>NW_024426552.1:58117520-58148591 GCF_017311325.1 Ursus maritimus
AGGATGTACTTCCTCTTTTTGAGGGTCATATAGGTGAATAAGCCGACAAAGCCTACAGAGAAAGAAATTCCACATGTGTCATAGGGAGAAAATGTATTTGATCTCAAGTTCCATATACTTATAAAAAAACAAATTCTGATCCAAACCTTAATGAATTCAATACCATTGTTGGTCTTTTTTTTTCTGCCTCTAGACTATAACTCACATTTATTAAACTTTAAATTAACACTAGGTAAAAAATAGATAAAAGTAAGTTTACACTAGGTAGATTGCATATTTCTCAAATCTTTTTTTTAATTTTAATTTTTAAATTTTTATTTTTTTCTCAAATCTTTTATAAAAAAGATATGCTAAATGAGATAACTTCTAAAGGACAGTCGAAGATTTCCTTTTGAAAGTAGTAATAATAACAACAATACTAATACAGTAATAATGAATAACTGAATACATACCACATATCAGGTACTTTGCTGAGAGTTTTACATGCATTAATAAATTAATAAAGCAATCAATGCTTTTGAGAACCTACTCCAGACTAGGCACCATACAAAATGTGTCATTATACACACACACACAAAAGACAGAAGCAATTTTAATTATATAACAGAGCTAGAAAATATAATGGATAAGAATATCACGGGGGATTTTTGGTAAAACTGAATAGATCTTTTCATATTTCTCTGTTTGAATCTCTCCAAATATCTCTAATGTCTGCTTTTAAAAAGAAAAAACTATAATAATTTTGAAAAAAGTATTCACAAAGAAAACTGCCACTCTTATATAAAAGCAATGATGGTTAACTTTTTAAGACACACAATATTCTCTACCATTTCTGAAAAATCATTGACAAGTAGCCATAAAAACCTAAATAATAACTGAAAATATTCTTCAGAGATCAATAGGCCAGGAAGAATTCTTATAATATGCATTGGCTTCCACCCAAATTTCTCAATGTCATATACTTTTATCCATCAAAAATTTCTTCTGTTATTTTTCATATCCCTAGATTAAGGAATATCAGTATTTATTTACAGAAATATCCTGAGAGTGTGCCTACAAATGCATATTCCTATGAACCCAAGAAAACAAGAAGAAAGCATGAAAGTTAAAGTATTCTGATGTCCTTTTATTTTTTCTTCTTTTTCTTATTACCATTTTTAGGCCTATCGCCTATTTCTAATAGGCTGCATCTTTCATTAGACCCGAAATACAAGTCTCTTTATTTAGGAGTTGGACATAAATATCAATTGCTCAGTTGTTATTTTCATGATCATTTTTTAAGTTATCTCAACCATAAATGCTTTAATTCCCTGAATATCCCAAAGCTGTCTAAGTACAAATATACTCCCACCACATTCCTCTGTGCTAATATAGCAATGCAGTTGGAGTAAAGTTTCATTAAAATATATGAGGGAAATTGGTACTTCATTAACATTTAAAAATTAAACAATATACAAGATAGTTACAGGACATAAGATATAGTCAGGTCTTCAGAACTTCTGATGCATCATTTTAAAACATCATTTATCATTTTGATAAAGCTGAGGTCAAGTTTCTAAAATGCAACTTGTTAAAAGCAGGAATAAATGAATGAGGGATGAGTCAGCTCATTTGACGGAAAGGGTAAAAAAAATACTTCAAAAGCATACCACATGACTTGGTAAATATTCAGTGTATCAAAATGTAGTTGCCATCTGGCGTTGATAGACTGGGCTAGAATATGTGTTAAAAAAAAAAAAGAAAAGAAAGGACATAACTCAGCCAGGTTAATGTGCTCTTGTCTACATTTCATAATTCAGGTACTAAGTGCTTTAATAAATATTCACTACCAAAGAAAGGCTGCATTACAAGTCAGACTTGGACATTGTTTGTTAAAGACATTCATAGATTTGTTGGGGTGGGTGGAGAAGAGTAAAATCAGACAAGACCTGATGACACCTATAGAAGCTGAAAACAAAAAAGGGTTTTAGGTAAAGCAGAATTCTCAAGTATGATGATACTGCCAGAATACCAGCTTCACAGTTAAACACAGGGAAGTGGTAAGCCTACATTTGGAGGAAAAAACCTGAAATCTTGTTTATTGTCAGTTTTGAATATTCAATTATTCTTTTCTTTGACTATGACTATTTTAAAGTATAGAGTAAACCAGGGAATAAACAAAACTAATGGTTGGATAGTAGAAAAAAGGAAAAATTTGAAAACCCTGACATTCTTTGAAGTTTTTAAGCTAGAGTTTGCTATTAACTTTGCAATATGTTCAAACAAAAAGTAAATGTGAAGGACTTTATTCTTCTTGCTCAAGAAATGAATGAGGCACATTTAGAAAACAATATCGTCTGCAAGGGGGAAAAAAAAACTGAACATGAGCAGTGAAAACTTGCCTGAAGTAGCAATGCCTGTCCAAATCCATGTCTGGGTTTGTTATTAGATACTTCTTTCCTTAACCCTGAACATTCCCTGGGTTTCCACATCTTGACAATTTATGTTCTACCCACATCTCTTGCATTCAAGGCAGTAGGCAGAAAATAAAAGTTTTCATATAGCTTTGCAGGTCAGTTAAAACAGGGTCCAGGAAAACTGTTAGCAAAATGGATGAAATACTTTCAGGAGAAAGCTGTTTAGGGTCAAGCATTGGGGGTTTTGTTTTGTTTTTAAATGAGGTAAAATTTATATAAAACAACATTCACAGATTTTAAAGTGTACAACACAGAATTCTGGTAAATGTATACACCTGTATAATCACCATCCTAACAAAGATTTAGAAAGTTCCTTTGTGCCCACTTCAGGTCAACTCCCATCTCTCATAAACAACCAACATTCTCATTTTTAATACCATAGATTAGTTTTGCCTTCATACAATAAAATCATATAATGTGTAGTTTTTTGGGTCCTGGCTTCTTCTGCACAACATGTTTCTGAAATTTATCCACATTGTCTGTATTATATTTTGTTTTGTTTGCTTATTAGTATTCTGTTCTATGAATACACCACAATTTGTATGTCCATTTTCTACATTGGGGTGTTTCCCTTTTTAGGCAATTATGAAAAAAGTTAATATAAACATTCTTGTATAAGTCTTTTTGAGGGCACAGTTTTCATTTCCTTTTGTTAAATACTCAGGAACACAATACCCAAATCATACGGTAGATATATGCATTTAATTTTATAAGATTATTTACCCAGTTTTCCAAATTGGAACTTTCCCCACTAGCAAATGTAATAAGAATGCCAAGTATTCTACATCTTTGCCAACACTTTAATGTGTCAGTCTTTTTTCTTCCAGTCATTCTGGTAAGCATGAACTATAATCTTCCTGTGCTTTTGATCTGAATTTCCCTGATGATTAATGATATTGAGCACCTTTCTTTATGAGTTTAATGGCCATGCCTAGATCTTCTATTATGAAGTGCCTATTTAGGTCATTTGCCCATTCTTAAACTTTGTCTATTTGTTATTGATGTGTAGGCATTCCTTACATATTCTAGATATGAGTCTTTTGTTGATATATTTTACAAATATTTTCACCTAGTCTGTTGTTTGCCTTTTCATTTTCTTTTTTCTCTTTCTTTCTTTCTTTCTTTCTTTCTTTCTTTCTTTCTTTCTTTCTTTCTCTCTTTTTTAAAGATTTTATATATTTGAGAGAGAGAGAGAGCACAAGTGGGGTGAGGGGCAGAGAGAGAAGCAGACTCCCCACTGAGCAGAGAGAACCGTGGGGCTCAATCCCAGGACTCCAGGACCATGACCTGAGCCAAAGGCAGACATTTAACCGACTGAGCCACCCAGGCACCTCACGCTTTCATTTTCTTAACAGTGTTTTTTGATAACCAGAAGTTTTTAATTTGGATAAGATCTGACTTAATTTTTTTTTTCTTTTATGTTTAGGGCTTCCTGTGTCCTCTAAACAATTTTTACCTATCCCAAACTCATGACATTTTGTTCCCTATGCATCATTCTAGAAGCATTATCTTAGTTTTTGCAGGTTTAATACATATCAAATTATAGTGTGTAGTGTGAGACAGAGGCCAAGTTTTAATTTTTTCCCATATTTTTTTCCAGTTGTTCAAGCACCATTTGTTGAAAAGATTTTGCTTCTCCCAATTAAATTATGTTGTCACCTTTGTTGATTATCAATTGACTACATACTTAGAGCCGATACCTGGGGGGAAGTTGGTATAATCTGTCTTTATTACTACATATTTATAGAAAGTCTTGAAATTAGATAGTGTGAGCACTCCAACTTTGTTCTTGTTTTTCTAGGTTATTTGCAATTTCACATGAATTTAAAAATCAACTTAACAGCTTTTCCAAAAATTAGGGGAAAAAAACACCCATTGAGATCTTGACTCAGACTGTATTCACCCCTAAGATCAATTTAGAGAGAAATGACACTTTAACAACCTGAGTGCTCATCCAAGAACAATGGATATTTCTCTAAGGCCTTTTTAGTTTTGAGAGTATAGGCCTTTTGAAGGCCTATAGGCCTAAGTATTTTATGTTTTTTGCTACTGTAAATTGACTTTAAAAATTCATATTCAGATTATTTGTCACTACTGTATAAAAATATAATCAATTTTTAAAAATCCTGTGACCTTGCTAAATGCACTTATTAGCTCCAGTAGTTGTTTTGTATATTCTTTAAGATTTCTAATGTAAACAATTATGGTATATGTGCATACAGACAGTTTTACTTCCTTTCCTATCCTTACACCTTTCATTTATTTTTCTTGCTTTATTACCTTGGATAGGTTCTTTAGTACAATGTTGAACAGAAATAGTAAAAATAGATATCCTTGCCTTATACTAAATCTTAAGTGGAAAGCATTCATTTAGTCTTTCATCATTAAGTATGATATTAATTGTAGGTTTTCACAGAAGCTCTTCATCAGATTGAGGAAGTTTCTATCTCATCTAGTTTCCTGAAAGTTTTTATTATGAATGCCTATTAAATTATTTCAAATGCTTTTTCAAAAAAGATCATATTTTTCTTTTTTATTCTAGTAATATGGTGAATTTACATTGATTTACTTTCAAATGTTACACTAAACTTGAATACCTGAGATAAAGTCCAGTTGGTTATGAGTTATTATCCATTTTGCATATTGCTGGACTTTACTTGCTAATTTTTTAAAAGATTATTGTGTCCAGATAGATGAGGAATACCGGCCTGTAATTTTCTGATAGTATCTTTTTCAGGTTTTGCTAATAGGATTATTCTGGCCTCATAAAACATTTCAGTAAGTGTTTTCTCCTACCATATTTTCTTAAAGAATTTGTGTAGGATTAATATTATTTCCTCCTTTAATGTTTTATACAATTCTCCATTGAAACTATCTGGGCCTGGGGTTTTCTTTTTAGGAGTGATTTTGATAACAAATTCAATTTCTTTAATAAATATAGTGGTATTCAGATTTTCTGTGTTTCTTGTGTCAGTTTTGGCAACATGTTTTTCAAGGAACTTACCTATTTCATTAAAGTTGCTGAAATTACTGGCATAATGTTTCCATAAATTCCCTTCAATATCTGTGTGATATGTAATGCTATCTATCCCTTCTTTCATTACTGATATTGGTTTTTTATATCTTTTCTTCTTGGTCATTTTTGCTAGAGGTTATCAGTTTTATTTATCTTTTCAAAGAATAAAGTTTTGCCTTTGTAAATCTTTATTGTTTGTTTTTAATTTTCTGGATTTTTGCCTTTACTATTTCTTTTCTTCTACTACTTTAGAGTTTAACACAATTATATATATATACATTTTACTTAACTAAAGTGGAAACCTACATGGTTTATTTTAAACCTTTCTTTCTTCTGATTTGGGAATAAAAACTCTAGATTTCTACTAAGCCCTTCTTTAACCCATACTGAATTTTCAATATAACTTGGCTTAAAATATTTTATAATTCCTCTCATTACTTTATCCATGCAAGCATTTAGAACTCATTTATTCAATTTCCAAATGGTCTTTTCTAGATACTTTATTGTTTTTTATTTCTAGTTTAATTGCATTCTGATCAAGGAACACATTTTATAGTATCTCATTCTTTTGAAAAATATTTGAAACTCATTTGATGGCCAAGATTTTATCTACCCTAATGAAAGTTTCATGTGTAGGGGAGTCTGGGTGGCTCAGTCAGTTAAGCATCTGCCTTCAGCTCAGGTTATCATCCCAGGGTCCTGGGATTGAGCCCTGGCACTGGCTCCCTGATTAGCAGGGAGCCTTCTCTTCCCTCTGCCAGCTTCTTCTCCCCCTGCTTTTGCTCTCACTCTGTCAAATAAATAAATAAATAAAATCTTTAAAAAAATAAAAAGAAAGTTCCATGTGTAGAGAATGTACATTATAAAGAAGGTATATCTTTGTATATTTTGTAAATGTACAAAATAATGTATATTTTGCAAGTGGGAATAATTGTCTATAAACATCAAAAGTCAAGGTGTTTATGGTGTTTTTATTTGTTTTTTATTTTTTAATTTTTTTAAAGATTTTATTTATTTATTTGAGAGAGGGAGAATGAGAGAGAGAGAGCATGAGATGCGGGAAGGTAAGAGTGAGAAGCAGAGTCCCTGCTGAGCAGGGAGCCCAACACAGGACTGGATCCTGGGACTCCAGGATCATAACCTGAGCCAAAGTCAGTCACTTAACCAACTGAGCCACCCAGGTGCCCCTATGGTGTTTTTAATATCTTGTATATCTTTCTTGATTTTCTGTCTATTATTTATTCAAGTATTGGGAGAAGGATGTTAAAATCTCCAATAGTTATTATGGATTTCTCTATTTCTCTTTTCCTGACAGTTTCGGTATACATGCTTATTACTCGTGTCTTCATGATAATTTAACACATATCATTATAAAATATCCCTCTTTAGGGCCACCTGGGTGGCTCAGTCATCAAGGGTCTGCCTTCGGCTCATGTCATGATCCCAGGGTCCTGGAATTGAGCCCCCACATCGGGCTCCCTGCTCAGTGGGAAGCCTGCTTCTCCCTCTCACACTCCCCCTGCTGGTGTTCCCTCTCTCGCTGTGTCTCTCTGTCCAATAAATAAAAAAAATTTTTTTAAAAAATAGAATAAAATAAAACCCTCTTTAACTTGAATAATACTCCTTGTTTTAAAGTTTACTCTAATATTAATGTAGCCAATCCAGCCTTCATATGTGTACTATTTATATTGTATATAGCTCCACATCATTGCACTCTCAAGATATTTTATATCTTTATACTTTAAGTGCATTACTTGTAGATAGTATATAGTTGAGTTTTACTTTTTAAATTCAGTCTGACAGTCTCTGCCTTTAATTGTTGTGTTTATACCATTTACATTGAATGACATTATTGCTATGGTTGAGTTTAAATTTTCCATCTCATTATTTACTTTTTCTTTCTTTTCTCTTCTTTCTTTTCTCTTCTTTCTTTCTTTCTCCCTTCCTTCCTTCCTTCCTTCCTTCCTTCCTTCCTTCCTTCCTTCCTTCCTTCCTTTCTTTCTTTCTTGTTCCTCGGCTTTTCTTTCCTCTTTTAATGGATTAAAATTTAATATTCTGTTCAAAATCCACTACTGGTTTGTTAGCTATATCTTTTGTAGTAGTTTGAAACAGTTGTTCTAGGGATTACACTAGGCTTCTTTATCACTGTGTACTCAGAATTAATATCGTACTGCTTCTGGTAAACATGTGAGTCTTACAATTGTATAATTCTATTTACCACCACTCTGTCTTTTGTAGTATTTTCTTATATATTTTAAATCTATAAATATTATAGACCCATGATAAAATGTTATAATTTATGCATTAAATGGTCAATTAAAAAATTAACAGAATAAAAAAGGATATTGTTTTACATGTACTTAGATTGACAATTTTTAGTGCTTTTTATTCTTTAAAAAAAAAAAAAACTTTTGCCATCTGATTCTATTTCCCTTCAGCCTGAAGAACTTCCTTTCACATTCCTTATAAGAGTTTTGCTGACAGGGGCGCCTGGGTGGCACAGTCGTTAAGCGTCTGCCTTGGGCTCAGGGCATGATCCCAGCGCTCTGGGATTGAGCCCCACGTCAGACTCCTCTGCTGAGAGCCTGCTTCTTCCTCTCCCATTCCCCCTGCTTGTGTTCCCTCTCTCCCTGGCTGTCTCTCTCTCTGTCAAACAAATAAATAAATAAATAAATAAATAAATAAATAAATAAAATCTTTAAAAAAAAGAGTTTTGCTGACAAAGTTTGGTTCATATGAAAATTCTTTTTTCATTATTGGAAGATATCTTTGCTATATATAGAATTCTGGGTTGACAGTTTTTTAAATATTTTTTTTTAAATGGCATTCCATTGTTTCTAGCCTCCATCATTTATGATGAGGAATCAGTTGACATTTACTTAATTATTCCTCTATAGGCAATCTACTCCCCATATCTTTTTCATGATTTTTCTTTTTATCTTCGGCTTATAGAAGTTTGAAAACAATGTCTGCATGTGATTTTTCTTGTATACTTTTGCTTTTTTACCAAATTTTGGATATTTGCAACTATCTTTTCTTTATCATTTTTGTTCCATTCTCTCTTCTACCATCTCCAATCTGCTACTGAGTCTTCTCAATGAATTATTTTTATTTCAACACTCATACTTTAACCCTTCAGTTCTTTTTAATAATTTCATTCATTTTACATTCTTCTGAGGTATTCCAAGAATAGTAGACTCTGATATCATTCTATAGATCATTAACAGCACATTTTTTTAGTTTTTTTCTTTCTGTTCTTTAATAATTTCCATTGATCTGTAGTCAAATTTATTGATATTTTCTTCTGTCATCTCCAATATGTTGTTAAGCCCCTCTAATTATTTTTGTTTATTTCAAATATTATACCTTAACTTTTTGACTCTTTTTAATAACTTCCATTTCTCTGCTTATTTTCTCATCTGTTCCCTCATTATAATCATATTTTCATTTATATTTATAACTTTTGCTTTATAGTCCTTGTCTGTTAATTTGAACATCTGGATAATCCAGGGATTTGTTTCTATTAACTGTTTTTTTTTTTTTAAGTTAGAGGTTACATTTTCCTGTTTCCATGTCCAGTTATTATTCAATTGCATTTGGGCCTTGTGTGTGATATGTTGTAGAAGACTCTGTGTTCTGTTATATTTCCCTAAATAATGTATTTTTATTCTAGCAAACAATTAAATTACTGGTTGACCACTTTGACATTCTGGTGGCTTAGTTTTATGCTTTGTTAGAGCCTTTCAATGTTGCAATTTTATCCTTTCTTCTTGAATTTATTTCTTAGCCCTGAGTAATCATCTATATTCCTAAGGCACGGCCCTTCTGGATTTTAAGTAAAGCCTTAGACATTTACCAAATCCTTCTACCTTAGTAAAACTCAAACTCCTAGTTTTGTCTCCGTTCATCAGATATATTTGCTCAGCTCTTTCAGCCTTCCAGGTGTTCCTTTTCTCCAGGTTCTTATAGCCTCCCCTCCACATGCACAGTTCACAAATCAAACAAGACATTAGAAGAGTTTATTTGCAGATTTATAGGTAACCTCCCTCTGTGGCTCCATTCTTTCCAAGATTTCCTCCCTCCATTTCAGTTACTCTGTCAACTCTAAACTCAATCTTCTGGCACCTCAAATCAATAAGATTGTAAGTTGCTTCTCAAATTCTAACTGCCCCACATCACACAGACTGGAAAGTTTCTTGGAGGAAAAGCTGTGAGAAATGTGGATTCCACCCAGAACAGTTTACTCCAGATTTTGTCTGCCTTTGGTCCCTCTCCAATGCCTTCAAATAATTCTTTGTTCGTTTTTAATTGCAATGTAGTTGTTTTTAAAGAATCATAACCAGGGTTTGGTATTGCTATCTGAGGAAATGTTTGTCCTGGAATAGTACAAGTTATTCCTCCATTACCAAAAACAGAACTATGAAAATAATTGTTTTATGGTAGATAGTATTTTGAAGTTGATTTGGAAAATTGCACTAAAATCAGTGTCAATAGGATTTCCTCTACTAATAGACTGCTTTTTGAGCAAATTCTATTTTGAGTATTTTCTCAAAATACTCAAAGAGAGTATTACTATTGAGAAAATACTATTTATATGTTTCCACTTACTAAGTAAGGCCAATGAATATCTTTATAGTTAAATTAAACAGAATAATCTAGATAAGTGAAATGAAATAGAGTTACAAGTAAAGAAAATCACCTTAAGGAACATGCTTGGGAGATTAATGGTATGTGATATTTCTGGTTATAACAGAGAATCTGAAAAATGTGGTATACCTATCCAGGGAAAATGGGTAACTCTATCCTCACCATTTTTAAAGCCTTATTCTAAGACAGGCATTTGTTAAGTAATTTGTATAGATGAACTTCTAAAGTAGCCCAGGTAGTCAGACTCCAAATTAAATTCTAACCATTCCCTCTTCTTGCCTACTCAGAATTAAGATCAAACTCATTCACAACACTCATCGCTAGTTCTGACAATATGTATCTCCTATTAATATTCTTCCCATCTCTTATGCTAGCAACTTGCATCCCCTGTCATGCAAACTTGCTCTTCATCCTTTCTGTACAATTCTTGCTCATTTCATGAAGCAGCAGTAAAATGGAGATCTCAGATTGAAGCAGTGAGTGGTTTTCAATGAACCTGAAACACCTTGTCTAGCTCTGCCCACCTCTCCTGTCCTTTAGAATCAGTTTGGAATTCATCTCTTCCAGAGAGCCTCTAGTGTTTAGCCTGGAACCACCTACCACTCCATCTGACCAATTACCCTGGCAAATTGATATCACAGGGCAATTATTAATTGTTTAATTTTATTATTTTTATTTTTTTAAAAAGATTTTATTTATTTATTCGACAGAGATAGAGACAGCCAGCGAGAGAGGGAACACAAGTAGGGGGAGTGGGAGAGGAAGAAGCAGGCTCATAGCAGAGGAGCCTGATGTGGGGCTCGATCCCATAATGCCGGGATCACGCCCTGAGCCGAAGGCAGACGCTTAACCGCTGTGCCACCCAGGCGCCCCTAATTGTTTAATTTTATGTTTCAACAATATTCAAGGTGCTGTGTGGAAAACAAATGAAGAACAAGACAAAGTCCTTAGCTATGAGCACAATATACTTTGGTTAGGAAAATTTTATTCATCACCTACAGTGTAAATTTCATCTGACTTATTTTATCAGTCTCTATGTATACATATATTCCAATATGTCGTTTTACTTCTCTTCCTTCTTTGTAATGATTTCATGCAAGCTATTCATTTCAAGAACCTCACTGACTTCCTATTGGTACCCAACCCTTTAACCCTAAGGACTGAGGGAAAAATGGAGACATGTGACTCCTATCAGGTCTCTGCTGCAACTAGTCCTTGCTGCCTCATCCAACCTTCCTCACTCAGCTTGTAATCAACTTAACTTTTAAAGTCTTTGTACACATTAGGTAATATTTGTCCTCTGTACTCCCAGGGGACTGTGGTCACTGCCCAGCTAGGAAGCCCTACCCTTCATTATTCAGCAACAGCTTGAAGAGTATTCTAATTCTAACCTTCCGCCCTCTGACGGACCAGCTGCATCAAAGGCTGTGTTCCCTTGTTTGTTTGTTTTTTCCCTGAAGCAGAATCACGATTTCAAACTAAGTCATATATTAGAAGAGTAAAGAGTCTGGGTCCAGATTTTCTAAACATGGCTCTTCTCTGAACCACAGCAAATCCAAACTGGATTATGCCTTATGTTAGAGTCAGAACTCATGTGGTCCCCTTTTCTCTGCCCCTCTGGATCCCTGCATGCTGTTCAGGGGAAGTTGCTGGCTTTTGAACTGACAGTTTGGAAATGAAGGCATTTTTCTTTTAGGGAGAATAGTCCTTCAGTGATTCAAACAATGAGCCTTGTGATCAAAATAATTCATAAAGGAAAAGATTTATGAAGTGACTTCACTAGCACACAATGCATTTTTTAAACTTTGTTTTTAAAATAAATCTGTCAGTACACAAGCCAAGACAACACATCTGAATGCAATATCAGTGGACACACCCTGAATCTCTTCTTTGCTTGTCCAAGACTGTGGCAGGAAAGGAAAATGCTTCTCTTTGTCTTTTTAAATTTAATATTAGTTTTTTAATTAAAAAATGCTAATTCAATGAAAAGACTTAAAAATTGTGCATACTATCATTTCCTACATAAAACCTGCCTTAAAAAAAGTGTATTTTCCATCTACTACTGAGCTTGTTTTAAAAAAAATAATAAATAAATAAATAAAAAAGTCCGACTTATAATGAATTCCTCTGGCATAAGGAAATCTGTTCTAATCTCCCTTTATCAGGTTTGAGTGATAGTTCTGCTCAACGAGTATTGACAGGGCCGTCCTGTTTCTCAGGCTTTCGTTTTCCTCAGTTGGAGAAGGATACAGTGCATTTTCACATTCTCAGAGTCTGCAGTTGTTTTTATATAAGAAGCAATTTGCTTGGGTCACGTCAGGTCGAATGGGATGCCTGCCCAGCTCTTGGTTTTAAAGGAAAAACATACAGAAAGACACAAAAACACAGCAGTTTCCTTCATTAAATTCCACTCTACCTGCCATGGGCTTCTAGCCACAATGGAATTTCCCACCCTGGCCTAGTCTAGCCTAACTTTTATTTTTAGGTTTTTTTTTTTTCCCCTTAAACCTTATGAGTTTTCTTTCAAGTGAACTTTGAGGTAAGGATTATTAAATGATAGAGTAATTGCCTGGTTTAAAAAGAATCAGACATAAGAGACAAATGCCTGGTGACCTTCCATAATATTGTTGGATAACCACCCTCTAGATGTCAGCCTTTCAAAAAACTGTTCATAATCAGCACAAGATAGGTAATGTAATTCAAAATCAAAACCTGAATCATGAAGTGAAGTAGGAAACAGCACCTTCTCAGTAATACCCTCTACTTACCGTTATATTAGATAGAATTTTAGAGGAAAAAATGGAACTGAGTAACTGAAAAACAAGGAAATATACAGATAAAGAAGAGAGAAGAAAGTAGAGGAGAGAGAGAGAAATAGAGAGAGAAGGAGAGAGGGAGAGGGGGGTGCAGAGGGAGAGGGAGAAAGAAAGAGAGAGACACATATAGAGACAGGCTTTAGGACCATTTTCTCCTAAAAACCATTTATGCTTTTGTCCATAGCCTGGGGGTAACTGATTTAATCAGGATTGTTCACATGGATTATCTAAACTATGAAAAGCAACAAGGAGAACTTCCCAAGAAATCCAGGCTGGGTCTGGAGCAAAATACTTGGGTTGGGGCCTGGAGCTAAGCAGACTGTTCACATTGTATTCAGGGTCCTAAGGAAAGTGGCTCAATGCCTCTATAATTCTTTGTCCCTTTGATCTACCTCACCATTTGGTGTCTCTTGGCATTGTGAATGCTCTCAAAAATGACCCTGCCTAGTTAACTGATTTACAGTCTGGGAACAAAAAAAGGAAAGAAAGAAAAAGAAGTCTGGTAATGAGGGAGGAAAATATACCTTCTTCCTATCTTTGCTCAGCATAAATAAAAATTGAAAGATGTGATTTTGGGGGATGTGAACTCCACTCTCTCCACATTTAGCAATAGCACTGTCAGAGCCAAATTGACGCCTTCTCTCAACTAACTCTCTTTAAAACATACCAAGTTGGCCTTCTCGTTCACTATTTTCAAGCTGTGTTTTACATAATCTTTCTTCGAATGATGAAGTTTACATTTCAGGCATGTCATTTGCTGTTAGCATTGTTGTTCTTTACCCGTTGCTTCTTACCCTCCAACCCCTGATTTCTTGTTAAAGTTGATTGTTAATGTAGCCATTCTTTAGCATTACAGCACATTTATAAACCAAAGATGAGTTCGCGCTCTCTGATTTCCAAAGCCATTTGCTGCTGGAGACCATTTCATGAGTTTGTCTACTCGTGTGAATAAACAAAATGTGTCCATAATGTGAATTTGGAAAAGGACGGAACAAGAGTCTCCAGAGGCCAAAATTACTGCCACAGGTTTCATGGATGCTGCCCTGGCATGTGCTATTCCACATTAACTCTATCTTAGATTTTAGAGTTTTGCTTCTTAATCGATGCCATTTTCCTCCAATAAAACCATGTGGTTTACCCTGACATTTAATAGTGATTTAGTGATTTTAGAGTTTCTTCTAACTCAAAAGTAAATGTTCATGAGACTCATGAACTTGAATCTAGGCAATTAATCTGAACATTTTAGCAGTTCCCTGAGGCTGCATATAATCTCCCACAATCCCTTGCAAAACCTGAGATTTTGAACCACTGTCTAGTTTGTGGTTGCACTGCCAAGGAATAAAGCAAAATCATTACTTATGGCGACTCCCTCTCAAGCACTGCAGTGAACTGAAGCACAAGGAAACCTTTACTATACTTTAGACAGAACATTAGGATTGATGCTAAACACCAAGTAACTAAGAGCCTAAAAATATACCAACTTCAAGAAGAAGAAATTAAACAATACTGGAGTTTAGAAACAAACGTACTGAATCAATATATTACTATGCAGCCCATCATTACAACAAAACTAACCAAAGGACAGCCTCAGCACCGATGGAGGAACACTTGTGTATAATTCTTGAAGCACTACTTAAACTGGATTTGTGGGAAACAATTCTCAGAGGTTTACTACTCACCCTTCTTCCGAACACGCACGTGCATGCACACACACACACACAAATGCACCCATTCACGCATCCACATATAGTACTAGACTAGGCTTGTGGCTCCTGAGTTAAATTTATGTCTGTGAGCCACTAAGCAGCTGCTTTATATATACACTGAGAAGGTCAAAGTGAGAAAAGTGGTGTCACCATGGTTTTGTATAATATTGCAAGGAAACAAAATAAGCTTAGAGCAAGTTAAAGGTAAATGGACAATGGTGAACATAGAGAACAAGTTACAATTCCTTAGGAATTGGTAATAGGTCTAACCTTGCTTAACGCATTTATAAATGACTTGGTCACCCCAGCATCTCATATTTTGCCTGGCATATAGTGGAAACTCAATTAAGTTTTGCTGAATGCATGGATGAATAATCTGGAACAAGAAGTCCACAATAAATTATCCAAGTATGGATATACTTGGACAGAATTGAACTTCCCTTGGCAGAAAAAAGGTAAGCTGAGGGGGCACAGTACTTGTCCAAGTGTGCAGAAAGGTAGCAGTGTGAACACAGACAACCAAAATATCCAAATATATAAAAGGGATAGCTGTAAGTCTTAACTAGGAAAGGGACTTGAAGGCCACTGAGCTCTTTCAGGCAAAAAGGCCTTGAAAATTTTAGTCACTGTTAAGAGAAGTAAAGAAAATAAAAGTTATACTTCCTTTATATAAAACCCTCTGCTCTTAGAGTACCATGATCCTATGACATAACATTCCAGAGCTTCTTACACAGGGCAGTCATTAAAGAATTCAAATTGGATTGATATAAGCTGGTAGAGAACAAGTTATTTTGCCACATTTTTTTTTTAAAGATTTTATTTATTTATTTATTTGACAGAGATAGAGACAGCCAGCGAGAGAGGGAACACAAGCAGGGGGAGTGGGAGAGGAAGAAGCAGGCTCATAGCGGAGGAGCCTGACGTGGGGCTCAATCCCGTAACGCCGGGATCACGCCCTGAGCCGGGGGCAGACGCTCAACCGCTGTGCCACCCAGGCGCCCCTATTTTGCCACATTATAACAATTTATTGACTACAAGAAACATGCAAATGATGTGGTTGTTAATAAAAGTTATTTAGCAGATGTCATATTGACATTTCTTAATAATTGGCTACCATGGCATCTTCTTAGTAAGTCTGATTTTCTCCATTATCTGGGTTTATGGACTAGTGATCTTGCAGCTTTGGGTGTTTATGTTTATTAACCCACTCAACAAACTTTTATTGAGTTCTTCCTACAGCTGTACCAGCCGGAGATCAGACTGGATCCTTTAGATATTGTCACTATCCTAAATGGACCTCATGCCTCCTTTGTCCCTTAAATTCCCTGATTTTTACTTGTGGTAATCTATCATGATTACACATCCAGATCCTTGATTTCTTTCCCACTTATTTTCCTTGATTTATTTCCTTTTACCCTATGTCTCTCTTCCTATGAGAAGTAGAGAGGCTGTCTAGTTCTTAGCAGGGGTCATAATGCTATCTAGAGTGGACTTCCATAAGCCCCAAACACATTGCCTTGTTGAAGAGATACAATATACTTTCCGCAGTCAAGAATGATTGATTTCCTCTGCCTCGGTAGATATATTACAAATTAACAGTGGTTCTCCTGTTATAAACCACAATAGCAATCTACTCACCAACATCGGTTACTAAATTGTATCCTGATAGAATTCCAAAATACCCATTAGACTTTTTTTCTACAAGTTCCCTATTTCTTCTGGATATAGTTAATTCACCTAACAAGGATTAATTAGCCACTTCTTTCTGTAGGCAGACAGAAAGAAGTACGATTTTCTTTGCTTATAAAAACTTCTGGTAAGTGGTGATAGGTTTCAAAACCCTCCTCTTATTTGGCAACCATGGCTCAATTATCAGGAACTCCGAGTTCAGAATCTGAGAACAGTGATTCTGTTCTGTGATTTTACACATGCTAGGGATTGGTAAATTGCTGAAGACTTCTTAAATAAAAGAGGAGACAATGTTCTCTTCATCTGCAAGGAACAAGCAGGCATCTTAAATGGGGTTTTAGAGTATCTGGAATACATGATAAACTCTTGGCTTTCTTTTTAAAAACTATCCATGAGGTTCTCTTTAGAAATAGGACAGACTCTGGTGAGTACGGTATCTCACTCATTTCCATGGGTAGAAATCCCATCTGTAACAATGCTTTACAAAGAGACATACTAGCAATACCTTTTCCAGTGAGATACAAATACTAAAAACAGATATAAGATGGGCAAGATAATTTAAAAATATAGGTAGAAAATAATCAAAGCTACTGTGATAGCTTAGATTACCTATGAAATATATGAAAGAATAAAATGAAAAGTTCTTTATTGTTTTAAGCTACATCAGAATTTCCCTCCTGCACGATAATCACGTCTCTTAAATTTATCAAAAGTAACTTTGCTAGGTTCATGAAGAATGGCCTTGATAAGCACAGCACAACCGTAGGCAAAACAACTTCCAAAAGAATGAGTCTACATATATAATTTCATCATTTCTAGAAACATGGATGTCATTAGACTTGAAGGTAACCAATGGATTGGATCAGCTTATTCTGATATCAACCAAAATGTGATCTAATTGCACGCTGCTGTCATCAAACACATTTGGAAAGAAATGGGTCTACTCTATGCTTCTGAAACTTCCCACCCCTCTGCTCCTCTCTCAGCACAAAATATGGCAGCCTTACGTCCAGCCAATAAATTGGAGAAGAGGGTAAAGCATCATTTTGGCATTATTTTTTAAAAATGACAAATAATCAAAAGAGGTGACCCAAATGTTTTAGTGAATGTTACAGGACATAAATTAAGAACTAAGGGTATTTACCTATTTCTAATATTGATGCTTAGAAAATTGTTAAGTATGAAGATAATTTTTCAACCACAGTGTTCCAGACCTATGAATGTTTTAGTGGGCACAGTATATTTAAAAAGGTGCTTGGAAATTCATAATTAAAAAAAGATAATGGCATCTGACTCCTTTATGGTCTAAGTTCTTGTGTTTTCTGGAAAAAGTATCTATGACAGATAGCATTATCTGACAGTTAATGAAAGAGACGAAATTATCTGTTACAGGCCAACCAGGCTCAAAAGCAAAATAATCTCTCAATCTGCAGATGGAAATGGGGCATTAGAAAACACTTTGAGATTCTGTGGACCGAACAGATATTCTACGAAAATTTTGTAAATATTATATATTTTAAAAAATAGTGTCATATGATAACATAGCTGATTATTAAGTATGTAAGTAGCCCTTTTTCTTGATCATCTCCCTCCCCTAAATCTGAAGGGTCAATTTTCTTCATTTATTCTTTTGCATAAATATCCTGTTCATGGATGCTTGAAATATCAGCCCATCAGTTTACCTTTCAACTCTGAAATAACGGTCTTCAGAAGACCAACAACTATGGAGTACTGGCTAATTTGGAACTTTCATCTACTTCTTGCAGGCTGTGTGACTTTGAGCAAGCCACTGACCTCAGTAGCCCAACGTCCTCATCTGTGAGAATGGCATAACAACAGTGCAGGCCTCCCATGCTTACTGTGAGGGCTGAGTTTTATACAGTCAATATGAGGCTGCCTCTCTGAAATCAGGTTACTGAAATCAGGTTAGTTAAGTTAAGCAAAACTTTGGTCTCTTTGTTTGGCCAGGGATCTCCAAATTTCGCTGCTGGTCTCTGACCTTCTGAAATGAGTGGAGCGAATCTCTGCTTGTGTATTTGCCATCTTTCTGTCTCAAGGCCGGGATGGGCTGACCGGTCGGCTTTAGTTTTCACTGAATCTCTCTTTAGCTACATGCTACTAAGGGTAAAATATCAACTATTAAACTGTTTGAAGCAAGTCAATGTTGAAAAGGGAATTTAGTTAAGTCAATAGCAGTGTGCCAGCTTGATCTGCCTTTCAGAAAGATCACCATAATAAGGAGACCAATAAATAAATAAAAAGAATAAAATATACATCTATGTCGAATCTTAGAACCCTTTCTCTAACACATATCATTAAAGGCAACTCTGAGTCCTGCCTATGTAATTTGACATTTAAAATAGAACCCATCACAGTTCTATGGAAGAAATCCACAGCTGAGAACTACCAACTTTTTTCATTCAGATCCTAAGTTTCTACACTCTCTTAAAAACAAAAACAAAAACAAATCAACAACAAAAAACGTGGTTCTGGTTGTATGTAATGCATACTGCTAATTCAGTGGTTTTTAACCAGGGGACAATTTTGCCCCCTCCCTCCTAAGGCACAATTGACAATGTCGGGAAACAATTTTGATGATCACAAGTGAAGGGTGCTATTGGCACCTGGTGGGTAGAAGCCAGGAAGACTGCTAAATGTCTGCAATGCACAGAACAGCACTCGCCCACACACCAAAAAGAATTACCTAGTCCAAAATGGCCACAGAGCTGCTGTTGAGAAACCTTGTACTAACCTGTTACCCCAAAGACACTGGCTTTAAACTACACTGACCACATCAACATTTAAGAGATTCAATCTATGGGATAGTCTAACAGATGAAGAAGATGCCTATAAGGAGCACCACTTCAAATATACAACTTGACAAATCTGGATATGGTGCTAAGGAAAGAACTGGTAAAATGAGTTGTTTGGTAGATAATTATGTCAAATATTACAAACAGATAATTTTATATTACTGAGTCAACAATATTAACATCCTTTTTTAATTATATGGAGTCTAAAAATATGAAGTGATGGACTAATGCAATGTTATCCTGATACAGAGATCTTTTGAAATGGTTTCTAAAAAGCAGTGAAAACACGGGGGAAAAAAAAGATGGCAAAATGAGTTCTGAAAAGTTAGGAGTCATTTGTCTATGGTAGGTTATTCTATGCACAGTATTTTCTATACGTATCACAAGCATACGTTTGTGTAGACCGCAGCCCCATATTGGAACACTGCTTCTCTCAGAAGACAAATGAGGCTAAAGCTCAGAGTCTGAGAACGGTTTCCGTGCAAGGTCTTTTTCAGCAAAGGGAATACAATATGAGCTCTAAGGTAGGTGTGAAATTTATTTTTTCAGTGAGTCACAACTATTCTGCAAACATTTAACTCCTTGCTACTGTTAAAGGATGCTGATTACATATAAAAGGAAGAACCAATAAAAATGAAATTTGAAAATGAAGAAAATAAAATATGTGAAAATTATTTTTAATATGGTTAATATCCAAACATGTGCCATTTTATATTTTAAGGGGCTTCTTGTCCAAGGCAACACATGTTTTTCTGATGAAAGAGGATGCCTGAAACTGACATTCAGATGAGCATTTGGGGGGTGAGGTTGTACATTTTTACTCACCTCTGCAATCACCCTCTTGCTTTTGAATTTTATTTTGGTCAGTGGTAACAGAAATTAAAATGTATTGAGGGCCTCAGAATAATTGGCTTTTATTTCTTATCTCTTAGAACCCCAAGAATTTGCTTCCTAGGCAGGCACTTCACACTGATGAGGAAACAAGAGGTGAAACTGGCTTAGCCACACAGAGAATGGAAACTCACCAATTTCTGAGCGGCCAGTATCTTTTCCTCTCCTTGTTTTCCATTTTAATTTCTAGATTTAGCTCCAAGACATTTGTTTTTTTCTCCCTTAAGGGGAAGTTCTAGAGTCAGAAGAATAGTAGCGGGGAGGGTAGAGATGGTTAGAGGTTTTCATAGCTGTCCAATTTAAAACTGTTAAATACCCCCTTTCAAGAGATCATGACTAACAATTACTTCTAGAACTAAGCGAAAGAAGAGATTTTAAATTAGGAAAAAATAGAAAGGAAACAGCACTGTCCTGGCACTGTGAAAGATTCAGGGGGAAAAATCTGATTTCTGCTCTCATGATGCTTACTATCATGTTCTATTGAGAAAAGATGAATTAAAATAACTGGAGAACAATACGAAACAGTACAATTAAGTGTAAAAATGGGTGGTGGAAGCAAAATGCTGTGGGAAAGCCATGGCTCTTACATGTTTTCCAACTCAGAGGGAAGAGACAATGGGTCAAAAGCAACCTACTCTAGTTTCTGATATTAGTTTCATAATTCAGCTATAATCCCATTACAAAGAACTTCAAGGAACTGTTGACATTTTTTGCTGCCCTGTAGTTTATTGTCTCAAGTATTGCTTGAAATACCAAGCTACACACAGAGATGTCTGCTCTAATGGTATTTGTTGACCTGCATTAGGTTAGGGTTAACCTCAATAAACAGAGATGAACATCACAGGGAACCAGTTAGTCAAATTGTTTTTAAGTAGGCTTGTTCTTTTTTTTAGAATGTTTTATTACTTTTAATCTAAAGACTAGACATTTAAAGAATGTTATCCTCAAATAATCTTGTTATTACATAAAACAGTAATATTTTAATATTAATAAATATAATAAATAAAGCCCAAAATGGGGATGTACAGAGGTGGATTTACTGGGAATTTAATAAAGTTTAAACTTCAGGGCCCTCACTTGCATGGCCCTTTGCAAATGCCTGTAGGTTAATTTGTAATTATAATTTTGTATTCTTTTTCTTAATGAGAATCCCCTAAACAGTTTAAGCTTCTGGCAAAATCCTGATTCACCCTGAGTATAAAATAACCTTGAAGGGATCAAACCTGACAGTCTTGAAAGGCCAACTCTGAGAAGGGTACAAAATGTATTTTTACAGGGATATATAAATCACATTTCCAAACATATCCCTCCTATTGTCTCTGCCATCCACTCCTGCCAAAGAATAGATGCCATCTTACCCCACTGTTACAAGGTTACTAGATTCTTTTAAACTCTGTCTGTTTCATGACTGGGAATAATCACAGTGTTGTTTGTTGTTGTTCTTGTTGTTTTAACAAGATAAAAATTTCAGAGATAGAAGATAATTCCTAAGAATAAAAGGTATGTTGGAGACTCACAAAATTTTTCACTAAAACAGTAATAATTATTATTCCTAGCTAAAGGATACATGCATTTGAGAAGAGGAAGGATAGGGAAATTCTCTCAGTACAATTTACAGTAGTCTCTACTGAAAAATATGGTGAGTTTAAGCAGTGTGTGGGAATTTTTACCATGAGGAACACCACGTGTCTGTTTTCTGGTTTCTGAAAACCCCAAACAAGCACCTCTAAACCCCACCACAGAATTCTGACACTTCTGAGTAAGAGGTTCAGAACAAAATAAAATCTTTAGATGCACTATGTCTGTCTGCAGTTTTTCCTATAATGCCTTGTCCCAGTTTTTGAAGAAAACTGAATAAAAATTAATTCAAGAAAAAATGAGTGAAATTACCCCAAATGGAATACTAAATTGAAAAATAATAGTTAAATTGTTCATAACCATTTCCTGTTATATTTTTTTCTCTCTTAGAAATGGAGTAAGAATGCTTCAAATAAAAAATGTAAAACCCATCCCATCCCATAAACGGCCCACTCACGTAAACAGGAAGCTTATTAAAAGAGCTTTTCTTGGTTTTCTGGCAAAGCCCACTTTTTATTTTGGTGGCAGCACCTACTAAGGAGAGGACTCTTTTTGTGGGCTGGGTGAAAAATCAAAACATTGCAAATCCATCAGGCACCCGCTGGATTAGAGTTAGTTGACTGACTTCTTGGCTACAAGGAGCAAAATGGCTCTGAGATCAAGGAACAGGCTGCGTTCAGCCTAACCATGCCCCATAGATGCTGGTCTTCCCAGTGCAGGCATCACACAAATCAACTTGAGGTTCTACAGGAGCCAGCAGACACCAGTCTATAATAATGCAAAATGTTTAACAGGCACATTGAACTAACCTCTCCTTTCCTTTCCATTTAAATCCCATTTTATTTATTTCTGGGATTTCCCTTTCTGGGAAGCATTGTAGCATAATCAAAAGAACACAGGTTTTGGAATCTGAAAACTTGGTTTCTAGTTCCAGCTGTGCCAAATACAGTGACATGCTGCCTTCCTGAGTCATCAGTTTTCTCATGCGCGGAACAGGGACTAATAATTCTTCCCCAATAAGCTCAGGTTTCTCAAAGCATGGGAAAGCGTCACCTGTCTCTAAATCACCAGAGGTGAAAATACAGATTCCAAGGGCTCCTTTCTGACTTACCAAATTAGACTCTTTGTGAGCTAGAAAGCCTTGGAATCTTCATTTGAAATCCACTTCCCAAATAATTTTTGCACATTAGTTTTAGAGCCACATTCTAACTTGTCTTGAGTCAGGATTAAATGAAATCGATTTGGTGAACCATGTCTGTGAACTGCTCTCACTACTGTTATTTTCCAGGGTAGCTCAAAGCACCAAAGCCAGGACACAGGGCCATCTTCCCAAAGATCTCGCTGGGAGCCATACCCTGCCAGGCCACAAGTATTCCACTTTATCTTCGGTTAGGCAGGATAGGTGCATTGGGGGTAGGAGGAAGTAGAGCTCAGTTGTGACACAGGCGGGATTTCCGTAGAATTTCATTTATGTGACTGTACCTACCCCACAGGGCGATATAAGGATTAATTCCTATTTGGTAATTTACTGTGTGTAAAATGCCTCAAGCCCCTTGGAGGAAAGTGCTATATAAATGTAAAATAATAATTATAATAATAATAACCTTGACTATTTAACTGATCAGTGAATTAGCTAGAAGATTTAGGCTGCCAAGGGACAAGGCAGAAACCATTTTAAGTAGAAACACTGTACATCATCATATCTCATAACTGTTATCACAAAAAGGGGAAACAAAAGTTGAAAATTAAGATAAATCCATATTCTTCACTGATGACAGAGGGTCACTAGTCTTGTTTCACGAAAGCCAGGAAATGCAGAAGTGACAGGTGCATTATAATTCTAACCCAGGCATACATTCTGAGGTCTAATACACTTTGGTCTTTTATTTATATAGACTATATCTCATTGGTGCAACATCTAAAATTTTGCATGAGTAAGGCACCTGACTACAATTTTGCTTAGTTGGAATATGTTCATAATTTACCCCTATTGGTAGGTAATGGTTTTTCTATCTGAAAAGGTACTGATGTTATTCTATGAAGTTCCAGATAATATTTGAAGCAGCTGTTTACTAAATTTGATTCCTGTGTATCCTCCTAAGAAAACTAGGGTGTATTTTTATTTCTGAATTTAGGAAACTACAACATATGAGAGGTATCTTTTCTTCCCAGGAAAAAAATATTTTGGAGCATATACTCACACGAGCTCAACTGCCCTCAGTTCTTACATTATTTGTTTTATTTATTAGATTCATGGAGACCCTCCCACCAAAAACTCAAGGGGCTGAACCCAGAACTTTCATATACCGAACATGAATCACTTCTTAAACCACAAAAAGCAAAAGAAAAGGCTATAGACATCTTAATGGGCAAGCTTCAGATGCTCAAAAGCAATTGTTCAGTTACTCTACTTAGTTATGCATCGTTCAAAACACTTTCTAAATCGGGTAAAAAAGGTTCTTTGTGAAGAACAGGCTTTGGGGCCTTGGACAAGTTTTAATTCTAGTTGTTTTATAGCTCACACACAAAGTAGTTTGTATGTAAAGAGGTACTGTACTTCCATGCAATAAAGTTTGCAGTTGAGTATTTTGAAAGGGAAAGAAAGCAAGCAAGGAGAGGAATGAATATGTGGTACCTTGCTCTATTTTTAATTATTAACTCATAGCCTCAAAGATTTACACTTTTAAAAAATCCAGTACTGAGTAAAAACAGGTGCAGACTAAGGTGAATGAGTACCAGAAAATAAAGTTAAAACTCAAATTACCTCAAATTACATTGTAAATACTGAAATTAAGCTTTACTCTGTTTATAGGGTAGGGAAAGAAAGAAAGACAAAATGGCAGAAAGACAGAAAGTCAAAAATCTAAAAGCCAGAGTTCCAACTGCTTTTCTTTACATGAAGTAGTAAATATTAAAAATTCCTTTTAATTTATAAAAAGTCAAATGATACACAATACCCAGCACAGCAAAATATTCCAAATGTGATGTGTGTCTAAACACATTCATGCAAACACACACGCATACACACACACGTCAAAAATATGGGTGTTCTGGTATAGCTTTCTGGCTTCAAAGGGCCTCTAAAAAGCACAGAAGAAAAAGGGTTTCTGATAAACTGCTTCTACCAGGGTCACTAGCAGAGAACAAGTCCAGCCAAGTGCTGCCAATAATCATTTCTGTTATAACATTTTAAAAATCCACCTTTCCTTTAAGATACTTTTCCTTCCATATAGCTAATATGGTAGCCAGTACCCTGGTCCTTCAGCCACACTGGAATTTCTTGCCCTGCATCACAAGCCCAGCTGTACTCATCAAAGTAGAAAAACTGACAGCATTGTCTGAAAGACACAGCTTGGGATAATTGCTCCTTGTAGTTCCCCTGTCAATGAATATTATCATATTCTTCTCACGAATAAGGTTACTGTACTTTTTTTTTTTATTTCTACACACTTAGCCACTAAGCACATTACTGTTCATGTAATGAAATGGACCAAACGTGACAGTGTGAGCTGTGGTTTAGCATCCCCAAGATTCTGTTCTAAGGTTTCTGTGTGCGCATTTTTAAAAACAATCTTTATATGTCCAGAAGAAGTAAAAATGACAATAATTTTTTATTTGATATTACTGTTTTCTTAAGAAGGCTAACAGAAATATCAATGGACTGGCACAAAGCAAAGCAAAAAAAAAAACAAAAACACATGAGGCTACCAAACATACCCTCTTACTGAATTTCTTTCACCCAAATATACAAAGGAATCTCTGACATAATGCGTTTTCTTTTCCCATCATGTTAGACTGAAACTTAATTATTTGGTTGAAAGTAGAAAAAAATACGCTTTAAGTCTTCTAATAATCTACACCTTTGAAATATTAGTCTCTCCTTAAATTCTGAGTGCCAACTTATTAAGAAGGAAAATATTTCAAAGTATTGCGGTCACTACTAACAACAGCAAAGCTAACATTTATTGAACTCGTAGGTGTTCTTGGTACCACTATAATCACACATCTTGACTGACTCATTAAATCTTTACAACTCTATAAGATAATGCTATTATTACATCCATTTTATAGATACAGAAATACAGGCACAGAGAGATTAAAAACTTGCCCAAGATCACACAGCCAGTGAGTAGAGGAGGCAGGATGCAAACTGAGGGAGCCAGATGCTGCTACACAGTGAATATTTGGTCCCTACAGCCCAGTGCTCCTTACTTCTCCTGAAGCAATTCCTCAGCTAAGCAGCTCTCAGTGTTCACTTTCCCTTCTGAACACTTACACACCTGTTTGCACATAGCTGCCTTTGAATATCACAGTAGTGTAATGCTCAGGCTCTGGAGACAGATAAAAGGGTCTATCTCCACATACCAGCAGTGTTTAACTCTACTGATACCTGTGCTTCAGTTTCCTCCTGTGTAAAGCAGGAATAATAATACCAATTTCATGTAGTTGTGAGAGTTAAGCAGGAGAATGCCCATTTGAGCTCAGTGGAGGGTCAATGATGTTTAATAATTGCTACCTTTGTTATCACTGATTGTAATCTCTTAATAGATATGATCCCTTTCCTCCATTAGACTGTATTTGTGTTCAGAAAAATTATCAATATGAATCCTCATTGTTTTGTGTATGGTTTTCCAGATGCTTAATATATGTTGTTGAACTCTTTAGATGTCCTGGACGCCACCATAATAACATGTATTAATTCATTAAATCTTCATAACAATTCTATCAGGACATATATTTATTCAGAATATTATAAGTAATGTAATATTTATAGCAATATCTAAAATTTAGTGAACCTTATTGTGTGTCAGGAGCTCTTCCAAGTGCATGATGGCATTGTCTCATGTAACTCTCCCCATAATCCTCTGAATGAGGGACTTTCAAAATCTTCACCTTACACAGGAGGAAACCAAGGCTCAAAGAGATTGCATACACCTAAGTGTTCAAAAATGTGAACCTTTGGCCACAACCCTCTACTACCTTCTAAAGAATGAATTCAGAGCAGGTGTTCATAAATATTTGGTCTTGATGGTGAATCAACTGAGTCACTTCCTTCTGTCACCAGAAATTCTGTGCTTATAGCGAACTAATGTGGCCTGTGCAATATCATTCATTCATTAGTTAACTATTAAAAAGAGATTATTGTGTGCCAGGCACATGCCAAGTACTGGCAATAAAAAAAACACTATGGATCTAAAATTTCCTCATCAAAAGCAATTAAAATTTAATGTAATTTCATGACCTCCATTTGCTATGCCTACTCTTAGAAAAATCGAACCTCCTCTCTCCCTTTCCTTCCCTGCCCACTCCTTCTTATTCTTTCTTTTAAACCCAAGTTTCATAGTATTAAATTTATACAGATTTTTGCCCATAAGAAGCTTATATGTCAAGGCAAGGAACCATTTTAATTATATTTACTCTTCATTTTGAGTATATTTCCTTTTCATATCTCACAAAGACTTTTGAAGTGACTAAAGAAAGGCAAAGCAACCTGATTTTTTTTAAAAAAAATTCTTTCATGTACAATCTTTTGTCTGTAATATTCTCATAATGGCCTAGAAATTTTAAAAGAAGGTTTTAGCTATTTTTGTTCTTTTCAAATTGGCAAAATTTGAATTTTTTTTCTTCACATGTTTAGATTGGCTTTAAAATCAACAAACCAGAAAATAAGAACATATTCAGCTTAAAAAACACGCCCTTCATGGGTGCTTGGCGTCTTCAACTAGTGTCAGCATCACTCTGAAAACTGGGTTTCTATTCTGTTTTTAAAAAGAGGTTGAAAAAAAAAAAGTTGAAAAATGCATGTGTAGGACTCACACAACACCAAGCCTGCTGTCTTAAAGAGAGAAAACGTTTCAGGGCAATGGAAACCATAACCATTGCTGTAACAAACTCTCCAATCAGCTAGCAGACCTTGTCAATACTTCCTCGCCTCCACACTGAAGGTACAGGTGGCATTTTGTCTGTGACCTTAAAAAATATCTACTTAGGGTTTGGAGTGGATAATTCTAAAACTGGTAGTGTTTAGATATACTTTGAAGAATCATTATTTGCTATGTATGACTTTAGGTTGTATGGAGCTGATAATTTCAAAGGGAGGGACTTTTGGTTAAAGAAAGCTCTCCTGAAATTCTGTAATAAAATAGTTCAATTCAGCAGAATTTAATTAAAATATAATGCCAAAGAAATGCATTTTGTATTTAGAGTACATGAGCATAAGAATGCTCTTCAGAAGTTAGCATGATTTGTTAATTCATTAAAGATACATTTATTATGTACTTACTGTATGCTAGGCATTCTAATAGACAAGGACAATACAAAGAACAAACAACTAGATCTGAAAAATAGTAGCAGGGGTATAAATGGGGCTGGTGAGAGAGAACAGGGAAGAGATAATAAAGTGATTACAATCATAATTGCCACGAGCTGAGGGCCTGTCATGTATCAAGGTAATGTATAAGGTGCTTTATATGAACCACTTCATACCAACCCTACAGGACAGGTATAATCTTCTCATAGATGTGAAAAATCAAAGTGTTGATTGATTGTAAAGGGCTTTGTAATGCTATATAATAAAATTTATATTTTATTTTATAAGTAATGAAGAAACATTTTTAAGGTAAGAAATGATATGATGACTTTTCTAGAAAGGTAAGTTCGGTGTTGAGTGCGTTCTGATATAGCATCACTATATTACCCCACGAGGATGTGATGTTTTGGGTAGAACTGTGATTCTCTAACTGATCCAGAGTTCATCGCCAATGGAGACCACTATGAATTAAGTAGTATCTGGCTTCTGAAAAATACAGATTGGATTCCACTACTCTTTACTTTAAAAAAACAAGTCATCTCTAATGATTTCCCTGAACCTAGTTAGAAATTCCTTCTGAGGCATCCATGATCTGCTCCTGAAAAATGTACAGCCTCATCCCCTAAATTCCGTAATGCCTTAATATCTTGCCACACTAGTCCTTTCCTCACCATTCCAGATTCTAAAAATGTCTTCATGCCTCAGTTCCCCTGACATTCCCTCAGTCTACATTCTTCTACCAGGTGAAAAACTCATTCATTCTCCAACAGATCACAGCCTTCCTGAGTTTTCCTTCTCATTCACCTTCGATTCAACCACTTTCTCTGGTTTCCCACAGCATTTCACCTATCCTTCTACATCAGTGTCTTTTTTGTTCTAATTTATACTGAAGCTCTTTGTTTCCAAGTCTCTCTCCTAGAATCTAGAAGGTTAACAATCGAGGGTATTGACCTTAATCTTTCACCTAAATTTTACAAAGAAAAAAGGAAAGGAAGCATTAAGTATTGATACACTTGGCCAAGTAATGATATCCAGACACTACACTGCCATAACCAATGCTCAATAACTGTTAGATGGATAAGATACAGTCACTCATTCAATCATTCACTCACTCACTCATTTTGTATTCATTCATTAATTCTACATGCTCACAAAAGAAACTAAAGACTGCTTTATAAAAAAGTTCTCTGTTCATTTCAAGAAAAATCTCTTACAAATCAACAGGCTAAAAAAGAGAAGTCTATTATATTATGATTACTATTATCGAATCAAATAAACAATGGGTACATCTAAAGAGTACATTCCAAGCTAGAGTCAGGAAAACTGGTTATAAACTATAGAAAACTGAGAAATGTACCAGTTCACCACTTAACATCACTGCCTCCATATAGCCTATAAGTATTTACTATCTCATACTAATATAAGAGTGCCTGTGGTACTGGCAAAAGTAGATGAATTGTCTGCCCAGAGATGCTACTGAAAGGAAATAAGACAATTTCATAGCAATACAAGGGAGAAAAGACTAACATTTACAAAGTTATTTATTGTCTAAGCCAGGCAGTAGATTCCAAACATATATTATCTCATTTAATTCCTCATAAAAACACTAAAATGGCTAGTATTTATCCATTTTAAATAAAAACATAACTGAATGTGAGAATCTTAACTAAATTCCCAGAGGCCACACTACTAAGAAGCTGGGGGAGCCAGAATTATAAAGCTGAAAACCCTTAGTCTTTTCCATTTATATTAAATTACTTCTTAGAACCTACTTTTAAACCAAAAAATTGAAATCAATGTGGATTTATATTTTAATGGAAAGTTTTATGGAACACTTTAATGTAGGCATCAAAAGACAGAAAATTAGATCTAATATTTATTGAATACTACTTTTCTAAACATTTTGGATGTATTCACTCATTTAATCCTTACAACAATATTTTTGGAGTGAGTACTATTACTGTTGTTATCACTTTAAAGTATGGAAACTGAGCCAAAGAGAAGACAATAAACTTTCACAAAGTCACAAAGCTAGTAAGTGGCTGTGCAGTCAGACTACAGACCACAGTATTTAACCATCATGTATACTGCTCATTAGGCTAAAAGGTTATTTTTTAAAATGTTTATTTACATTTATTTATTTATTTATTTATTTATTTTAGAGAGAGTGAGAGTGGGGGGAGAGTTGCAGAGGGGGAGCAAGGGAGCATCTTAAGTAGACTTTGTCCTGAGCGGGGAGCCCAACACGGGGTGCACAGCCCAACTTGGGGTTCAATCTCACGACCTTAGATCACGACCCAAGCTGAAACCAAGAGTCAGTTGCCCAACCAACTGTGCCACCCAGGGGCCCTAGGCTAGAAGGTTATTCAATGAGACAGCTTAAGTAAAGTTCCAAGAATAGGGCATGCCACAGAGTAGGCCTTTATTAAATGTTACTATCCCTCTTTTTCTTCAATCTCTAAAATTTTATAATTATAATAATGATACCTTTATTTTTTAAGTATATTCTGCTTTTTAAAGACTTAAAAATATCTGATTTCACAAAAATAGGGCACTGAATAAAGAATACAGTAAACTAGTATTAAAATGGTCTTGAAAAGTATTTAACATTCTGCTAAATATTACTCATAATATAGATTTAAATGACAAAGTATGATTCCAAACGGTGTATATAGTGTTTTACCAAAAATAAAAAGGCACAGAAACAACAACAACAACAACAACAACTGGAAAGGTATATCCCCAAAGTTTAAAGGAAATTATTTCTGGATGATTGTGAATGATTTTAATTGTCCTCTTATATTTTATTCTCTATATTCTACCATGTCTATGTATGCTTTTATAATAAGAACATTTTTTAAAAAACTGGGACAGAAACATTCCTAATTAATTGCTATAACACTGGGCAGCAACATTAGTAGAATTGTGTAAGATTCCACACTTATTTAGAGATGGAGCTTGAATAGAACCCAAGGGTCCTCATTTCTAACCCAGTGTGTTTTCTCTTACACTCTATTCTCTACTCAGTGGTTATCATTATAAGGAATTCAAAAGTAACCTATGAAGAAGACCCCTTTGGAGGGTGGTTAGAGATACTGTGATTGTGAATGTGCTATGAGTGCACACACACACACACACACACACACACA
>NW_024426552.1:58148601-58323433 GCF_017311325.1 Ursus maritimus
CACACACACACACACACACACACACACATGCAGTGTTCTAGCACATCAGGCTTCTTAAGTTGCTTACGCTATGGTGTAAGCTATTTGTTTCTGAGTCCAAACTGATACTATATATGGCAGACTGATTTTCTCTACTTCTTCACACTCTTTCTATAATAGAACTATACATCCACACATACCACATGACTTTACTATAACTCTCGGTACTGTTTGTTAATGTGGGAGCAGAGTATAACTCTGTCCCCTCGCTTTGAGTTTGGTCAAGTCACTTACTTTGACCAATGGAATGTTGGTGGAAATGTATGAGTAGTGATTTGGCTTGGCTTCTTATGCCCATGGAATTTGCAATAAGAAAACTTTGTCTCAAGTATCTGGGCTCTTCATCCTGAGTCCCAGAATAAGAAGCATGTGGAGAAGATATGAACCCAAATGCAGCCTGAAAGAGAGGTACCCAGATGCCACATAGACCTATAAGTGAGAAATAAATGCTTACAATTATAAGCCACATAAATTTGGGGGTTATTTGTTATGCAGCATTATCACAGCAATAGCAAACTAATATACAAACAAGTATAAATGCGATCCATGGTGGCAGGTTTTGTACTATATAGTATATATTACATATATATTATTGTTATTATATATACTATATATATAGTATACATCTACTGTCTCTCTCTATATATATATACATATACATATATATATATGTATATGTATATATATACACACACACACCACAAGTGTAGAAAACCTGCCACTATAGATAAGCATATATATTCACATATATAAGAGAAAAGGTTGTCAGTTGAAAGTTCATAAGTGGAGAAGCTACTATGCCTTTTAGTTAGCCATGTATGTGCTTCTCACATTTCACTGCATAGAAAAAATCATCTGGGATCTTATTAAAATGCATATTCTCATTCCGTAGGTCTGGAGTGAGGCCTCAGATTCTGTACTTCAAACAAGTTCCTAGGTGGTACTGATATTACTAATACTACTGTACTCTGAGTAGCAAAGGCACAAAGGACAGATAGTGGTAGCCCTATGGAGGAAACAGCCACAAACAGGGAAGACAGTCTGGAAGAGTATGCAGCTAAGAACGGAAATAATTTTGATTAAATGTTTATCTTTATCTTATAACGAAACAATTCACAGATAGGACAGTCAAAGGAAAGGGCCTTGCAAACAAATCAAATGACAGGCTTCATGTTAATGGTGAGTATAGATTCCCAGTCACATATATATATACATGCCTGCTAATGACTTGTACTAGATTCCCACACAAGCAGTGCGAATGCAGCATCCCAGGACACTCTGTATGAATAAATATACTGATAAACTTATGACTTTGCAGTATTCGCTTATGGAAAAACCTTACATACATGTTTACTTTCTGAAGTGTAGCTTTCTAACAGCAAACGTGTCTTTATTTCTCTATTTTCTCCTTTCCATACGTCTACTCCACTAAAATCCATTAGATTAGTTGTCTTAGCTGGCTCAGGCTGCCATAATAAAATCCCATAGACTTGTTAGCTTAAACAGCAGAAATTTATTTCTCTCAGCTCTGGAGGATGAGAAGCCCAAGATCAAGATGCTGGCATGGTTGAGTTCTGGTGAGGGGCCTCCTTCCAGTCTGCAATGGCCACTTTCTTACCATTCCTCACATGGCACAGAGAGAGGAAGCTCTGGTGCTTCCTCCTCTTCTCATAAGGGCACTAATCCCCGCATGGAGGCGCCACACTCATAACCTCATCTAAACCTAATTGCCCCCCAAAGGTCCCACCTGCTAATACCATCACATGGGGGTTGGGAGTAGGGCTTCTACATATGAATTTTGGGAGGACACAGACATTCAATCCATAACACTAGTAGTACTTCTCAAATTTTTTCAGGTCATGGCATACATAGAAAAGGGTAGGGGCACATGGGTGGTTCAGTCAGTTAAGCATCTAATCTTGGTTTTGGCTCAGGGTTGTGAGATTGAGCCCCATGTGGGGCTCCACACTGAGCACAGAGTCTGCTTGAGTTTCTCTCTCCCTCTCCCCTTGCCCCTCCCACTTGTGCTCTTTCTAAAATAAGTAAATAACTCTTTAAAAAAAGAAAGCAAAGGGTGATATTGTCTTATTCACTGGGATAAACTAGGAGAGATTTGGAGCTTTAGAGGAGGCTCTGCTGGGCTATATATGAGTAACCCTTGGGCTCCAGCTGTCACTAGGCAGGCCTCTCTGAGGAGATCCATATCCATCCCACGTAAGTTGGCAAACTACACACTGGATACAACCACAAACTCTACAGAACTCAAACAGTATCACCAATTACCATCACTGCTCTGAGCCTCATTTCGGATCTTTCATAACTGAGCTGATATTTTCTGGAAAACAACACTGGTGTGTAAAGGGGCTTCCTAGGCAGTTGATCAATAACCACTAAAGAAAAGATGAGAGTATTTAGAAAATTATGCTGGAAGGCATAGTATAAATTCTAAATAAGGCCACTTTAGGAAACAGCAGATGAGACAGTTGACTTTGCTTGAAGAATATGTTTTTAAGTTTTTATAACTTTAGACATCTCCAGGTGTCACAATAGATGCTAATAAAGTAAATAGGAATCATCATTTCTTCCTGAGACAGACACTTGTTTTCTTTTTTGGGACAAATTCAGGAACTGCCAATAGTTTATCTTCCCAGAATAAATGCTTAAAATTTTTTCTGAAAGTAGGGAAGAAAATATTTTTTTCCACAGGAATATAGCTAACATGCAACATCAGGTTCTTTGGTACTCCCCTGGGGACAAGACACACTACTTGGAAAATTGAGACGTCTTTTCCTGGAGTATTCTTCATCCTTTGCCTTCTTCAGTCCAGACTGGGTCATTGGGTAACAAGGAGGAGGCTTGTGGTGTTAGGGTGATCTTCTTGGTCACCACACCCTGGAAATAGCTTTAAAATTGGACACTGAGAAGCAGGAAGAGAGTTTCAAACTTTCCATCTCATTGTTATTTGTGTTCTGGAGCCTCATTAACTTCTCTCACAGACGGTAGACTCTTCCCCAGTGCTGATCATAGATATAGTGGATCTTACATTTCTGTCTAGAAAACAGGCACCAAGAGGACTTCACCATGTCTGACTCCAGAATGGACTCACATGATCATAGCTATAAATATCCTCAAACAAGAGTCATTCAAAAGCCTATTGAATTTGACTAGATACTTCAAATTGTAGCAGATACTGTCACCATTCCTACAGTATGACCCTGAAGTCCTCAACTTTTTTTTCTCCACCTTGATGTACAAAGAAAGATGATATTTAGATTCCAACACATTCTCATGGATTTGCCTAGAGTTATTGGCAACTTCTGGAGTACAAACTAAAACATTACCCATTGGCTCCCACTTTATAAAGCATGTTAGAAAACACAAGTATATGAGTAAAACTTCATTATAGGAAAAATCTTGTGTTTGTTTTAATTTAATTTTTAAAAGAGTGAATCAAATACTTATACTTCATAAGTTTATTATTCATAACAAATTTATTGTAACATATCTCACACTTGATTGAAACGCATGAGTATTTCTTATTACCTACAATACAAGTCACTGACTGGTATAAATTATGCATTATTCACTCATCCAACAAACATTAATTGAGCACTTACTATGTATCAAGACAGTGCTAGATACAGGAGACCACAGATGAATAAAACAATGTCTCTCTCTTCAAGTGTTAACAACTATTGATGTGAGTAATTGGGCTTCTATTGGACTTTGGGAACCAGGATATGAATGGGCAATGATTCACTGGAAGTAGTACAGAGCAGAGAAGAGGATGCTGTGAACTGACTAATTCAAACAAACAAACAAACAATCTGAGTACCCATCTCATTTTGGGTTCCTTCCAAAGAAGAGTCTGAAACAAGGATCTGGGTACAGGTTGTAATTTGGAAGGTGATCGTAGAAGGCAGGCATGAAGGAATGGTGAGTGAGTCAGAGCAGAGGACAAGGCAATGATAAAAATGTGTCAAAGGGGCCGGCCACCAGTGTACCAACGGGAACATAATTCAACCAGCATCTCTGAGACTTGTGCATAGTGTCTCCAGAGGTATCCTAGGTATCCATCTGAAAGAAACAGAGGCTGAAACATTTTTTTCTCCACTTCCGTTCCTCCTTTGCTTGAGAGTTGCTCCAGTGCATTAAGCGGCCAAGCCCCTCTCTCCCCTATCTAATGTAGATTTATTGAGCTCCCCCAGCCATGGAAAAGGTCCTGGGAAAAGCACTCCTGAGGTGGAGTCTGGACTAATACAGAATTGCTTCAAGTGGAGCTGAAATCAGAGGTGAGCTGAGGGGCTGAGATAAGTGTCAGACACATCTGCTAGAGTAGCCTACAAAGACTTCTGGGGAGTGGGGAAAAATATATTGCCGTCTGATCTAGCAGCCCCTAAAGGATGGTCTGGGGAAGGTTAGAATGACATCTTTTTACTAATTATATTCCACATAAAGTGTCTCTGACTCCTGTAAGAAGTCAAACTTTGCGACAGTAAATCTTGACACTGCTCAGGTAAGAAATAGAAAAATGATGATTTGCTAATCGGCTTACCTGATTCTCTGGCTAGGATGTCAAGACTGGACTCTGCAGTTCTTGTGAAAATCCTGACACTCATTCACCAATTATCCCCTAGAAGTTGATATGTATCGATCTCCCTGTGTTTCAGGGAAGAAATCTTTGAACTGCTCTAAGGAGCTTTTCCAAAAATGGTGATACATTTTTGCATCATTTTGTCACGACGGGCCTATTGAAAAACTTCCTGGCATTCTGAATTCACGGCAATAATATCTATGTTGTTGTATTTGGCTTGCATTTTTGCTTTGTTTTGTTTTGTATTAAAGCAGAGGAGAAATGGGTAAAGGTTAAAAACTGCACCTAAATATATTAAGCTTGAAGGCTTTGAACATAAATGAGAAGGTTTACAGGAAGTTATTCAGACCTTTAAGCCTCTATAAACACTTCATCATTGCTGACAAGATCCACTTTAGGTAACCCTGCCCAAGCAGTTCCTGTGTTGCTGTAAGGATGAAGGTGAATTTATTTTGCAATTCACCTAGCAGTGTAGGAGTTTTCTGGGGACTTTTGGTCTGGGGGCCCAGAGTCTAAGGTTAAACAATAGATATGTTGTGGTTACAGGAGAAGAATTGATAGACCCCTCATTCTTCTATTATAATGTATAAAGGAAAAACTGGATTCCTAATCCCTAGAAAAGGGGGTGGTGGTAGTAGGTAGGTTATGGTCCCTTATATCAGCATATGTAGCTTCCCTCTGACAAGTGGGCAAGTCTTTAAAAAAGTTCCGAAAAAGAAAAAGAAAAGCCCCAGGGACCATTTAGACTCTGCCAGTGAGTTCCATCCCAAGACATCAAATCCAGTTGCACAGAAACCAAAACGTCAATATTTACAAAGCTCTTTCCATCGTATATCCTGCTTCCTTTTTTTTTTTTTACGCCTTTTCTTCTCCTTTTCCTTCCTCCCGATTCCCTTGATCCTCTACTTCACCCTTTCTCCCATTTGCGCTCACTTCCCCCACCCCCATTAGTCAGGCCTACCATCCTTTCATCCCGAAAGAGGCTTCAGTGATGGAAAGGAAAGGACTTCAAACAAAGCCACCGTCCAACACAGGGAGCTCCAGAGGCTGGGGAACTGTGACTGGAGCAAAGCCTGAGGAGGGGCGCTCACCCCTCTGAGGCTCTTCACCCAAAAGGCGATTAGGCTTCAGCTGGCTTGATAGCTGTATGGAGCCTCATGATTTCAAAGCTTTCAGGGGCTGACAAGGACTTGCTAATTTCAAACTTTCTAACCAATTACAATCACAAAGAACTCAGGACAATAATCAGTGAGCAACATGAAACTGCTGGAGTGAAGCAGCCCTAGCAGGTTTCACTCTTGTGGCTCTGCCACACCATGTGCAGCTGGGACTCTGCTTCCACAAGCAAATAAAAATACATTATAAAATAAAAACATGCACAATGGGTCCCTCTTGCTGTCTTGTTCCCGGTAGTTGGGTCTGGAGGAACCCTGTCCTGCATGTAGCCCATTAATTTCTGATGGTGTTAATTAAAAACTTTTGATGCTGGTTTGAATGGAAAATACCTCAAACAGTGTTTCCTTTATTGAAACACCAAGTTCCAAGTCTTGGATTATTAGGTTAAGTTCTGTCACAGCAGTCAGACCAACGAATGCTTTTCATACCGTCTGACTACTACTACTACTACTAATTAATAATAACAAATGAAAAGAAAGAGGAGAAACTGTTTAGGTTGAAACTCCCTTATTTCAACCTGTTTTGTTTTGTTTTTAGAACTAAATTGAAAATCCGGGTCCCTGAATGTAGAACATATGATATTTTAAAAATCTTTTTTCAAATCCTTACAGAACATTCAAATCACCCAATGTTCCAGGACCTGAATTTTTTATATTTTAAAATGGGGAACGCTGCTTAAAATAAATGAATCAGCTGCTAAGTGATTTCTCTCTGTCTCTTCCCCTACTCTCTTTTGAGAGGCTGAAAAAATGCTTAAAATGGTATATGCAATTGATAAGTGCTGCTTAAGAAGCTTAATATAATTACTGAGGACTCAGACTTTCTATTTAAAATGAAGATAGGCTGGGGCAATAGAAACTATGAGTTGTGAGTATTCATCCCTCGTGACGTGTGGAAAATGTTTCCAAATGTTAGTCCACTGAGCGAGGTAAGGGGTGTCAAGCAGTTATCCCCAGGGGCTCTCTGTCCTCCCAGAAACCTAGGGAAACCGAGGAAATCCTGACAGCAACGTAAGGAGCCAGCGTGACAGATGCCGTGCAGGAAGCCAGCAAATAAAAATGCATCTCTGCAATCCGACGCTTTTGTGAAGTGCTAAGCAAACCACCAAAACATTCTGATTGGTTTCTAAGACTCTCCTCCAGTTTGATTTTTTAACCATTCTTCCCTCTCCTGCAGGCGTCTGAAGCCCCGGACACCCCGTGAGAGAGGCCCCACAAATGTCGATTCACGGACGCCCTTTTCTCTTTTGTGCTCTCGTGTACTTCACTTTCTCTCCCATTTTTCATCTCCCAATCTGTTTATTCATGCTGTCTGCAACATCAGCTGAATCCTTGAGGGACGACAAAACTTTCCTTTTTTTACCCTGAAGGTCTTCATCAGTCTTATTCTTGTTTTGATCTACGCATCCCTAAAGCGGATGAAGTTCTGCATAAAGAAAGGCAAAGCGTTCTGGCAAATCTCCTTTCCTTCCCTCCCTAACCGCAGGCTGCATTGACCTCACCCTATCGCAACAGTTTGCAGAACTGGCCTCCCGGCCTGATGTGACATGATGGTGATCCCTCAACAACATCAACAACCACCACAACAGACAACCCGCGCTGTAAAGCACGCGAGGGTAATATGTAGAGCAACTGAAAGAACTAAAACTTCAAAAGGGACGTAGGCCTGAGCAAACCGCAGCATGAGTCTATTTGTTCACAAAATTTATGAATTTTCCCAAGTAAATTGACAGGCGGTATTGTCTACAAAGGACTAGTAAATGTAAATTAACTAACAGATATGTAGCAAATGAGTGCATTTAAAGATGATTTCCAGCTGAAATGATTTTTCTTCCGAGAGACCAAGTTTTTGTTAAACTTAATCCTACTCTCTTCCCTCTCCAGCAGCAGAAACATCTGGTCGGTTTTAGATTCCCCTTGGATTTCCAACTTCAAAGGGAATTATAAAGAATAACAAATTCATGTACCGGCACTAAAAAAAATTAGAGCAGCAGGAGAGAATGGTAAAATTGTCCTTATTTGACTGCTAGTGACAGGCGCCACAGGCAGAACTATAAGACAAGACAAAGGCAAGATCACCAGTTGACAACCAGAGTTCCTAGAAGGGACAGAATCTTTGGCTACATGCAGATATGCACAGGGCCCTTAGCAATCTATAAGGAGATTTCTCCTTGCTTAAATGAAGAAAAAAAATTAAAGGACTTAGAAGGTAAGAGAGAGAGAGAGAGAAAGAAAGAACAAGAAAGAAAGAAAGAAAGAGAGAGAGAGAGAGAGAGAGAGAGAAAGAAAGAAAGAAAGAAAGAAAGAAAGAAAGAAAGAAAGAAAAAGAAAGAGAAAGAAAGAACAAGAAAGAAAGAGAGAAAGGGAGAAAGAAAGTTGGTTAGTTCACATTTACCTGGCACATAGTAAGAAGCATCAGCAGAAGTTTGTTCAAACAATAACCTGGAGAAAACCTTAAGGATTCAGCCCCTGGGTTTTTTTATTTGATCTATAGAAAACTTGAGTTCTGATTCTACCAAGAGCTAGATACGCCATCTCAGAAGTAACTCAGGCTCCTGAGAATCCACTAGAACCATCATCTCCTCCTAAAAGATTAGACCTCCAAGAGTCTCTTCCTTGATCTGGATCTTTATCAAAGGATGGCCAGAAATCAAAGTCCTCCAGGAGTGGAGGGATAGGGTTTGAATGAACTATTGATATTTGTAGTTGTGCCAACTTACGCTTGACATAACTTTATAGAACTGGATTTATCTTTCTCCTCTGTCATGTACTAGCAAAACTGAAACACACTTCTTAAAGTGCAGGTCTTGATATAATCAAAAAGAAAATAAGAACAGTTATTGAAAGTACAATTTTGCCATTATAATTAGCGCTTATAAACAGCTCTTCTCTTTCCTGTTTCATGTACAATGTGTACAGCAGTCACAATAAAAATACACAAGACATGATTAACCAATCAACTTGTTCATGGACAGAGAGAGAGTTAAGGGCTAAAATGTCTTTAAATAATTAATTATAAAAGTCTTTAAATAGTGTTCAGAGGTTACAGATCCCCACACCACAAATACATTAGGTTGATTCACAGAGTGGCCATCAAAAAACAGAAAGCAAATTAACTTTTGACCGAAAAGTATATATCAACAGCATGTTAAGAATATTTCAGAGTAGGATAGAACAAGCAGAACCAACTCTCTGTGGACCTTAGCATGGTTTGCAAATGGAGCAGTCCCCCAAAGAGAAGACCATCTCCAGAGTATATTGTCTATATCACAGGCTTTGAAAAATCTTTAACGAAGGAAGAAAAAATTAAGACTTCTTTTCAGCATTTCCAATGTAAAAGGACTGAGCTGGCTGCAAAAGCATCTTGAATGTCTGTCTTGAACAGGGTTTTCAATCTTCCCTTACTGCTCCAGGTAAAGCAGGATCACCCAAGTGGTCTCACTAAGAGAATGCCATAATTCCTATCCTGATTTAATTGCATATGATGACGTATTACACATCCGATAAAGTTTATCCAGAAAATACGCCAACTTCATGAAACATGGATCTGATGATATGAATAAACCATTTTATTCTTTTGCAACTATCTGTATCTTTGGTCTAAAATTAAAATCCTGGCTTGACATAGGCATTTACAAAGGATTCCCTGCCCTGTATAAGCAGAATCATCCAATGATGATTCTGAACTTACCTAGGGAGAAGGAAGTAGATGATATGGAATACTACTTTATTCCAAGAAATGCTGTTTTATAGCTTGAGGATACAGATAGTCACAAATAACAACAATTGAACAAACACCAGACCCAAAGGCCGAGCATAAGGAAACCCCACACACATATACCAAGAAGCAACCGCTATCATTAATAATAATAATTATTATTATAGCTATTATCAGGATGACGCATTGATGGTTCACTTGGGTATAATGTATAATACATCAGCTAGAAAGAACCAAGGGTAAACTTACTCTTATCTTTAAAAGGCAGTTTATATTCTGGTTTATAGGACATGAGCTACATAATTAACACATATGAGAAAAGGATGCAGGAAGAGATGAAGACTTACGTCTTTATTACAGTTTTTGTATAGTTAATATCAATCTTAAAAATAATGATGAAAAGGTTAGCAGTTTTAAAAGATGGGTGTTATGAGGTGTGTAGCTTTAAAATAGTGGCACAAAATATATATTTAAATTATAGAACTTGTCTTTGGACATTTCTGTCTATAAATGAATGAGAAAATAAATATACAAAATAAAAAAAAAATGGTTAGTGGCCAGATCCTAACCATCTTTCCTTGGAATGCCTGTCTCAATGCCAAGCCATCAGATCCTTTCCTGACCTTTTGAGGGAGGACATTTTAACGGTGGTAACACCAAGCCAGGGTAAAGGAGAAATAGAGAGGATCAGAAGACTGAGAGGAGAAAAAATGAAATGGAAAGAAAGAAAGTTTGTATTGTTTACACCATCAAGTCTGGCAAATTTTACAGATGCTTTCTGTTTGCTTGGAATAGTTTATTGCTTATGTTATTTCTTTTCTTTTCTTTTCTTTTTCCCCTCCATGTGCTTTCCTCTACCAACTTTGGCTGAAAATACTTTATATGTGTCCATACTGTAAGCCCTCATATTTTTGTAGAGATTTAGTATAGTGGAGAAGCACTTTTTTTTTCTTCCCCAAGGGTTAGGCACATCAATATTCTAGCTACTCACTTTCGAGGCCAATGGAAAATGTGCTCCTAAGATTAAATAGACCTGAGTAACACATAAATCCAGTTTATACTGATGCAGTATGTTACATAGTTACTCACATCCTGAATTTCTGATGAGCGGAATACACCTTTTGGACAACACACTACTACTGAACCGTCACTGACGGCAATTCAAAGACGGTGAGGCAAGACTAAACCTTAACTATAGGTTCTTTATGGAGAGCCTAATTTGCACAGAGCCCTCTTCATCTGTGGAGCTCTGCGTGCAAAGGATCTAGTCTAGCCACAGAAAACTAGGTCCTTTAAATATTCTTAGAGTAAACTAGAGCAATACTTACAAGCACGTAGGGAGTGCCCTTTGTTCGACAATATACTGTCTCTTTTGACCCTCACTTCCCCAAACAGTGCTTTTCTTTTTTTAATTATTCAGACTATTAATATATAATTCCTCCCTTTTCAGACTTCCTAAGTGCCCCTTTAGGAAGAAACCTTTCCTTTCTGCCAATAAATCTTTTAAAAACGATGCTTTTAAGTCCAGTGTTACGTTTGGTTTAAGTAGGTTGGCCATATTTATCCACTATGGGTTAGTGGCAGCCACACTGGGCTTCTAAAGTAGTCAGAGCACTACGTTTTCCTTTTACCTCAGATACAGAATTGTATATAACACAGTGTATATCCCATAATGATAAAACTAGCAGTATATTATCATTCTGACACAAGTAAAAATAGTGCCAAAAAAAAAAAAAGTCCCTGAGAAGCCTAGCCAAATCTGTCAAATGTCTCTCTGGTCAACCAAATTGCCCTTTGGATAACAGATATACCTAAGAATATTATGAAACACTCTGACAAGACTTTATGATCAATTGTTACATTTTAGGAAATATAATGGCAGTACACTTAGAAGAAAAATCCTCCTGTATACAATGATTAGAACTATTTATCTAAATGTTTATACCATTAACATGTGAAAGAGTCCTTCTGTGTTTGAAATCTTGATGGACTAAATGCTGTGATGTCTGGGGTTTGCATCAAAATAATATGGTAGTAGCATGGGAAATGGCGGGCCAGGAGTTCAACATTGAACAAACCTGGGGATGGGTCCATGGGAGTTCACTGGAGTAGCGTATCTATGTTCATGTATTTGAAAGATTTCATAATAAAAATTCAAAAATATATACTAATTTGAACTTTCACTCCTTTAGTCATTATTGATTGATTCATTTACTTTTTATATGCAAGACATTGTGGGGACATAAAAAGTGAAACTGTTAAAACAAAACAAAAACTCCCAAAAATGCTCTTGTTGCCCATTTAGATTAAATAAGCTATTCCTCTTCAGGAATTATATATATTTACGTAAAATAACGTTTATAAGAACCACGTAATTACATGTAAAATTCTTAGGTTAAATTTTGAAAGCAGGACACAAAATTATGTACAAAGTATGTTTACAACATGTTTTAAAAAAATATATCCTCAGGGAAAAATGAGAGTAAAGAAATACATCAAATGGTTATTAATGATTGTATTTAAATTATAGAAATAATTACTTGTATTTTTCTTCATTTTACTCCTATGTGTTTTTCCAAATTATTTTTAATGAGCATGTATCATTTTAAAATGAAAATAAATTTTTATTCATTAACGGATAAGATGTGCTCTCCTTTCCTGAGGAGCTTTTCACTAAAACAGAGAAACTACAAACACACAGCTTTGCCCAGATACTTTAAATCTTCATACCTAGAAGTGAAATACACCCACAGGAAAAGAAACGTCAATACAGATTTTTATCTGATCATAGAAACATAAAGAGCTTTCTGTGTGTCGGACAGAAATAGGGGAGGAACCGGCTTCTCTGCAAGCCAGAAAGAGTGTGAAATTCAGACCATTTTGTGATAAGATCCTTTTGCGATGAAAGCAATGGGAGCAACAAATTAAAGCTACCAAGTAAGCCTGTCCCTGAGTCTTGACGCTCACACTGACGGGAGTTTCTAGCATAACAAATAAAGCATGGGAGTGGGAGTGGGAGTGGGGTGGTGGGAGTGGTTACAATCCTAAAGGCTCGAGGCCTTCACTGGTGAGATGGATATGTTCAGAGGGACAGAGGTAGATATGTGACAGAATTAGAAACAAAAATTCAGTGACAACTATGGATTATGTGCAATGGATATGGAAAGTCCCTGTTAGAAAGCTATCTTTATTACCCCAAGAGATTATTTTCCTCATTTTATGCACATTCATATAAAGTGAAGTCAAGAGTGTAACTTTTAAAGGTTTGGATGAAAAGATGCTCATGACTAAATAGGCCTTGCTGGAGCCAGGCAGAATATCACCAGATGCCAGGCAGGTCCCCCCCTCAGTCCCCCTCCCTCTCCAGTACACTTGCCAGGACATTTCCAGGCCGGCCAACCTCTAGCAAACGCAGCTCTTTTAGGCTCTTTCTGACTTGATGATGCTCTGCAAACAGACCCTTAGTCCTGACCTGCACTCTCCTCCCAGCCACTGAAATCTCAAGAATTCTAGAAGGCCACAATACCAAACTTTTTGAAACTTCACCATTTTCCACTAAAAGACACACAGACCTCAAAGCTTTCAAAGCTAGGCTCACTTGCAGCTCTTGTCTTGGTCCTCTTAGCTTGTAAAAGAGGTGGCTATCTATATTCATGCTCCTACAGGACATTTTCCCTTCCATTTGTACACAAGAGCAATCATGTCTGATTTTAAGATTGAATCAAATGAAGCAAATGCATTTCAAATTTTTAGCATATCACAGAATAATAAGTAGTTCAAAGCATCACAAAATGTGTCTGGAAAATTCTGTGTTTGCTTGTTTAATGCCAAAGCATCCAATGTTCCACATGGGGAACATCAGTTTCCAACTTCACCACATCACCCTCTCTGTCCATTCAGGCATCTCCTTTGGAAATCTGTATCTCTGGAGAGTCCTGCCAAACAAGTCCTTTGAATACTTCCACCTCCATGTGGCAAAATCATTGTGAAATGTTTGTTGAAATCTGTGATCACAGGTCCTTGGGATCATGTTTCTAATCATTCTAAATGATGGTATTTCAAATGAACAAACCCGATATAAAATCTGTACCCTTCACCAACGTCAAAACACATCCTATTCCAATTTAGTACTTGAGGTGGTGGACACACCACAGCCTTTAGGTTGAATTCTTTCAGCATCTGGTAGAAACACACTTCACTTCTTGGCACCTTAATATTGCAGACTGCCATTTAGGGATAATGAAAGTTACTCACCGGACAGCAAAGTTGTGAGGAATATCCAGTTAGTGATGGCGATACATTCTGAAATGAAAAGAATATCATAAATGTTGGGCATTTAATAAATGCGTGACAACACAGTGATCATGGAAAATAACCCATTCACTTCACACCTTGGGACGCTGACTCAGTGATACCCTACAGAGAGTAAAGGAGACTTCCTTTTAGGAGGGAACATACAAGTGTGCACTGGGAAAGCGGCATGGACAGCTGTTTGCATGTTCAGCTTTAAGGGCTCGAACCAGTTGCAACCAGTTGTGAATGACTTGCTGCCCACTTTTGCAATTCACTGTAACTTGTATTGGGAAAGTTATGTTTTATGGTTAATTATCCATGGTCTGTTTGAAAAAATAAATCAAACCATTGTGAACCACCAGGATTTGCAGCTCCATTTGAACTTTACTGTACTTTTGATTAAACATTTTATAAATAAAAACAAACTGGTTTCTTCTTGTTTTTGGTTGTTTGTTACTTGTGTTCTGGATATAAATATTGTGGCAATGGTGGGAGAACAAGTTATGGATTATTTACCCCTGGTTTCATGAGTTGTGAGTTACTGGCCTTATTCTCCTTCATGAGTATAAATAAATGTATAGTATTATATTCCAAGTCCTGTAAGACAAATGAATGACTGAACTGAAACCTTTTAAAACCAAAACCTTTTATGCTAAGTCACAGAGCAACAAAACAAACCCCAAATTAACATTTAAAAAGCTTCTACTGTGGAGCAACAAAATCCCCCAATATTATATAATCTGCATTTTAAAAACTGCTTGCCTAACGAGCAGCAGTCTATCAATAATTCCACGTGTTTGTCTTTTCACTGCTTTTATAATTTAGAAGCCATAGATGGTTTACCGGAGATCACCTCCCACCCCTAATATCACCACCAGAATGAAGCCTTGTAAATAACCAGCATAACTAACTGAAGTCAAAACTGATTTAGAAAGATCCGGAATTATTGTAACTAAAAGTAATGAAACTCCATGTAAAGGAAGAACTTTATATAAATTTGTCTATAGTCATCATCTTAACACTTACATAGATAAAAGGAGTCTAAAACACAACAGTCAGGGAAAATGAGAAAAGCCAAGATTCAAAGGATCCTGTGGCAAAGGGCAAAAGGAGTATGTTTGAGACCCAGAATCTGAAGTTCCTAACACATTTGCATATGAAACGTAATGAGGACCACCAAAGCAGCTTGCCAAAAATTATGTTTTTTAAAATGATCCACTGTTCTTTGCAGCACTGACCACTGAAAAAGACCTCTAGGAAACATAAAATTGCCTTCTGTGATTTGTTACTTTTATAAAGACAGAGACAGGATAATAAGGGCTTTCTTATAAAATGGGGTGATCTGTCCATTGCTGGGACCTGAAGAGCACTGCATCTGATTTCATCTTACCCCTTTTTTCCTCTCAAGGCTTACTGCTCACCTGCATAAGCACTGTGAAGGAACAACCATGGAAGGTTCCTCACAAGCTCACGAAAACGTGGTAAAATATTTATGAAGGGGCTACTATATGCTAGGCACAACTGGAGTAATTCTGCTCGGTAAGGTAAGTCAGTGGCTTAGATTCATGTCGCAACATTTAAAAATACCTGTTACTACTTCCAACAGTGAGGAGAAGCTAGGCTGAAAGAGGTATGAAGGACTTCTGAAAAATTAGAAACTGTTTAAAACTCTCCCTGGCTTCTTGGATGCCCTGGGAACGGAAAGTTTAGGCCTGCCGGCCCTTCAAAGCCTGGATCCCACATTACCAAAGAAAAACTAGAAGTAGCCTATATGTTTCCGGGGTCCTGGTTACAACTGAAAATGAGGGCTGACCAGAATCAGCTGGCAGCCATCGGACGCTGAAAGGTCAATTCTGCCCTAAGTATGGTTCAGAGAGTGTAAAAACCCATCGAGATGAAAACAGAAGCTATTCTGAGAAACGGGCAGAAAAAAAGTTCAAAGATATTTTACTTGAAGACATTTTCCTCTATTTGTTTTATAACGCATGCCTCCAACTCTTTTTGACAACCAAGAAAATGCTCTATCTAAAGTGTTCTAAGTTTTCTTTTAAATCCAGGCAACCCATTTGAAAATCAGGATGCACAAAATGACTCCCTGTATATGGAACTGCCCCCCAAAAATAAGTGCTTGGTTACAGATGAATAATCATCAATTGTATTCAAGTTGTATTATAAAGTATGGTATTTTACATGATGCAGGTATATACATACAGAATTGCATCCTGGAATCCAAACTCAGCCATAACACATGGAGAGGGACACTCAGAAAATGTATACATAGGAATATGATTTCCTGGTGAAAGACCAGAGTATTCTGATCAACTTTCCTTATTTTTCCCACAAACAAATCTACCTGAGCTATAGATCCTCTTAAGAAAAAAACCAAGAAGCATACTGATAAAATACTTAAAAAGTATATACTAGCTTACTTATTATTCATTAAGACAACTAAAGATGTCCCCATGTCATCACAGATACAGAGACATGATAATCCCAATACTCTTAATCACTCGGTTGTTGAGAGAGAGACACACATTGAGGCAATGAGACCTTAAAAACCAGATAGAACTCTTCTGGCTTTGATTTTTGTCTTTATGCACCAGATTTTTCCATACAAAGGGAATCCTTAATTTAATAGCTAACGCGTAAGTGAAAGGTAAACAAACTAGGACATAGCCAAAATCTTTTTTTAAAAAAGTGAAGAACACTCAGCTCTTACCTTCAGTAAAACCAAATGAACCAATTTCATCTGGCTTTTCTATCCAGGAAAAGAGTATGACCTGAAGGAATGTTCCTGACCTCCAGTACAAGGAGATTCATCTCCTTGCCTCCCCGTCTCGGATTGCGTTACGAAAGAATATGACCGGAACTACCACCAGCACTACCCCTCACACACCTGATCTTACTTTCTCTAGCAGATACCCAACAGTGCCTAGTCCTGTGCGCCCATTTTATGACCATTCAATAGCCAGAAACTACAAAGGAAGCATAAAACAAAACCAAAAGTCCTCCAACGTCCCTCATCAGGTGCATATCTGATTCCCGCAGGACATCAGTCTGTTAAATGAAATAAAATATTATAAACAGGGACAGAAGACTGATAGACCTCAGACAAATCTCATGGTGTTCCCACTTAGGCTGGGAGGGGGGCTATTCTGGTGAAAAAGTGGGGGTGTGGGAAAGGGTGATCAGCTACAAATGGACAAAGAGACTTAAAGGTGGTGCAATGAATTCCCTGTGCCAGGGAAGAGTGTGACAGAAAGTTCTAAATGAAAATTCCAGAAACTACAGGCTCCTAAGTGGAACTGTTGTCTAGGGGATGAATTCTACAGGGAGTTTGAATTAAGTGTCTGTGCTATAGCATCTAGATGTTTTCTGTATCATTAAGACTTTGGAGTTTGTCACGAGAAAAAGAAAAAAAAAAATTAGAGCTTTTTACACCCCCAAAGTAAAAGGCGAGAGAAAGACAGGGTTTATATAACTGGCTTTTTACATAAATATTACATCAGGATACATTTCAAATGAAAACACACACACACACACACACACACACACACACACACAGCCGTCTTCCTTATTCTCTATTTTAAAATTCATTTCATACTTTAAATGTTGTTGATTTTTCACAAAACAAGTAAAAACCAAGTCAGCATTAAACACCTCAGAATAACTTCAGTCTTATATTACTTGAAAATTCGCCACATCATGGAGGGTCACAAAATCCTGTTTTAAAGTCACTGACAATTATGGGATGTTTTGCTGCAGCCTAGGGCAACTAGAAATGGCCACGGATGTTAACTAACTCCCTCCTCAACAGTCTGAGAAAAGGGAAAAAAAAAACTGTAAGTTTCCCCATCTGTTATTTCCTTTTTTTTTTCTTTTTGGCTGTGGAAAAGTAAAATTATGCAAGAGCTTTTGAATGTAAAGGCTGTGTGTGCTTTTTCCCTTTTTGTCTCTGTGTACCGGTTATGTGATGTTGCGTAACTGAGTACAGAGTAGGCGGGTAGCGTTTACTATTGATTTACACTATGCCATCTAATGAATTCATAGCACTAAAAAGAAAGGAACGAGAGGGGGAGGGAGGAAAAAGAAAGGAGAGAACGGCGGGGAGGAGAAAGGAGGAACAGAGGAAAGAGAGAAAGAGCTCATTTAGAGAAACAGTTCTAAAGCCTAGGACAGTTTCGTTCCTATTCCCTTGAGCTCTGACTTCTGGTTATTGTTCAGACATCAGAAAAATGGACTTTGAGCTAGTGACCCCAATATTCCACTCTTATTTCTAATGAGGATTACTGGCAGGTGAATGTCTGAAAGTACTAATGTGTCAAATTACTTGAAAGCAATTCCACTCGACTGTCAGACTTCTCCGTATGCACCTATTTATCATTCTCTCTATGCATTTGTGACTCCGTATCTGTGATAGCCGATGCGACAGTCCAACTAGTTTACCTAGTCGCAAATACTATTTGAAAGACACACAAGGCAAAGAGAAACACGTTCTACCTTACCCATATCCTTTTAAAAATTGCCTGAAGAATGCACTTAGAAATCTTTGAAAATGTCACTATTTTACTTTGGAAGAAGATAGGCCACAAATTATTTGGCTACACAGAGCTGCCTAATACAGGATAATCAAAGAGAAATGGGCAAAATGAGGAAAGATTCTAAACTGATGAACAACACTTGAAAAAGAAATTTAAGTAATTTCTTACATTATGCCCATGGAGAGCACTTAAAATTTAACTTTTGATCGGGACGATGATAGACATTCCCAGCCCTCAGTGTTTCCCATGCCGTACCGTGAGTTCCCAGATCACAGGCCAGCAAGTAAGGGTGAAGTTGGTTCTGCTGCTAGGCACGGGACCTTCCTGTGCCTGAGTGCCCTACTATGGCTGAGAACAACTAGTAAGGTGAGGAAGAGAAATAGAAGTTCTCTTTATTAGCAGGCAGCTCAAGGGCAGGACAGGCAGCTTGTTTCCTTCCTGAATGTGGGTTTGTAAATGGTGACTAGGAAAAATCATATCCAAAAGAAAGTACAATCCAAAATCACATCATTTCTGATCATCCAATCATCTCTTTTCACCCAGTTCAGCGTATTAAATATTAAGCAGATGCCTACTCATCCATTTGTCAGGGATGCTTTAATAATCGATGTTGTGTGTTGAGCACCTAGCACAGCGCTTGGCACATTCTCTGTGCTCAGCAAGTATTTGTTGAAACACCAAAATGATGATGGGAGAAACATCTCTGTAAGACAAGTAGCTAGGAAAGCCTCAGAAAAACATATTCCCATGATTTACAGGAAATCTTAAGCTGTATTACTCTATCGTTTATCTGTAGACACAAAATGATGGTGTAGAGGAAGTATCAGACAGTTATTTGGGGACAGTTGAGTTCAGTTCCATTTTATTGGAAAAAAACTTAACAAAAATTATAATGCTGATAGCATCAGCAAAGTTTTGTGTTCATTTCCACTAGCCCTTTTGGACTATTTTTCATTTCAGTCTTGGGCACAGAAAAGTCCATTTTAATTTCCAGGGACACATTCTAAAGGAAAAGTCATGGGATATCAACATAATTCATCTTTTAAAAAATACTGAGAAGAATGTAGCCATTTAGTAATGGGAGAGAATATAGCTTTTTGTTGAAGGGCAAGGCAGGTTGAGTTTTGATTAGGTTATGCAAATTTAAATTAATAGCAGGGCAACCAAGAATGTACTGATTTCCATTTTCTTGGTTAAACAGGAGTTTTATAAGAAAAAAAAAATTCTGGATTAGAAAGTCAGAAATGCCATCTTTCAGTGAATTGGTGAATGAGACCTTTAGAGGAAAAGTTGCATGGCCAATCTCTCAAAAATTCCAGTTGAAGATTCAACTAACTAAAAGCGTGTTTGGCAGTGGCAGCCATAGTAATTTTTAAATCATGGGGCTACCATCTTGCTAATTCATCTAGGACGAGGCATATACATTTCAGCCAAAACCTTTAAAAGTTCTGTTGTTGTTGTTGTTGTTGTTGTTGTTTAACTTTGATCAATGATATGATCTAATCAAATTCAGCAACTTCCTTAAATAAGCATCCTGGAAGTATGTTGACAAACCATCCCACATGCTATTTCATTTCATGGATTCTAAAAAATGAATGAGCACTTGCCTGGATCCCTCATTCTATTCATGAAGATTCTGAAGCTCAGAAAGTAATCTTCTCAGGGATATATATTTTGAGACAAAGCTGGGACCAGTGTTTAAAGCTCCCAGTTTCTTTCTCCATAGCATAGAATAAGTTAATAATGTATAAACTGAATCTTATTTTATTTTATTTTTTGGCTTTTTTTTTCTTTTTCAAGTTTATATTTAAATTCCTATTTGTTTACATATACCATAATATTAGTTTCAGGATGAATCTAATTTTAAATGCCACAGAGAAAGATTTGAAAAGATTCTTTTATAAGATAAGGAATCCTACATTACGTAACAATGTTCACCTTAAAGCTATTTTATACTTCATTTTTTATCTTTAATCTTTCCTCCTCTTTCCATTCTCCCTTTTATTCTTTGGCTCTTGGATAGAGTCACTTTTAACTCTGTTTCTAGTTCACTTATGCCCATTCCTGACCTCAAATTCTTCCCTTTCTCTCACTTTGCATCTTTTTCTCCAACTTTTATTTATAACTCTTCCTCATAAAAATTATTGTTTTGTTAATGTGCTTTGAAATCCTCAGAAGTCATAAAGGAAGAAAAACTTTAAACATTATACAATAAATAGGCTTTTGGCATATACTCAAATTAAAAAATAAAATCTGCAAGAACATACTGACAACGTGTAGGCTTTGCTGTAGGATACTGCGGCTGTCTAGATCCCAGCCCTGTCAATGAGACTGCAGCCTATGTCACAGGAATCTCATCAGATGGAGAGCAAAGCTCACAATCTCCAGACCACTCATTTTCCACTTCACCATGTCACCTTTCTTTTCCCTGTTCTTTCTTTCCATTCCAGAGATACAACTATTTTCGGAGTGATTATGGCATAGCAGAAGAAGGTCCAGAGAAATCCGAGCGGCTTAATGTGGCTTCATGATACTGGCCAAACTCTCTCAATTCCAAAAAAAAAGTCAGAAAGAGCTGCATACAAAAATTGCAGCCACACGGAAAGTGAAGTCTGAGGAGGTTAAAAAGGGAACTTGGACATGAGAAAGAGGTCCCTGGATAACAGGAATGTTGCTGCCAGACTCATTGTAATTAAGATTGTGTCATTGTTTCCCTTATAAAATGTTAACTCTTGTGGGGTTTACAAGTCAGCTAAAATGATCAGCTCTAGGCTGAAGACAGCTCCAAATATTTTCGAGTGGGAAGTATTTTTTTTCCCCTCCTTATTCCTTAAAAGAGAAAACATAAAGCAACTATTCAGAAATTTCAATGACATTTGGGTTCTGACCACATACCTTTCTCCAAAAAAGACTAGGTGCTGGGGCGCCTGGGTGGCTCAGTTGGTTGTGTCCAACTCCTGATTTTGGCTCAGGTCATGATCTCAGGGTTGTGAGATCGAGCCCTGCATCAGGCTCTGCCCTGAGCATGGAGCCTACTCAGGATTCTCCCTCTCCCCTTGCCCCTCCCAGCCCCTCTCTCTCACAAATAAATCAATCTTTTTTTTTTTTTTTTTTTTTTAGGAGTAGGTGCTAGTTAAGGAGCCTAATCTGCGGTGAGCTAAGGTGAACAGCATCCACTGTGGATGAAAGCCATTAACCTGGTATATGAGTGGGAAATAAAATAAAAAGATGTCCTATTTTTTAAAAGGTTTAATGTGCATCATTTGGATACATATTTCATTTCCATTTTATTGACGTGAATAGGATTTTGGCAACACTGTGTTGAAAAGTCTTCCACTCCTGTTTGCTAACTAGAAAAACATAATTATAGGAGGCAGGAATTCCCGATGGTCTCCTTAGATCTCTTCCCTCATACACCCATTTTCAGGGTGGGTATTAGATAATTAATAATTTTTTAAAATTCATTTTTCCTATTTCTCTAGCATTGGCCATGATGTCTAACGGCTACAGTACAATGCTCTGCCACAGTGGTGAGAAGAGACAGGAGGAGGAAATCACAGACCTACATTAAAATTAATAGGTCAGGAGGAAACTAGCATTCCTTAAGTACATATTAGATACATATTACATCCCATGTACTTCATTAACATTATTCCATTTAATGCAAACCCCCTGTGAAGTAAATAAGATTGGCCGAAGTTTCATAGATTAGCACCCTAGCTACAGAGCTGTTAGCTAACCTGCTTAAGGACAGAGAGCTAATTAAAAAGTTGTACAGGGGAGGATCAGGACCTATTTGACTCCCAGGCCCACGAGGTACTGTAATGCACCACAAAGTCAGGAGCAGAATACGAAGCCATCTAGAAAATAAAACAAAACAAAACAAAAAAACAACCTGCATGCCAATGATAAGAGTACATGCTCCAAGTAGGCGATGGGCAGGGTAAATGACTCCTAAAAAGAAACAGGTTTTTGCTTTGCTCTTGCTTCTGATAAATCCCCGTTTTTTAACTGTATATTTGGAAAATGTTTTTTTGGTCATAGATAAGAAAATGCACAATTTCCCAGGAACTTTTAAATCAGACCAATATTGAGTGTTTATAAAAATCCCTTTAAAGATTTATACTAAATAACTAGATAATAGTTTAAAAATATAATGCATATTAAATCAGATGATTAGTACATTAACAATTTTAATATGACTGTGCGTATGTGTGTGTAAATGGGTGTATATAATATGATGTGTGTATGTGTATATAGATTTTTTTTCCTTGTCAAATTTCTGGTAATTTACTATATAAAGTGCTTGACAAAAGCTAAACAGTAAATACGTTAAGGCAGGAGAAAAGGAAAGAACAAAGAAAAGAGGAGTGTGTGAGTGCGTGTGTGTGTGAGTGCGTGTGTGTGTGTGTGATGTCCTATCCTATTCCCAAGACCACTGGGACGTTTTTTAAAATATATTTTAAAATCATCATTTGGTGAAGAACTTAATAACAAAGTAATAGTAGCCAAACGGATTTGAAAGGATGAATTAACAGTTCTTTAGGCAGCACTAATTTATTCCTCAACTTTTAATACATCCTTATTGCTTTGTCCTTCCCTCCTTTTGGGCTTTAAGTCTAAATTTGATTGGGAGGAGGAAGGAAGAAACACTAACTTCTGGCTTAGCAAGAGCACAAAAGAGCAGAGAACTAGAACATCTTCCTGGCCTTCTTTTCTCATCCTTATAAGGAAAAGCAATAGTAAACTAAACAACAGAGAAAGCAACAACAACTTTGACAGTTTTGCTTAGGCAAAACCAAGACTTGTTTCAGCACAACTTCAAGGGCTTTCTTCAAATTTGAGCTTCTCTCGATGGTCTTACAACAAAGCTGAAGAAGAGACGCGATCTATTTAGGGAAATAGATGAGATTTGGGGGGAAATAGGAGGCACTCCTTATTTTCAAACAGTATTTAAATGCATGACCAAGATATAACTCGTAACGTTAAAAAAAAAATTACACAGTTAACTCAAACCTGCTAAAAATAACTCACAATACCCTCTCCACTAAAACAAAACAAAATAAAGCAAAAACTCACAATTATTTTGACTGGTGAAAACAGTGACATGAAACTAACAGATGGAAGCCCAGTTTTACTCACACAACACACTCACTAAACACAATTGCAAGCGTCCCCACAAAAATAACTCAACAAGGGTGACTTTTGCCTTGTGCTTCAAAATATCTCCCTTAGGTGCGTTTCCTTACAGACTTCAAGGGGCATGTGAAAAATAACGTGAAACCAACTGTCTGTCCGGACCTAAAAACAGGAAAGGGCTGCCAATCACAGCCTGCAAACAAAAGCGATCTTGTCACCTTCATCAAGTCCTTTCTCAGGACTGGAATAGGTGTTCTTTCCCTATGTATGATTGCTTGTTGCCTGGTAGTATTTTTAGGAAAGGTGACATATCTGTGCTCTTAATAAACACCACACTACATAGCATCTAAAAACTTTCATAAATCAAATAATTAAAAGTAACAAATCTTCCTGCTAATTGCTCCTCAAAGTTGAAAGACAGGTTATTTTCTTACCTTACACTGTGCCTTCTGATCTGACAGTGTCATTCAATCAATAATTTCAATGTCAGTTACTGATTTTCAACTCTTTTATTACAAAGACTTCACGCAATAATGAAATGGTGCTGATCTGCTTGCTTTCACTCTATATAACATCTATATTTATATGCTTTGCTTCTATTTGGATCTATATTTATCTGCTTTATCTGCCTACAGTGCATCTGTTTCTCATACACACAGACATATATTTATATATATACACACATACTGTATATATATAGGTTATATATAAACACACATACCCACAAAAAATGTATGAATGTATGCTAGTGTGCTTCTTTCAACAAGCACGCAGGTGCATAAATACTCAGACACATGACAAATAGATCAAGAACATAAATGTACATGTAAACATAGTTGTACAAGGGAAAAGCATATCTCGACAATAGGCCTGTCTACAATCCTTGAGACTTACACACTCAGCAGTGACAGCCATAGACTACTCTGGGAAGAAGAAAAACTCTTCAGAAAGCAAAACTATATAATGAAATAGAGATCATGCGTTCTGACTCACTTATTTTAAAGACGAGGAACAGAGACACTGAGGCTCAGAGAGAGGGTCTGCCAGCTTTCTGGTGGCAGATCTGGAAGTAGCACCCAGGCCTCTGCCTTCGAGATAAATCCTGCACTATGCTGGCTTGAAACGATGAAAACATTTTTCTTAGACCCAATATCATCTTTTAATTTCCACCCTTTCTATTTTTCCCCCTTCTTTGCTACATGAAATGGAAGCAACCAACATTCAATGAGAGTCAGGAATGGTTCCAAATGTTTTAAATGTGCTCTGTCATTTCATCTGTATCAAGCAGGTATTCTTGTTCATGCCCATTTTACAGAGAAAACATCTGAGGCCTGGTTGTTAAATAACTCATTCAAAGCTACACAGCTAGTGAGCAAAGAAGCCGAGCTCCTCTGATACTCCACAGCCTGTGTTTTTCCTGCTAGATCATGACGCTTCCCTTAATACACATCAGAATGCCCTGCAAACTCCCCAGGACCACAGCCTAAACATATGAATCTAACAACTGGACTGCTTCAGGATACATAATAAGCCTAAAGCAGAGGTTCTGTCAGGCTGAGAGAAAAATAAAGGGAGTGGAACAAGTACCAGTTCCACATCCCCAGTATACAGTGCAAACCCTCGAAGAGAAAACCGAAACATGCAAAATTCAGGACAAAAAAAAAAAAATATATATATATATATATATATATATATATATATCACCCCAAGGGTAATCTTATGTGATTTAAAGTCTTAATAACTTCTAGTGTATGAACATTTTATGTCTTTTTCATCAAAAGATTATAGCAAACTGATAAAATTGAATCAGATGGGAAACAGAGGCACAAGTAGGCAAAGGGAGGGTAGCAAAAGAAAGAACGAACCACCCCTCTTCTTCTCTTGGGACAACACTTCCCAAAATAAACATCAATCAAAAAATACAAAGCCAGCACCAAAAATTGGTATTTCACCCCCACTTAAGTGTTACGAACAAATTCAGAAACGCAACCATGTCTATGGTGATTTCATACAGATTTCCTCAGATAGTAACCAGTGGCGAGCTATCCCAACACACAGGAGTTTGACTCGTTCAGCTTACACAGAACGCAGCACTAGGAGATGCCATGTGGATCTGTGAAACTCCCCGGGGCATACTGCATCCATAAGCCAAGGAACAGAAATTACACTGATCCATACATGCAGCTTTTCATCTGTGACATATTGATAATTACTCTTTATTTGTGAATTAAATCCAAGTTATAAAAACAAGTTTCAGACATTTGTCACAAACAGGGTGCATTTTACTTAACTCTTTCAGAACACCATCTCGCTACTGTCTCCAGGAAATGGGAGCTATCCTTGAAAGGGCCTGATAGTGTGGAAGGATTATGGCCTTGAGAGAGAGAGAGAGAGACTGACTTGAATTTGAATCCCAAGTCTTCCACTGATTAACAATATAGATTTAAGCGCATCACTTAAATGGATCTGAATCTCAGTTTCATTACCTGTGGAATGAAGAATAAAACCACCGATTTTGCAGGAACATTGTGAGGATTAGACATAGTCCCACAGCAATGTCCCTCTCATAAAGGGGGCCATTAAATATTAACTATTATATGTTTAAGGAGACCTTTTGACTGTGGCTTTCTATTGCATAAATGATAAACAGTTCTTCTGGGAGTAAAAGAACATGTGAGGTCCTTTTTAGGCTGGATTAATCAAAGACAAACTTTCTGGTGATCAGGTATGTTCCAAGTAATGATAGAAATAAAAGCACTTCATGGCGTAACATTTTCACTGGAAGACCTTACAGCACTTAATAACCCTTGACTTCTGTGATTGTGGCTACTCTCATTTAACAACTGGGACAAATGAAGCTCAGAGATACATCCCCCAGACGAATAATAATTTTTTAAAAATCACCGCCAGGGGTGAGTAGAATTTCTGTCTTTAACAACTAAGCCACACAGTGTCCAGCTGAGCGATAACTGTGGCAAGGTCACAGATACAAAGGGCCATGGTTCCCCAGAGCTCTTTGAGATTATTCACTGAGGCCAGAACCATTAGGTAATGCTGTGTACATCTGCTGAGATAACAAGGGTGAGTCAGGGTTAGGTCAGGGTTTCAGGTTATAGGGGTGGGGTGAAGAGTGGCTTTCACATCGAATGCTGAGAGTGCTTTCATTTCAGCAGCAAACAAGCCATATAGTATTTAATGTAGGAGGAAAGAAAAGAAGAGGCAGCCACTGGCAAGAGATGGTGGGTGGGAGCAGGGACCCGGTGGGGCTCCAGCAGGGAACTGTGTCTCAAAGAGAAGACCCTCCCACGTGCACACACACTGAGAAGCGGACAAAAAAGCCCAGGGTGCAGCATAAATCCTGCTATCCCAATAACACACACAGATGTTCCACCATTGTTTTCTTTTATGCACATTTTAATTAAGAGATCAGAATCAAGCATTAAAATGTTATTAAATGGCTTGTTTACATTTTCACTATATGTCATTTATTATGCATTTTCAAAATGTGTATCTATGCAGAAGGGCTATTTGGAATTTTTATGTCACTGTTACAATCGTCCCCCTAACTCACACCAGTGTTAGCTAACCCAGGAACTGTCAGAAAGCCTGATCCATGCAATGGGATAGGCACTCCGGCTTCTTTAATTCTCAATCAAGCAACCGTCAGCCCCCTCACACCTCCCTGCAGTGTGACCAAGCACACTGGCTCCACGGTACGGGCTCTCCAGGATGTCCCAGGTCCACGGCAACCATTCTGATTATTCACGAGAGGCCCAGTTTTAAATATCGTCCCACTGTCCTCACAAGAAAACAGTGTCTATATTCATGCCATTCCCTTCCCTGAGCAGTTTTGAAACCTCAGGAACTCAAAGCTACCACACGGAGGAACCTGGCCTCCTCCCAGTGGCACAGACTACCCTGGAGGGGACACAGTGGGAAAACTGGGAACGAGATTTTTTTTTCTCTCCCCATGCCATCACTTATTTCTAGTCTACACTTAACTCTACTTACCCCTGCACGAATCCCTTGAATTTTCTCTATTATTATAGAATTGAAACATATACCCAAACTTCCCTTCTCCCAGACTCCACAGATAGGAAGACTTATTCACACAGTCCACCTGCAAGTGTGGAGCACAGGTGTCTTGTAGTCAGCCTGTCCCATATGGCCTAGAAGCCCACTTTCATGTGATGCCTTATGAATCACGGTGCACGGAATTGTAAGGCAGAGGGCAGGACTCATGTCTCATGCATGTTCAGTTCAGTGCCTAACATACTGTGAGCGCTCAATCAGTCCAAATGAGAGACATTTGGACTTCTTCCCTCCCTCCTTCCAACTCTCCCTCCCTTCTTCCATTGCTCCCTCCCTCCCTCCTTCCTCCCTCCCTCTCTCTTTCCTTTGTTCCTTCCTTCCTTTTCTTGTGTTGCCTTGGCTTGGCTGCCTTTCCTTTTCTTTCTTTCTCCATTCCTCCCCTCCCTCTCTCCCTCCCTCCCTCTCTCCCTCCCTCCCTCCCTCTCTCCCTCCTCTCTTCCCCCCTTTCTCTTTGTCTGATTGTTATACAGGATAAGCAGAATGCTTGCACACAGCAGGCACAAGACAGGAACACATTCTAATCCACTGTCAGATTATATTACTTAAGTTGTCTCATATGTAGCATTACTAATCTACAAACATGTTTCCATAACTTTAAATATAACCTTGAGGTAAAAGTTGAGTTGAGTCTGCTGTAACTGGCGGACCAGAGAGAATCCTGAAAAAACTAATGGCACAGCTTTAAATGGAATTTTCTTTTAAAAGGCAAGTTTAAGATGTTACCACAGAAAGAATAAAATTGGCACAACTCTCTGGAGAGCACCTTAGCAACATGCACCAAAAACTTAAAAAGACATGAAATATTAACAACCCAGAAATTTCACATCTAGCAGTTTATCTAAAAGATATAACCGAAGATCTACACAAAGATTTAGAAGCAAAAGTTTTTACCATGGCAGTATTTACCATTGTGAAAATTTGGAATCTTTGTCTGACAACAGAAAGTTAAGTAAGTAAATGATTGTACAGCTGTATATTAGAATACTATGCAGTTATTAAATATTATATTTTGAATACTACTTGATGACATGAAAAATGTTTTTGGAATATTGTTAAATTAAAAGGTGTATTAGTCAACAACATGGAAAGGTTGATCTATTATTTAAGTAAATCCTGCAAAGTTAAATATTTTTTAAGATATGATAAATGTGTACACACATAGTGAAAAAAGGCTAGAAAATACATATGAAAACATTAAAAGTAGTTGTTTCTGGGTAGGACAATTTTAAATAATTTTTGTTTCTTTCGAACTTTTCCATAATGAAAGCATATTACTTGTACAGCAAAATATTACTTAAAATAGTAATCTACATAAAACGTCCTTCCCTAAATGCCTAAAAAGTGACTTTCTATGTGCATTTTTATACCTAGGAGTCTTCCCTCTCCTGTTTTTATAGGTATTATGTGTTGCTTTCAAACATCTAAAGTGTTTGAGACTACATAATTATGATATATACTCTATCTCTTAATTAGAAACCTATAATAGTCAACGATTTTAGTCTTAGGCTTCTCCTTAGAAAACAATACCAATGATGTGGAATCTTATGAATCAGAACAGGGCTACTCTATCTATTTCTCCTGAAATCCTACATTTTGTCTTCAATTTAGGCTCCATAATAGCAATTCATATCGCTAAGTTATATTACTTAGGCCTGCAGCATAACACTTTGCCCTTTTTGATTTCCAAACTCTTGTTTATTTCACCAGGGAGATATCTGTTTCATAGATGCCGATGCTATAGAGAATACGTGAAACATAGAGTCAGTCATTCAGGAAAAATCACCATAGGTTTGGCCAAGTAAGGAAAAATTCAGTTGAATGCAGTCTAATTCCCTATGCAGTGCTTGATGTAATAATCACGGTGTTTCTTGCACCCACAGGTCCTTGTAAGAGATACTGCTCCTTCCAGTTTTTACTCACCCGTATACCCACACCCAGCTATAGGTTACTGTGCAAGGGACTATTAAGGAGAAAGAAAATGGAGGAGCCATAGCAGGTCACAGGTGATCTCAAGTCATAAAACAAGAAAAGGACGTATAGTCTATTAGTACTAACAGAAGAATTGGCCAGAGATGTGAAGAAAAGCCAAGCCTTGATACCCAGTCGACCAATGTCCCACGAAGCCCTCCCGCAAAGGTCCCTGGAACAGCCTTGCATCTGGAATGGCCTCAACAGAACCTCTCCTTAGAACTCCTTTATTGTGCCATGTATATCTCAAAGACATATCCCCATCACTGAGCAAACTGACTCTCTATTCCTCTAAAGAAAATAATAATACCAATAACATCTGACATCCAAACTTTGAGATTTCAATAGAATCCAAAACACAGACTTCTTTAAGTCTGAGTTTCTGATTTCACCATGGAAATTTCAAATAGCTAAAGTGGAGCATCACAAGTTTCTATGTCAAATCTATGGAATTATAGATTTAGGTGTAAATGATGTACAAGTGACGTAGGGCAGTATGACAACCACTTACTAAAGCAGGAAGTTACTCTTGAAACAAATTTGCAGACTTCTGGGTTCCCACCGGAAAATGGCAGCAAACTAAATTTGAACTTTCCAAATATTCTCTACAAGTAATGTAGATCACAAGGGAGAGAAAATAAAACAACTTCTGTCTATAGCATAACTAAAAGACAGAGAAAGCTATAAGCTTCAATTTCTGCATGAGTAGTGAAATAAACATGCAGAAACCAGAAGAGCCAGCTTGGGAGCCTCCACCAGAATAGTGACTGGAGAGAACTCTACATAGGAGTCCATAAGGTCTATTTTATCTAAGAAATAATCAAAGCTTTAGGAAGGAGGTACGTTTCGGAACAAGCTCCCTGTGAAAAATACAAATGCCAAGGACCTTCCAAGACCTATGGAATCAGAATTTCCAGAAGTGATATCCAGGCATCCACATTTCAAAACTCCAAAAGTGATTCCGAAATACCCTAGAGATGAGGACCAGTGCGCCACTGGTAAATTCAACCTTTATAAATCATCTTCCCTAACTTCACAAACACAAAAATTCTGCTCTTGCCAAGCAAGTCTCCATCCTTGCTTTCCCCCAAAGAGAAAGTGAATTTATGTCTTCATACATCTGCTCCCGACTTCCCCGATCTGAAATACTGTGCATGTTCCTTACTGCCTGTTTAAATTCTCCCCACTTCCAAAATTGGGTTCAAGTTTTACCTCCCTTCTAACTCACATGCATTCCACCTCCATTAATAAACTACAGAGTATGTGCTTTCCCCTCCGTCTTATATCATTATGGAAACAATAATTTATGCTTGTCTTACATCGCAGTGAGATCATAAACCATATAAGTCCTCAGGAAGTCTTCATATGTTTTCATTGGGACCTCTTTGCTATATACATCAGGGACTTTCCAAAGACAGCAGAAAGAATAAAGGAGCACGGTGTATTCATCATTAAATAACATAGGGGATACATATTTACCTCAAAAACTACTCAGAATCCATGCCTTGTAAGCTTGTATTCTAAAGAAAATACATATGTAGACATGGATGGGACTGGAGGAGATTATGCTAAATGAAATAAGTCAAGCAGAGAAAGACAACTATCATATGGTTTCACTCATTTATGGAACATAAGAAATAGCAGGAAGATCGGTAGGAGAAGGAAGGGAAGAATGAAGGGGGGGTAAATAGAAGGGGGAATGAACCATGAGAGACTATGGACTCTGAGAAACAAACTGAGGGCTTCAGAGGGGGAGGGTTGGGGGATTGGGATAGCCCCGTGATGGGTATTAAGGAGGGTACGTATTGTATGGAGCACTGGGTGTTATACGCAAACAATGAATCATGAAACACTACATCAAAAACCAAGGATGTACTGTATGGTGACTAACATAACATAATAAAAAATTATTACATAAAAAAAGAAAATACATATGTAGAAGTGAAAAAAAAAGATAACCAAGGGTTTGTATCTCTAGCACTAATCCTTCTTCTGAGTTCCTGGGTCATATATCCAAATGCCTACTCAATTTCCTCACTTGGACAAGAACTGCAAAGTCAACATGTCCCGAATTAATTCATAATTATCTCTGCCCCCAAATCTGCTCTTTCCTCCATATCCCCCCATAGCTCCCAACTTCATGGAGTTCACGATAATGCCATTCATCCAGTTGCTCAGGGCAAACATCTAGAACTCACCACACCTCATGTATCTCTTTCTAATCCAGACCACATCAAGACCCTCAGCAATTGCTTTCAAATTACATCAAATTATTCAGAATTGAACTACTTCCCTATTCTCCGCTGCCATTGCCATCACATACTGGGCTCCTACAGTAACTCCTGACTGGTCTTCCTACTCTGCCTTTGACCCTTGTAGCCTATTCTCCACAGAGTAGCCACAGATCTCTTTTAATTTATAAACTAGAACACATACCATTTTTAAAAAAGATTTATTTTTACTTATTTTAGAGAGAGAGAAAGCACAAGCAGAAGGGGCAGAGAGAATCTCAAGCAAACCCCATACCAAGCATGGAGCTCGATGTGGGGATCGGTTCCATGACCCTGAGATCACGACCTGAGCTGAAACCAAGAGTCAGATGCTCAACCCACTGCACCACCCAGGAACCCCAAGAGCACATACCCTTTTTAAAACCTGCTAACAGCTTCCTGTTGGTCTTTATCATAGCCTATGTGATCTGATCCATACCTAGCTGTGTGATCATTCTTGCTTTACTTCACTTGAGCCACACATTTCTTCTTGCTCTTCCTGGAATATTTCAAGTTGTTACTTGAAATTACTTACTTTATAGCATCTATTCTCTCTGCCCCAAATCCTCTTCCTCCTGATCACGACATGCGTAGTTCCTTCTCATTATTTTAATCTTTCCTCAAATATCCCTTGCTGGCGAGACCTTCACTACCTGCCCTATCTCAAAGGGCACTCTCTCTATCATCCATTTTTTACCCCATATGCTGTTTTCTGCCCAGATCATATCATTATTTAAAATGATATATTTTTGCTTACTTAATTATTGGTTTTCTCTTCTTTCATTATAAATAAGCTTCCTAGGGGACTTCAGTTAATTTTTCACTATATCCCCAGTAATTAGAACAATGTCTGAAACATTATAGGTAGCTGATAGATATTAAATGACTGAATGAATAAGTGGATGAATTAAGTGTTCCAAATCTCATCCCAGTCATATCATCTTTAAATAGAAAATTTTTATTCTGCATGGTGTAGTGGCTGCTCTGGATTGTCCCAGACGCCTCTGTTCTTTCCATCTGACTGCACAAGCCAATCTGGGTACCCACCTACATGCTACAGCTCAGGTCTTAGAATACAGTTCTTGGGAAAAGTGCAGTGAAATTAGATAGTTAACTAAAAATAATGTCTCCTTTGAGTCTATAAAGGGAGACTTTTCCCAGCCCAACTGGTCCTCGTGTCTTAGACTGGCGTGAAATTCTGAAGTGGCAATCTTGCACTTGAAGGACTCCCAATCTGGAAAGGGAGTGGGGGTATCCTTTTGTACTCTCTATTTTGTGAAACTACCAAGGATGACTCATCTTTGTATCCACAATGTTCAGAACATTGCTGAGCAGATAGTAGAGCTTCAATAAATGTTTATTAAACAAATGAACAGACCAATCCATGAAACAAACAATAACAATTTTAAGTGCTAGTCTTCTGTCTTAAGCTTTGTGATAGTATTAACTAATCTCAATGCCTCAATTAGACAGATACTTTATAAAACTCATTCTCGCAGCTTCATAGGTTAAGCTGAAAAACTTCTTATGAAGGACCATGTCTTATCCATCTTGTATCCTTGGTTCTTAGCAGGATGTCTGGCTGTAAAAGGAGAAAAACTCCAAAGCAAAGGATAGAGAAGTTAGAAGTCCTGGCAGGAATCAGTGAGTATTAAAGAATGCCAGTCTGACACGATTATCAGATGTTAGGTGATGAAAATCATGCCAACTAACATATGGATTCCTACCCTGTTTCTATGGAAGACTTGAGCTCTAAAATTATTTCCTGAACACAGGGGATCAGAGCTGATGCTGATTATTTACTATGAGACTGCTACTTTCCAGAATATTGCTGATCAAAGTGCTAGACATTCAATACATGAAAGTCTATACCTCTTTACTCAACTCTCCTATAGTGAGGTAAAATGCTTCAGCAAATGGATGTTATAAAAAAAACAATAGCTCCTAACAGCAGGTTGTTCACTAAATATAAAAGCCTTTTCAAACACAACATGAAATATATAATACAACTATTAAATCAATAGGCCTTAGGGTAACTGACTGCCTTGGTTTACCCGAGACAAATAAGACTCCTAGGATGTGGGACTTTCCGTGTTAAAACAGAAAGTTCTGGGCTAGCCAAGATGAGCTGGTCACCTAATCGTGACATAACTTGTTAATTTAATTATCAGGTGTTCATATATATCTATGTGTAGGATTTATCCTGTGTGTAGACATACATATCATAGACACTGGAACATTGTCGGGCCACAAACATGAGAGGATTAAGGAGGAGTGGGCCTGCGCTGTCCCAGTGTACTGTATGAAGTGCAAATCCCTTTTTTTATTTTCTGTCCATGGCCCCCTTATGTTGGAGCTCTTTCTTATGTTTTAAAAATTCTATGCTTGTATTGATTCTATTACGGTCAAAGGATATTAATTTGGGGTGTTAGGACAACTTCCTTTTCTCTAGAAGAAAGGGAAAAGTGAGAGCAGCAATGGAGACTGGTCTCCATTGACGCATGGGCTCATCTGTTTTTTACAACCCCAAATGTGGTAATTTATGATGGTGATGTCACTGTAGGGAATTAAAATTTTCCTAACCCAGAGTGTGTGTTTTCTACATATTCCAGAACTGAACACATGCAGATTAAGTTTTAAAATCCAAGGTGAGATCTACCAAAAGGATCCCAGCCTGAATTCTGCTGAGGTTTTATTGTAACGCAAACTGGGACAGCCCCTCATGGTTTCCTCCAAATCCTTATGGCCCCCTCACAAGCATCATCTGGCCTTAGGGAGGTCCAAAATAGTAGCCAGTTTTGGGCAAGGAATAGTCATCAGAATCTGGATTACAGTCTGAAAAGTATCGCATTTTGCAGTGTTTACAATGCCAGGCTTTAAACATTGAAGGGCAATATCTTCTTTCTAAATATCTCTGGTCAGTCTTAGCAACTAGACCTACTTTTGAGGCTCCATTTCTTTTATGTCTTTTAAATTTAATGATAAAGAGGAAAGATCTAAATTTATAATACACATGAAACAGTGAAATTAGGAAAAAAATTCTATTTGATGTGAGCCTGTTTTTTTAAGCTCCCATGACTAAAAAGATCAACAGTTACCTACATTTGTAATATTTATGCCTCCCAGACTCAGTGTAATGAGTTTCATCTCTGATCGAATTTTTATAACTGACTTTCATTTACCTGTGAAATAGAAAGCTTTGGTAGGCTCTTGCCCTAAAGAATCAGATGCAAAAGTTAGTTCTATTGCAAGGAACAGCAGGGAAAAAAAAAATCACCCTAATATTCTGCTCCTGTATTCCTCTGCTTTTTGCAGGAAAAGAAAGCCATGGCTCTAGATGCCAATACTGACATAAAGTACAGAGGACCGATGAAGCAAAACCTGAGAAACAGAGTCTTCAGCTCTCTTCCATGAAACTGTCGGGTGTCCTCTTCACTTTGGCCAAGTGCCCAGCTAAGAGAATTCTCCCACGACATGAGCATGTTTCAGAGCAAACCCTTATCCTAACTGTTGGTTTCAAAAAGCTCAACCTTATATTTTGTTCGGGGCTTTGGTGAAGTAGGTAAGCCAAAACAGAGGAGCACGACTTCCTCCATTAAACTGGCTAGAACCCAGGTTATACCAATTCAGTCTAAATAGAAAACCTCTGCTTTTCAATCCCTTTGTTCTCTTGGATGTCACAGCTCCCTGCTCTATTCGCTTCCTTTTATAGTCTTTCCTCACCAAGCATTTCAGGAAAAAAAAAAAAAAAAAAGCTAAATAAAGATCACAGCCTGTTCCATTGTGTCCCCTTCTTCTTCATCATCTTCTTTTCCATTTGTGCAATGTTGTGGCACCTATTAACTACCAATGTTTTCAGAATGACATTATACAAGGTGCAGGCTGTACCACTGTGCCCTAAAAATATCAACAACTGCATTAGTCTCACAATAATTAATGGCAGGCATTATGCAAATGACAACTTTTTCGCTGCAAAATAATGACATTTCTTCATTTTGAGCAGAGTTATGCAAAACAATGAATTTAGGATGATAAATCACACAGGAGAATTAAGAAAGCCATAACGTTCCTGCCCAGGCAGGCAGAAAGATAGACAGACCAACAATTTAGAAGACATTGTTTGTTCTCACACCACTATAAAAAATCATAGCCAGTCGGCCATTAATGTGTGTGGGTTTTTTTCCTTCTCCCCTTTAGGCAACAATGCATAAGGGGATGCTAAATTCTAGCAATTGGATCATTACAAGTCACAAGCAAATTTTTCTTTATTAACCTTAATAAGTCATTCACTCAGAGACTATAGTCATCAGGCAAATAAAAAGTATCACATGCCATTCTGCTACACATTAACTAATTCCTTATGCAAACATCACAACATATAGCAATTACTGCCGCTCAAAAAAACAAAGTCATTTTCAATTTATTTTATTGCTTTTATACTTGGCCATTTCCTGTAGCACATTATCGTTTCTTTCCATAACAACCCGAGGTGGAATGGAGAAGAATTTCAGTAGCAATGAGCACTTCCTCTAGCCACCTTTGTCATACCTTTTCTCCCCTTCAGAGGCTGCTAAAACAGGTTGGGGCTAGGGTGGGTGTGCATGTGCTCCTTCACAGCACATCTCCACTGCTCTAATGGGAATAGCACTTTCGGCCCCCAGCCCTGTGACAAAGTGGGTAGGGAGTCGGCAGAATGGGTCTAACTATCTCCCACATTTGCTACCATAATGCTGATGGCTCCCCTTGATTCTGTAGAAACAGTACACGTGCAGGTTTCGATCTGCCACTAACAGGTGAACATTAAAGTCAATATATTCAATGTTAACCTGAGAGACGCCTGTTATGGTTAATGAGAATCATGAGGCTAGTTCGTCATGCGCCACTCAGCGCATAACCTGTCCCTTCAAGAGTTCTAAGTGAAGAGCAATTATAAATATTAAAACCCCACCCTCCAATGTCAAATAGGAGTTCTTTGTTTCTTCTATTTTATTCCACAGCACCATATCCAAGCTCTCAGGATGTGATACAAATGCTAAGTAAACCTTACAGGTGGCCAGTAGATTTTTTTTTTTAGCCCATTTTACAGATTGACAAGTGGCTTCCAAGCAACTAGGGGCTTTTCACAAAGTTGGACAATGAAACAGATCAGATCCTACTAACTCTCCAATGTTCTAACCTCTGAGGCCATGGCCTCTTTCTCATAATCATAAGCATTCTTTCCTGCTGGTAAACAATTATGCTGAAAACATACATGTCCCTGTTCACACAATAGGATCATCATCTCCCTGTGTTCTCCTAAATCCACAATCCATTCCCCCCTTTTAAAGGTAGAACATTTCCAAAATACACGAGGGAAAAGCTCCCTTTTCCGTTTCTCTTCCTGAAGGTAATAACATTTTGCAGTTCTCCTTAAATAAAATCCAGCCCATGCTGGATCAATAAGAATGATGCCCATTTCCCTAATGGCAGCCGATTGCCATTTGCTATTCAAATCAGACTAGATAAATTACAGTACATGCCAGGGAACAGGCCAGTGAATTAAGACAGGCCTCCAGAGGACCAGCGATATTATTAATCTTTTAAGACACTATCATATTTCTTCTTGACAGTGTGCGTAGACTCACAGACACACTGCACCCAGATTGAAATATCAGCTGCTGAAAAAATCAATAGTGTTAGAAACACAATAATTTTTGGTCTGCAGGGCCTACACTAAGCAACACTTGTACCCCTCTATGCCATCTCTTCTCCTACTTCCCATTTCCCATTTTCTCCTCCTTTCTTGCTCTTCCCTTCCCATTCTTTGGTTTTAAAAGCTAGTAAGGCCAAATGACAAGATAATACGAAGGGGTTTCCACCATGAACACTGGTCATTGTGGTCAGAGTGTTGATTTTCCATGAGCTGTTTGAAACAGAGGATCACTAGACTAGTAAAAGGTTTTGGTGTAGGATTGTTCTTCCAATGCACTTAATACAGACCACCAATCCTATGCATTTGGTTCTGTTTTATGGAGAAATGCAGATATTTAGGGAGCTGGTCAGACTCAGAAATCCCTGGGGAAGCAGAATGGAAAGAAATAAAAATAATGGAAATTGGATCAAAAAAATTTTTGAAAAGGGGATTCGCTGAAAAGTGAGGGAGAAAAGCAAAACAAAACACTACAGGGGAAGTAGAGAGGGAGAAGAATTATGGGGTGGGAAGAACCTCTGAATTATATCCTAAAAATCTGGGTTTCAGTCCTGCCTCTGCTAATGACACACTGTATGACTTTGCCAGCTACTTAATCTTTCAGAGCCTTGGTTTCCTTACCTGATAAGTAAAACAATATAACCATCTACCTTGTAGCAGTCTTGTGAGGGTTAACTAACAAGATGTGAGTGCTTTCTAAATAATACAGAGCTTTATCAATGGTTAAAAATGATATAAATTTTATTTCTATTAGAGAAGGATTTCTGAAATATGTTATTTTTTCCTTTCTGGAACTAGAATATCATAAATGGACTTTAGATGTTATCAATAAATAAGTAGGCTGATACAGAAATGTTATTTAGGGCCATTATTACTGGTAGCTGATAGAAATTGACCTAGAACCAAAATCTTGGCCAATACCTTTTACATTTTACCAGACTGATTTTGCCTTTTTCATCTCTTTTTACTCCAGATTTGAGGCTTTGATTCTTATTTGTGTTGTTTTTCAACTGGGAAAGCAGATTAAGCAAACACAAAACATAAAACAAAACAAGAAACTGCTATTCTTTGCGCATCTTTATATGATACTCTCTTGATTCCAAGTCTCTCTCCAGTTACCTTCCATTTGTCTTCTTCCTCTCCTGGCAAAATTTATTAAAAGAATTATCTATATTATAGATTACCATATCTTCACTTTCTATTCTTTCCTCAACCAACTCCAATGAAGCTTTTATCCATTCTACTCTACCATGTCTGCTCTTGCCAAATCCAATGTTCACATTTTCATTCTCATTTTACTCAACTTCTCAACAGCAATTTAACGTGGTTTAACATGTCCTCCTACTTGAAACACTGTGGCTATCTTCTGGGACACCTCTCTTTCTAGTTTTTCCTACTACCTTATTGGTCACTTAAAACCTAATGTTTAAGTCTCTTCAAATTTGAAATATATTACTTACAGTTCTATCTCAAGTGACTTCTGATTTGGGATAAACACAGCATATCTGGCAAAACAACAAACTCTTAGAAGGTGCTTGTGAAATATCTGGGTTTTGAATGTCTGGCTTTATGATTCTGAAATACAGAAAACAGCAGAAAATCTACTTCTTGTTTTGGTTTCAAGTCTGTTTACTCTTATAGCAAAAATTATTAACAACTGACTTCCGAATTTCCATAAATGATACTTCAACTAGAACTTGCCAAACAGATTTCTACATATGGCCAACACACCGAGTATTTTCAATGGCACAGAATTTCAGAGAACTCCATGTTAAACTTGAAGTTCCCATATATGCAGCCTCTTATAGTTCTACCAGATTTACTTAATTGCCCCACCCAGTTTCTCCAACAATTGCTCCTTGAGGTCTACATTGCAAGAAGCTGAATACTTCTCCCAAGTAAACCAAAGTAACCTGAATACGGTTTCAATTCTAGGTTGTACCCATGAACCCTAGCAAAAGCATGGCAATTTCTCATTTGAACACAAGATATGCTCTAGCAATCATCAAATGGAGCTTGAGTTTGTCTCAGGAGAAGAAACAGTCCTTTCTGAATTATAAATATGGCTGAAGGGCAACACCTGAAAAGAGTGATTTCTCCCTGTATCTATCTCTAAGTTTTGATAATGTTGTACCATATAAGGTCACTGACAAGGCAAAATATCACAAGATAGCACAGGACGGATCAAAGCCTAAAATTATCCAATATGCTATTTGGAGAGAATCCCACAACTTCCTCTGAATGTGATATTACCAAGAATATGAATAAAGGGTATCTTCTTAAGGAAAAAAAGGGATGTTCTCATTATTTGCATGTAATTTGCCACCCAGGAGTAGACTCTGGCTTCCCTTTCTGCTTAAATTCTTCCACAGAGTCGGCTTGCCAGGCCTATAACCAAGGTCTTTCCTTTATCTAGACTAGAACAAATATTCTATTTTGAGTCATGAAAACATATCAGCAAAATTCCCAGAGTTAATACTTTTATTTAATTATATACATATATTTATTATTTTTTATGAGCTGTTCCACTGAGTTAAACTTTAACCATATTAATCCAGGGGAAAAAAATCCCTGATTGCCAACCAACAATTTTGTAAACAGTTATCTCATGAGTTAAATATTAACTTGAAAAATTTAACTCAAGACTCCAAACAAGCAGGAGGAGCCAAAAGACCAGTAGGAAGAAGGAAAGATTTTACTGCCTCTGGGATATCAGATCCCCTTGGAAGAGAGTGGCAGAATTAGGCAAGGGAGTATTTTGGTGGCAGCTGGATGACGTGTAGAATTGGGGGTGAGGTATCAGGAATCAAGAAAGGAGTCTGAAAGACACCTACTACTTACCATCAAAATCTCAAAACTTAGAGCAATGAGGTCAGACCTCCTGGAACAGAAAATTAATGGGAATATGAATCCACTGATAATGTCCACAGGAATTCAGGGACAGTAAAGGTATGTGCTTGAAGAATACAGACACATTTTTTTTTTTTTAAACATAGGTAAGCTAGCCAATACAAGGCTGGCTGGCCCATACTGCCTGCCTGCCACTGAACCTCAAGCGGAACATTCTGAAACCACTCTCTCATTAGAAACCATGGAATAAAGACTGATCTGCCTGTCCTGGTTCCATCTGATAATAATAAAAGAAAGCTGAAATGTCTTTGTGAATACTGGGTTGTTAGGGCCTGTGATTTCAAGTTCTGATTAATAGAAACATACCACCTAAGGAAAAATTGGATGTAGGCAGTTGGACCAATGTCTGAATATCATAAATATTGTCCTCTGCTTAGATTTTTGACTCAAAAATTTCAAGAAAATCCACATGGTTAGATAATCTGCACAATCTTGATCTTTGTGCTGTAGGATAGAGTTGATTTATTTTTCATGCTGTTCCAGGAGTGGTTAGAAACTGCTAGGATTCTTCCTGTCAGTCTGTTAAAATCAGTCCTGTTTGCTGATTTAAAAAAAAGTCATTAAGAAACACTGTTTCTAGGGGCACCTGGATGGCTCAGTTGGTTAAACATCCAACTCTTGATTTTGGCTCAGGTCATGATCTCATGGTTCTAAGATCAAGCCCACTTCCGGCTTCCTGCTCCCTGCTCCCTGCTTAGTGGGCGGTCTGCATCCCCAATCCCTCTCCTTTTGCCCCTCCCCTATTCATGCACATTTTCTCTCTCTAAAGTAAATAACTAAATCTTAAAAAAAAATACTCTTTCTAGTGGAGGTCTTTTAAGGAAGACTCCCATCTGCCCTCTGGATGGGGTGAGGTCAAATAATGTGAGTTACTCAAGAGAAGAGTGGGATTACATGAAAAAAAGAAGAGATATAAAAATATAGAAGAAACAATCCTTACATACACATGTATATCTTATTTAGATAAAAGAAATATGATACAGCTTGTCAGACCTGACTACTGATATTTTTAATTATGTATTTAATACATGACTACATGCTTACTGGAAAATATTTAGACACTATAGACTATACCTTATGGTTGTACGGCTTTTTGCAGTTTATGAGATAGTGTCATATACTGTCAAATACTGTCATATACATATACTGTCATTTGTGACAACTCCAAAAAGCAAAAGAGCAGGTTCTATCATTTCTGTTCTATAGATAAGTTACCCTAGCATTGATGTAGTTGGGACAGAATGAACTAGAATAGGAAGAACCAGAACCTATTAGCAGTCTAAGAGTGAACATGATGAGCGAGGGGATGACTGTGGAATGGAAAGACATTATAAGTGAGTGATCAGAGAAGGGGAGCAAGGAGGGAGAAGTTTTAAAATATTCAAAAACCGACAGGCTCTAGGAATAAAGGACAAATTCAGAGGGATTTGTGAGAAAGAAAAGGTGGTTAGAGGAAGAAAGGAACTCCAAATTCAGACCTCTTACTCATTTGGCATATATTCATTTATACTTACTATGCTTGAGTTTCTCTGGATACCGCCGGGCAAACAATGATATATATTGAGACACTGACCTATGTCTGAGGTACTTAATATCTAATTATTGAGATAATGTCAAAAAAATAACTGCAATACAAGGCGATTCAGTATCCACAATAGGGATTTAGAGAGAACCGTCTCATATCAAGGAAGACAATGGAAAGCTTCCCTACAGTGAAAAAATACAGTTGAACTAAGAAAAATGTGTAAGATTGGGGAAGTGATAAGAAGACTCAGGTTAAGTGAAGGGCCTGAGAAAAGACATGGAAGCAGAAAAATGAAAGACATATCTGGGAGCAACAAATAAACAAGTTAGTGGGAACTGGAATAGGAAATAATGTTGGAAAGATAAATTGGGCCTGGAATTTGAAGGGGTTCCTTGAATATTGGACTGTCTAATCCACTCTATCCTGTGGGCAAAAGAGGTCTATTAAAGATTTATAAGTAGGGCACTGGCATCATCACAGTGGTATTTTAGTATAAGTAACTGGGAAAGGTGGACAGAATAACTTGAGAAAGGGAGAACCCAGAGATAATGACAGAGAAAGAGAGAAAACCATTGCAATGACCCAGGCACTGTAAGTATCTGACCTCGGCAGCATTGGTAGAAATAGAAAAGAAATAAAATGTTCTAGAGACGCTGTAAAGGAAGAAAGGATAATATTTATTAAACCTCTACTATGTACCAGGAACTAGACTGTGTGCTTTATATAGATTAACCTATTCGATCTGCATGTTAACCCTAAAAGGCAAGCCACTTTATTGTTTCTCTTTTAAAGATGAGGGTTAAGCAACTTTTTCAAGTTTATACAGTCAATAAGTGATAAGGCCATGATTAAACCCAGGTCATCTGACTCCAGAGCCTGCCTGCTTAACCTTGATACTTTAGGGCCTTGATGATGGGTCATATATGGCAAATTATGATGACTGGAAATATATGATATATAATATATATATATAATCAATCGGAAGAACTTTTTCTTGGGAATTTTGATTCTGAGATTTTGGGGTGATGGGTAGAATGGTGATACTATGAATAAAAACAGAGAAATAGAAAACACCTTCTGGACTTCATATTTTACATTTGTTCTTCACGGTCCAATTGCTCTTTGGATTTAAAATGTCAATTTACAATAAAAGTCACACAAGCAACTGAACCACCAAACTTAAAAGCCTTTGAAGACAGATACTAGCTGATTCTTCCAAGTTTCACTAATGTATATGTGGAGTATAACACACTGCTTGGCATACAGGAGGTGCTCAGCAATGTGTTAAATGAATTAATTGGAGGGGTATTAACCATAAATTAGTGAGACTAAAGGAGGAAGGAGAGTAGAGTCAAAAAAGTATGACTCAGAGTTAGATAAATCTTGGTTCAAATCCTGGCTCAGCCACTATCTAACTAACGGAATTAGGGCAAGTCACCTTTAACATTTTGTATAAGATAGGGTAACAATTCACAGGGAAGCCAGGTACCTTTCTGGATTCAGTGCTTCTATGTAAGGCAGTGGGTCCATGCAAACCTAGAAAGAATGCCTGCAAAGGCCATTATCTTTGACAGAAAAAATCTGAACCCTCTTCTCTTATTGAGTTTAATTTACAAATTTATGTTGAGGCTCATAGAAAAAAAAATCTGTCAAGTAATTGCCAGTTTTAAAAGAAAAATTATTTTCAGAGAAGCAAAAACGATAGAGTTTCAACTGAAGGGGAGATTTTAATTGCAGAGAGACATATCAGCTGAATGGTTTAGCTTGGACTTGTGGGATCAGGAGCAGCCAGGGGGATATATATTAAAGAAAAACCAAGTTTAATTAGCCTTAAGATTTTATACAGCTTGGCGCTTCCCTCCCACACCTGGTCTGATTCCTTCAGGTCAATCTCCCTTTCAATCACACGCTCTCCCATCCTTTTCTCAGTTGCTTCCATGACAAGCCAATAGGAGAATGACATACAGATGAAAACAAGGTTTGAATAATTACTGCACTGCGGCTGGTTGTTGTTTGAGCATCATTTTATTTCTTCCAATCACACAGGTCCTTGGACTTCACAGCTCCATGTTTCAGATGGGGGTGATACTGATTATATTATGACATTACAGCAAAGACAGGCAGATCAGACAAAGTGAATTTCGCTCAGTAATTAAACTGCAGTATCTTTCGTCTAAAGTCCAGAGCAGGATTAATCGAAAGGTAGCTCTTTATCATCTCGATTAGTGCTGGGATTTGAAGAGTGAGCTCTGATTTGATAGCTAGCCCTGAGTTGGGCTGACTAGTGGCCCCATATCTGTCTAACTTGCAAAAATAATATCAGATCAAGATACATTTGCAAGGTTATGCCCTTCCCTTTTATTTTATTTTTATCTGAAGGAAATGTAGATAGATTAAAATATGCTGCTATTTCCATTACCCTGTTTTCTATTACAAAAATGTCTATTAAAAAGAACAGGTCCTTCCAAACCCCACAGCATTTTACAGATGGTTTCCCATAATTCCACTTAGTACCATGCTCTAATGGCTTCTTATTTCTTGCCTTTTCATTATCTGAGAGTCAAATCTGAATATTTGGATAGCCCAAGCAACAGCTTCTCAAGCTGCTCACAAGTCCCACTTTTATTTCAAAGGACTCACTGTAGGATTTATGGAGGGATTTTGCTTCCTTCAATTGTTCTTTTAATGTATAAGATATTCTCAAATTCTTTATTGAGTCATGAGTTAGATCAGTGATTCCCAATCCTGGATGCCTATAGAAGCACTTGTGAGGCTTTATAAACAATCAGCGTCTAACCCCCACTCCAGACCCAATGATTCAGTAACTGTAGGAGTTAGACCTATGCATCTGTGTGTTTTTAAAAGTCCATAGGTGATGTGAATGTGCTGCCAAGGTTAAGAACCACTGAGTCAGCTCTACAGTGTACCAGCTGTATTTGCAGAAGATTTATCAAAACAAATCATTGTTGAGGGAAATGAAGCCTGATATTGTTGTAGAAAATCCCTTAATAAAATGATAAAAAGCTTTTTCTAGTAACCTTTGCATAGAATATATATCAGGTCTCTTAAGAACAAGAGAAGACAAAGAAGACTATAAAACAGGTTTATGTTGACATGCTTCCATTGATCCATCCGATAACATTGAAGGTGATGGTTTACTGACTAAACCCTTCAGCTACCAACAAATAATTTAAGATGACTGCTGACTAACATCATAATATCTCAGAGTTTGGACACAAACTTGGAATTAGCTGTTGTCACCTTTACTACACAGCTGTCTTTTTTTAGAAAGAGAAAAGGCAGGATTGAAAAGATCTGATTTCAAATTGTGACTCAGTCCTGTTTTGGAGTTTAAGAACACACATTTTGGAGTCAAACTTAATCTAATTATTAGTTGGGTGGCCTTCAGAAAAGTAATTACTTCTCTAAGCCTCAATGATCACATCTTTAAAATGGGGCCAAGAATACTTACATCACAGAACAATCTGGGTTTTGAGTTGATTAATTTAGATAAGAGTATGTGCCAAACAAAAGTATCAAAACCAAATAAAAGTCTGCTGAAGGCAAATATAATAATAACTTAAGGTTGTCACCAAGGCTCTGTGCCTAAAAGACATCAGTTTTGAGACTCACTGCTTAGTTTTCTGGAAGATTTGATCCCTCAGAGAGAAAAAAGGAATGCAAATAAGAATGACTTTCAAAAATAAATAAATAAATAAACCAACCAACCAAACAAACAAAAAACAACAACAACAAAAAGAATGACTTTCAAATTTAATTGTGCATTCCCATCACCTGGAAGTGACTGTTATAATTGTTAACTTGCTGGGTTCCAATCCCAGAGATTGGAATTCAGTATGTAGGGGTGGAACTCAAGAAAATGCATTTTAGCAGCCATCCACGTGATTTTGGCTCAGGATCAACGATCCCCACTTTGATAAAACAGCTATATAAAGGAAGAGAAATTGGCCAAATATTTATCCCCCAAATAGCCACACAGTGTGGCCTGACCTGGAAGAGGCAATGCTTTCTTTTCCTTAGGTCAGAATTCAGTCAGGTGAATTTAAATTATGCACAAATATAACATGTTCACAGAGTATGTTATGCTTACAGATTTAAAAAAAAAAAGCAAAACACTTTTTTTTTCAATTAAAATACAACTTTCTGAATAATTAGCATTTAGCTAATATTATCTTCAATTTTTTTCATCACCACTGGGTACATGCAAGTATACAGGCATGGGTCAGATTCATTTTCAACTCATCGTTTTTCTTCTTACAAAACAATAAACTAACATCCTGAAAACTGGTAAATAAATAACAGGAGTAGCTATTTCCTCCTTTAAAGCCATTATAAAATATTCTTGAAATGCATTTATCAAAATTGATGATAAAAATCAATGCACAATGGTGAGTTAAATATTCTAAATGCAATCAATAAATTAATTTGCTAAACTAAAGATACTCAACCTATAAATGGAGACTGTTCCGGATCTAAAAGGAAATTTTAAACCTTTCACTTTCAAGATTTTCCTAAGGAAAAGACAAATTCCAGAAATGTGTTTAGAATTTATAGTACAATATGCTAACAGATGTGCATTAATTCTCTATATTCTAAAAGTTATTGTAAAGATAAGGGAATTATGGTCTTTAATTCTAAAATCGGGCATACATTTAAGCTGTGGAGAAAAAACATATCAACATGAGAAAAGTTTATCACTATTACTAGATAATACAGTCTAGTGGTGAAGTGTAAGGCTAAAGGAGAATCTTCTCTTTGATACATACTGTGTGAGCTAGAGTAAGCTACTTAAGATCTCAGAAACTCAGGCACAGTACTTCTCTCAGAAGGCTATGGTGACCATCGTGGTACTGAATAAATGCAAGCTGTTGTTTCTTGCAACAGTTGATAGTTTATTATACAAGATATGTCACGGATAAGACTTAGATGAATGGTACAGACATCGAGAGCTAAAGAAACCCAAAATTGAGAGAATGTTGACATGACCAGTGAAGTTTTTGCAAGGAGTGATACTTGAGTTGGATAATTCAGACTAAGTAAGGTTTGTCTAGAAAGAGAGATAGATCATTTTTGGAAGGAGTGGGGGAGATGTTGGTATGAACTCAGGTCAGAGGTAAAAAGAGTTAAATAGTTCAGGATAAAACAATAAAAGATAATTTGGGGTAAAACAATAGAAGGTTCTAAATTTCAAAAGTCACTTTTGGTTTTTGGTAGAATTTTTAATTGCTCAAATATTTTCCCAGTGTAATTCAACATCTTTTAAGAATGGTGGTTCTCAAATTTTGTTAGTATCAGAATCACCTGGAGGACTTATTCAGGCACAAATTGCTGTACTCCACCCCAAAGTTTCCATTCAGGAGGTTGGGGTGAGGCCCAGGAGTTTGGGTTATAATATATTCCCAGGTGTACAAATGCTGCTGGTCACTTTGAGAACCACTGCTTTAGAAGATGATCACAGTTAGATGGGCGGGGGTGGGGGGGGGTCCTCAATGTGAGAAATAACTGGATAACTGAATAACCTTCTTTATTTCCTGTAAAATTTCATTCCCACTTGAACACCAAGTCACAGAACCTACACGGAGGTTACCTAAGGAAAAACAAATGCTTTCTTTGACCTCCTACTCTCACTACTGGATTCAGGTCTTTAACTATGGGAATGAGGAGACCCACGATCCACGAGGCCCTGGGCCAATCAGCTTGGAAACTTCATGAGCATTAAGAATATTCAAGAATTGAAAATAATAGAGCCAAGGGATTAAAGACAGTGGGTGGACTTTTTATTCCAAAGAGCCTCTATCAATCCATGCTGCACATTTTGTACTTCGGTTACGCTTGATTGCCTGCCCCATAATCCACAAACTATTTTCAACCCCCTCAGGTTACCCTTCACCTTTCTCTTTTCTTCAACAGAAAATCAGGAGTGAGAGGGGGCAACAAGACCTCTCTACTTCAGCCTGGGTCACTGTTCAAGTATTTCCACCTCCTGCTTCAAACTCTTTCTCCTAAACAAACTTCCACTATTTAGTAACTATACTTTGAGAAATATTTCAAAAGGCAGAAAGAGGAAATGAAAGGCTCTGACTCTATTTTCTCATGCATGACTCTAAGGGCACCATCTCACTAGTTAGTATTTTATTTTTAATGGCAGACCAAAAAAAAAAAAAAAAAGTTCTGTTTGAAGATTCATGCAAATCTCTCAATAACAGCAGCTTGTTTATTTTTTAGCCATTTATCTTTCCTTAAAATAAGAAGCTATATAATTACAAAATATAATTAATAACAATAACAACAATTACCACAAGTACAACGGAAATAATGATAGTAAGCACCATGGGCCCAGATCCCCATAGTTACAAAGGGTAAGAATTTGTCTTAGTATTTTCAAGAACAGACAGCAGCCCAATAACACGGGGAAAAAAACTGAAAGGAAAAAAATCTTTTCTACATTCCCTGGAAAGTACCACAGAAAAATAGACAATAAACTTTAATGCCTCTTGCTAAAGATCTTCATTTTACAGATCAGTTCAGGCAATTTAAATAGACAAAAACATGAGGCCTCTAACGTCTCTTAGGAAACAGTATCAACGTTAATTCCTGGCTGGTCCCAATTCCATTTCTAGTTAAGCATCCCCATCCACTCATAAGAAGAAAGAAATAGCATTTGTATAGTGTTTTACAGTTTATCAAGCACTTTCACAAACATCATATTATTTGATTGTCTCAACAATCCCATGGGATAGGTAAGTAGGAAAAGTATTAATATTATACCCATCAGAAGGTGAGAGAATTAAGGATCAAAGAAGGAAATAAATTACATTGGGTCAAATTCTGTGCAGACCTGAAAAGAAACCCAGAGTTTTACATAACATGAAATAGGCTCAAAGAATCTGAAACCTGCTCAAGGTCACAAATGGCAGAGCTAGGGAGCTAGAATGCAGGTAATCCAGCTCAAGATGCCATGCTCTTTCCAAACTATAGACTTGACTCTCAGTTGTAAATGTCTAGTTATAGTAACTGGCCCTCTCAAGAGGAAGTCTGTTCGAATGCCAATGTTACAACCACTACTAGTGTCCAGGTTTTTTGCTTGTTTTTAGTTAACCTGACAAAAAAGGTACACACTCCTTGAGAAGATGTACAACTTTATAATATTACTTAGTCAAGAGAAAAAGAAGAGAATGTATTATTTCACTGGCTTAGAATACTAACTTTTAAAAGTCACTCCAACTATCCACAGACACAAAAGACAACAGCCCTATTTCCACTGAAATAGTCATTACACAAAAGACAAAGCAAAAGACTAACCAACCTCAAAGGCTGGCTTCTGGCACAGGCTCAACTTTAAAATATTAGTTTCTTTCTTTTTCTTTCTTTCTTTCTTTCTTTCTTTCTTTCTTTCTTTCTTTCTTTCTTATTTCTTTATTTCTTTTTCTTTTTCTTTTTAGATTTTATTTATTTATTTGAGAGAAAGAGGGAGAGAGGACACAAGCATGGGAGGGGCAGAGGGAGAGGGAGAAGTAGGCTCCCCGCTGAGCAGGGAGCCCAACACAGGGCTCAACCCCAGGATCCCGGGATCATGACTTGAGCCAAAGGCAGATGCTTAACCGACTAAGCCACCCAGGCGCCCCCAAACTATTAGTTTCTAAATATGTGATGGCCAATACCTATGCATATTAAAGTGAGGAAAAACAGCATAAGATGTATGAACAAATTAAATCATTCATTTTGTTGTTCTGAACTCGAGTCTCAAAGCTATAGATTCAGACTTTGAAACTTCTGGACTAAATTACTATACCTCTTTCTGTTTCTAGTTTTTACATGCAGTTTCTTGTACAAATTGCCTGTGTGTTTTTTGTTTTAAGATAGTTATATTCTCCTTCATTTACGTATGTGCAACCTCTGACTTAGAGCATTTAAAGGTTTGGCAAAGCAATGTCTTCCCACAAAAGACACAGAGGTTTTACCTAGAATGCATCTTGGGAATTTGTGCTGAAGAAGTTAAGGGAGGTCTAGCATATGAGTAAATATTTGTGAAATTAGACTGAAATTCTGAATACTAAATGAAAACATTTATTAAAGAAGATTGTTGTAAGTAGTGAACACTACCTCACAACTGAGCATTTTCAGAGCATTGCAGAATTTCAGACTTGATGCTTCACTGGAGATTTTATTTTTATAATGACAGAATATTAGTGTTGGAGTTCATTAAAATTATATATTACAATTATCTGTCTATGGCTTTAACACCCTATAAAATATCCCTGTAAAGCGGCCGTCCATGCTTAAACATCCTGGTCTGAGGGACTTAATATTTGTTGATATTAGGGACTGTTATGGACTGAATATGACCCCTCCTCCACCTCCCAATTCACATGTTGAAGTCCTAACCCCCAATATCACTGTATTTGGAGATAGGATCTTTGAAGAGATAAATGCAGTTAAATGAGGCCATAAGGGTGGGGTACTCATCCAATAGGACTACTGTCCTCATAAAAAGAGGAAGAGACACCAGGGCTGAGGAGACACAGAGAGAAGATGGCCATGTACAAACCAACGGGAGAGACCACATGAAAAATCAACTCTGCTGACACCTTGATTCCTGGACTTCTGACCTCCCAAACTGAGGAAAACATTAAGTCACCAGTCCATGATGTTTTGTGATGGCAGTCCTAGCAAACTAATACGGGTACTAAAGTTCTACAACTTGCCAAGTAGGAATTGGTTAAATCTACTTTATAGGTACAGAAACAGATTATGGGACACTCAAAACATGTCTCAAGAGACACAGAATCAGTAAGTGGCATAACCAAGTTATAATCTAAGTTTGTCCTGCAGACTAGTATTTTTTCCTTCTTGTCTGTTTTCCACCTTTGAGCACATAAGGATGTAAAAAGTTAGTTTTTATATTGACCTGAATATTTTATTCTTGTATGTTTTATCACTGGCTTGTGTTCTACTTGGAGTCACAGAAAACAACATAATTTATCTTCTATGTGACAGTCCTTAATATACTTGCACGTAGTTATCATACTCATTCTTTGTGAATCGCTAAACAACCCCAGTTACATTAACCATTCCTCATATCACACATTTCATTTCCCTACCATCCTGGTCACTTTCCTCTGATGATGTTCCTATTCACTTAGATTTCTCGTACTGACTTGTTAAGTCATATATCACTCATATAGTTCATGAACAGTCTTTTAAAAATATAAAGACAAAAATCTTGCCTTTATCCATTTTAGAAATTTCCTCTGGTTAGATGTATCCCATCGCTCTCATTTTTCAAGATGTTTGGAACATGATTACTTAATTCAACAACTTTTCTATGTATTTGGATTCATGTTATCTGCAACTCTGATGGATGTGCTTTCATCCAAGTAATTGGGGAAAAAATGGTGGCCAAGATAAGGCTTAGGATACTCCTGACTTATTCCATAGGACTCCCTTCTACTATGACATTGAGCCATTTGTCTGCACTTAAAAGTGTGGTCATTCAATCGGTTACTAATCCATCCGTAGGTCTAACCAGGTAAGACCAGATCACGTATTGGAGAGGCGCTTTCACTGAAGCCATTCCAGTTTTCAGCAAGCACCGCTTCTTTCAGGGTAGTCATAAACCACTGGTTTATGCTTTACTGTTTGAATAATACATCTAGGCCTTTGCTCAGGACTGACATACTGTTGTTTGTCCTTATAAACTACCTTCTTATTCTTTCTAAAAATCAGAACAGTTTTTTACACGCCTAGTCATTTTTTTTTTTTTGCTTGTCCTCAGATATGAATGGCAATAATTAGTAATCTTCTTGGCAAATCCTCTCACTAGCTTATGGCTCTCTAGCCCTATTTTCAGGCTCTTCTCCTTTTCCTTTTTCCTGTTTCCTGCCAAGGAATAGAGTCACTCATGTGTAATCATGGACTGCATCCAGAGATGGCATGCTGGTCAGAGGTAGATCTGCAAACTGGAAGAGCAAGGAGAACTTGAGGTGTTGTCCTTGGGCCTGGCTGTGCTGGCAGAGGCGAATGGGCTGTGATTAGGTGAGGCTTTGCCTTCATCTCTATGCATGGCTCTGCCTGGCTTCTGTTTTTGACTTGTAGCTGTGCACCTGGACAGGGTTACATCCTTTTCGTATTCACTCTGGATGATTTCCTTTGCCAAAGATTCAAGACAGCTTTATATTTTTCAGTCTGTAACTGAGAAAGGTTGTGATATATAATACTTTTATTTTCCCATGAAGACTTTCTCTGAGGCAGGCATGTACCCCGACCTTTACCTAATCAAGAAAAGTTGTTTGGGGGGATGGGAAATGGGAAGGCAGGTTGGACTTCGAATGCACAAATCACTTCTAATAAAAACACTAAGATTCAGGTGCCTGAGGTTAGAAATACTGGAGGGAATTCAATTACACTAATTAATATTTAAGAAGGGCTAGAGATCACATACTGAATGTGGGAAACTAGGCCACTCAGACATGAGCATATGGGGAGGGCAAGATCAACAGATAAAAGTAACAAACAAATCATACATAAATGCTGCAACAGGAATGAAATAGAGAATATAAAATAAATGTTTCAACAGACTCTGCAGAGGAGGTAAATGGTCTACCACATGAAAGCAAAATGTTCTAACACACACAAGACATTTTATTGGTTTTATGTAAACACCTATATTCTAGAAACTTGATTTTTTTTTCAAGTAAGTTAGTAGAAATGTTACCCATTTGTAAAAACAGACTTAGTCTGGATTCTGTGAATTCACAGCACACTATATTTTCTTCCATTTCCTCACTGGTTTGTTAAGTAGTGGTCTCAGTAAGGCATGACTTTCATATTAGGGAGTTCCCTAATGGCCAAGCCTACCTGACACCCAAAACCTGGTGGAAGGTTGAAAAGCAGAAGAGTATTCTGGGTTCTACACACATTTTTCTTGTTCTGGTTCTGATGTCATTTGGTTGGTGTCACAGCTTATACCACATTCTCTCTTTAGACTTGATTTTTTATTTGTGGCCCAGATGGTCAATTCTGATTTTTGATCACTCTTTTGTACACTTCAAAGCTTTTAAAGAAGGCACTAATAGTACCAGAACTATCTTGCCTCTAGCATGTGAATGGTTCCTTCTTCATCACCAGCATTTACCTAACCTTTTCATTTCTTCTCCACCTCGAAGCCTCCTCTCCCTCCTTCCCTTTGCTCTGGTTCATCAGCAGAAGGTCCTGTCCCTGAACCTTGTTCTACCACTCTACCACTCTTATTCTTTCCAAGTCCCACCCTGTAAAAGCCACAATTTGTCAATTCACAGGCCCATCTTGGGGGCTCTGAAAACCAGAAGCCCAGAGAATTCACTGAACTGTTTTTGTTATCAACATCATCATGTAGAAACACAAGTAGAGAAACATAGAGTGACAGATAAGAGGAGGACTGAGACTAGGATTTGGGCCCTTTTTTTCAAATTCTCTAGTGTGCACAGATGGTAACTAGTGACTGGGCAAACCCGTGTCTATGCACAATATTAGTCTTGTGAAGAGAACAAAGCAAAAAAAAACAAAAAACAAAAAACAAAAAACAAAAACAAGATTTGTGCCCTTTAGAACTCAAACCTCTATTGAAGAAAGAATTTAAATATATCAAAACCCACACAAAAAAAAATCCCCAAAGGGCTGAACTGTCCTTAAATAATAGAGGAACAGAGAGAAAAAATAAGGTTATTTCCTAAAATTTTGAACCAAAGTAGTGGTTTTCAAACTATGCTTCATGGTCCCCAAGCTCACAAACAGATGATTACAAAGAGATGACTGAGCAGTTAAATATTTAATTAAAATGTAAATGTTAAAAATTATATATTTGTATTAACTTAGAATTGTGATAAAAATGACATGCAGATTAAACGTATTATTTAGTTTTTTTCTCCTTTTTCAAGTTTTTATTTAGATTCCAGTTAACATACAATGTAATATTAGTTTCAGGTGTAGAATTTAGTGATTCATCACTTAAATTCAACACCCAGTGCTCATCACAAGTGCCCTCCTTAATACCCATCACCCATTTAACCAGAAAACAGACTCTTAAGTATAGAGAACAAACTGAGTGTTGCTAGAGGGGAAGTGGGCAGGGGGCTGGGTTAAATGTATTGTAATTTTAAAAAACATATTGGAGACTGACATGTTGCTAATAGTTAAATGTGTACATAGGTTTAACTAGTTTTCATGTAGGCCTCAAATTAAGGCCCTGAGATTGGAAGGCAAGCTGTTTAAAAACAAACGAAAAACTGTTGATACATGCAACTGCTTATGTGTCTCATGATCTTCTGGACACCATGTAGTACTCCACCCCTCATACAATAATACACTGAGCTTCAGCCAATATAATAATCCAGTTCTGAGTTTCCATTTCTTTGCATATTCACCTTTATATTCTTAGTAACTGACTTTTATAATATTTAATATGATAAACAATTTAATTTATAAAATGAGTTTAATAAAATACTACTCTTACTAGTTCATATATAAAGGCTCCAATCATATTTATTTTTAAAAGAGGATGCTGCTGTTTATTTTTTATTTATTTTTGTTTAAATTCAATTTTGCTAACATATAGTGTATTATTAGTTTCAGGGGTAGAATTTAATGATTCATCAGTTGCATATAACACCCAGTGCTAGAGGATTGTTGTTTAAAAGAAATATGAAAAAACCTCTGGATCAAAATATTTGCATGATCCCTCTAATTCGAGGTTGTATAATTCTCGTGATTCTGGTTCCAGACTGCCCGACTTCTGAATTCACTGACTTGCTAGCTTAAACCACTGTATACAGCAGATATATTGGGCCTCAAACTAGATTTCATATACTGGCTACTATCCCTTCAAACTTAAAAAACATAATATTTTTATATTGAGGAATAGATTATTTATCATGAAAATACCATGCCTCAAAAGACGTCACCTTGTCTTAAGTTTACTCAGTACAGAATGCCAGATTATCAGAATGTAATATATTAGTTTAAACAATACTAACCAAAAAATCTAAGTCAATGGAAACTTCTTTACTTAAGAAGCACTGCTTTTATTAATTACATAATACATGGACATTTATTCATTTATTTTACATTTACCCAAAATGTGTTATATCAAAAAATTCCAGAAGACTTTTTCCTAACATTAATCGGTCATTATTTAATGTTAAAAAAAGAGTGAGCCAAAAATGATTTTCCACCACTACAGAGAATGAAACTAGCAAACCTGATTTGAAAGAACCATTTTCCAAAACCTGAACTACAGAAATGTTTCAAACTTTCTTAACACTGAAGTATAAGTCAATAATAAACTGACTTGAGGTCTTTCATGGTCCCTATTACAAGCCAGAATTTTTTTTTAAACCAGAATTTTTGCCTGTATTTATTTTTTAAAGGCTGTGACTTGAAAGGTACCATAGTATACAGGTTACAAATGTACCTGAGTCTCTTCAGGTTCCACAGTCCTAGCTATGAGACCTTGGGCACATTACTTAAAGTGCCTAAGCCTCAGCTTTCACTTCTGTAAAATGGAAGAAATAATAAAAATACTGATTCTCATAGATCTGTAGTAAGAAACATATGAATGTATAAAATAATGAACGAAAGTTGCTTAACATGTTGCCTGGCACATAAAACACTCTTAATAAATATTAACTGTAATTATTAAAATTGCTAAGCACCGAAAAGCCAGTTGTTTGCTTCTGATTTTTCCTATGACCTGATTTTACTCACAACTTATTGACTATCTGTCCTTCCCTTTTGGAATGATGTTCTATTTAGATTTCTTTTTGTTTCTAGAATGTTCTCTGGCTAATATCTCACCACCTGCACCCCAGTTATCAGATAAGATTGCAGGGCTTCATTTTGGTAGTTCTGTATTTGCTTTTCTGTCACTGCTTGTGTTATTTTCTTGTTCCTACTCAGTGGTTTAAAAAGTAAAACTCAAAGAAGAACTAAACATTATGAGGAATTTATTAAGACTAATGGTTATCAAAATTGGGCAAAAAGGATGTTATTAAAAATACACCAAGGGAGAGCAGCTGATGACAGCAGCTGTGAAATGGCTGTACATGGTGGGAATCAGTGAACCCCAAAGAAACAAAAGAAAAAAATGGAAGGCCATGAAACTTATGTGATTTACAAGATAAGCCTAAGCTTAATGAACAGACTCTTTATTTATTTTTTTTAAAGATTATTTATTTATTTATTTGACAGAGAGAGAGACAGCCAGCGAGAGAGGGAACACAAGCAGGGGGAGTGGGAGAGGAAGAAGCGGGCTCACAGCGGAGGAGCCTGACGTGGGGCTCGATCCCACAACGCCGGGATCACACCCTGAGCCGAAGGCAGATGCTTAACCGCTGTGCCACCCAGGCGCCCCTGAACAGACTCTTTAGACTATAGGAGCCAGGGAAGTCATTTCCGGATGAATATTTGCACAAGATAGTAACACTGAAAGGACTGGTGTTCTCTGATCAAATGGAAACTATGGTTAAGAACAGAATGAGAAATAAGACAAATGAAAATTTTTACTGCATTTGATTTCATTACTGCATCACCTGCATTGAGGAGACATCTTCGTGGATGCTGATACAGATGGGATGCCTAAATAGCAGTGAGAATGATATATTTTTAAGAGCCAAAGTTAGAAATTCATGGGCAAGATAAATTAAAATTAGAACCCATTCAGCAGACATCGCGACTGGGTATTCTATGACACGAAAGCTTTTCTTAAATAGGACTCTAAGAGTTTAGTGATTTGAAAAATATTTCACCTAGGCAATAACAACAGCAAACAAATCGTTGGCTTACTGCAAAGATGCATACAGAATTATAGCTTTTTGCTTTGTGCCTAGATATGGACCTGTCTCTCAACCTCCAAAAGCACTAAATTCAGATAAAAACTAAAACCAAAAATACTGCTGAGGAAATTGAGATGGTCCTACAACATCATGCCTGAGAGAAAAAGCTATCAAGGCAATGAGCAAAACCAGCTGAAATGGGACTAGCAAACTTAACCCAAGTCAAGGAAGCTGTTCTAGTGTTAAAACAAAAATACTGCTAAGCAGAACCAAAGTTGCTACTCATGGGAATTACGAGTGAATTTTTTTCTCAGAATCTATGCAGATAACTCCTATGGGATTACCCCAAATGTGGGGATTCTTTTCAGAGCTGCCCTTGTTCTGAAATGAAATTTAAAGACATTTGTTGAAACATGTGAAACCTTATCAAAAACAAATTACCAAAAACAAAAGGCTAGCCTAACTAAGAAAACAATTCACTCACAAATGTTGGATAACACTGACTTAGAGAGACATAATTGGAAGTATTTCCATTAAAGCCCTGATAGATTCCCTTCTTCAGAAGAAATCACTCTTCTCTCCTAAAAAACCATATTTAATTATAAACCAGTACTCAATGTATGTTCACTTGAAATCTCTACTTAGAAAAAAACAAACAAAACAAAACACCAAAACTGATTCATCCCCATTCTAATGTGAGCTATGTAAACTCCTAAAATCATCTTAAAAAGAAAAACAACACTCTCTCTTCTAATTAAGTATTCTTGCTTTTTTTCTGTAGTTGGACATTTTAAAAATAACAATATGCAAGAGTATGATGTCATAGTGAATATAAGCACCAGGTCAATATGATAATTTATTGTATGACTTCAAAATTGAGCTTTCCTTTAATCTTACGATTCTATAAATAACTTCTCTATTCTGCCATACTTAAAATACCTTTTCATCAAATTTGATATAAATGCACCAGATATGGTAACTATATTTCTGGCTTAAAATGACAACAATGCAAATTATATGATAAAGACTATATCATTGTCCCATTTTCACTTTGATAAAATCTCTTTTTAGGTGATATCATTTCATGTTAGGCTTTTTTGTGCTGCTTAATATTATAATTAATAATTCATATTTTTGTCTTTCCCCTCTCACTCTGACAACTTTTATTTTTAATCGGTGGGCATGTGCCAAATTGGTTTGTTATTTATTTATAATGTAAAATGACAAGGAAATTGAATATGTGGAATAAGAGAGAGATTTTCTTTCATATGACAAAAAAATTCTTAGTAATGGGGATATATCTTGCTTATCCTTATGGACTCAAGAATTTTAGAGGGGTTAGATCAGATGGGACCAGTACCTCATATGACAACATGTAATAAACATATTAAATGGAACTGTTCATTTATGTTTTTAAAATTCATTTTAGTTTTGTGAAGACAGCTGGGCACATGCGTAAAAAGAGGACCAAAAAATAACAAAATTTGTAAAAGACTCATTCTGATAAATCCCATAGTGCCAAATTAAGTAAAAATTCTGACCAAACAGATCTATTTGTATTCTTTCCTAAATGCTAAACCATGCAAATTTAGTAGGAACAAACACAGAGAATTTCAAAGATATAGAATTTCCATTTAAACAAATAAAAAGTTCTGTCTTGTAGGGCTTTGCAGAGCATTATAGGACTCCTTCAGTTTTCCCCCTAACCTGAAGCCAATTTGAAGGCTAGAGCACCGAATAGCTATGGCGGGAAACTCAGAGAGTGGTCTCGGGACATCAGGAACCAAATCACCAGAGGAGCTGGTTAGAATGAAGCATCACAAGTCCGCCCAAGAGCTACTGTGGAATCAGAATCTGTAGGTATATGACCCTAGAATCTGCATTTGCAGCCAGCCTCTGAAGTAGAATTAAGTTTGAGAATATCTTATGCCAAAACCCCTGCTTCTCACCAGACGTTCCCCTTGTCAGGTAAGCCTTTTCGACTCATCCTTCAAGTTGAACAGTGGAGCATTCATGAAACATAACACATATGATCAAATAATATGCTTCCTCAAAGATTCCAGCATCTCCCATTTCTCCTATTAATTTAAGGACCATAGTCCATGTCACTGCCCTGCCTAAGGCAGCCCCTTCTCTCTGGCTCTACCTTTGTTGTCAACCTGTGCAAAATATTCAGGCTTTGACATCACCCAATTAGTCTCCTCATTTGGAACAAGGAAACTTTTCCCAAGGATTTGGTCCCAATTCCCATTTAAAACTTGACCATTAACAGACTGTATTTGTATATAATATTGGATACTTCAAAATAATTTGATAGCCTTAATTATTTGGATCATTATTAAAGTGTAGGAGGTTGTAGGTGGACATGAGCCAGACTTGGGAACTGATGTACAGGGAAGTTAAATCCTTTAACTGAGGTTAACTCATTAAGTGGTAGCATCTGCACTAGAGCACAGGCATTCTAACATTGTACCACTCAGCCTTTCAACCTGTTCCTTGAGCAAACCTTCTCCTGTCTTTATAGAAAAATGCCCATTTTATAGCCTCTGTAGCTCTGAGAGATTTCATCTACACTTTTTTTGTACTGATGTTTATCTTTCAAAAGGCATTATGAAAAAAACCTAATTTTACCGTGTTACCGTAGGATTTTGCAATCTGGGGTGGTCCAGTTTAAAATAGCAACAACAGCAATGCTGGTGCCAGTGTTGTGAGGTACTATTTCTGACCTGGTAAGAGCTTGATTTTAAAAAACTTATCATTTTGAATTTCCATAATTCACTTTAAGGTTTGGTGCTAGTGTGGATTTAAAAAAGAAAATATAACTGCTGCCATGTTGAATGTGTATCAAAAAATTACTAATAGCCTTGACTACTAGTTGGTTAGCTGTATTTCGGTATGTGAATGTAACCATGGAAAGTGGTGTTCTAGAATCTCATTCATAATAAGTGTCATATAATGAAAAGAAAGAGAAACTATCAGCATAGGTATAATGTTAACGAACTGGTGAATTTTCAATAGAGCTTTATCAGACCAGATTATTTGAAAAATGTTCCCTGTCAGTAGGAAGAACACCCCCCCACACACACACACACACAAGCATACCTCAGAATGTTCAGATTTAAGTTTTCAGGGAAGAAGACCAATAAATCTGTTTGTCAAGCACTTTTACTTAAGTGGCATTATAGGATCTTTCACAAATGGGAGTAGATTTAGATTTTAGTATATTTTGATCCCCGGAGGTTAGAGCAGGGGGTAAGCTAAGGAAAAGGAGAGCAGGTAGAGAATGTGTGTGTATGCGAGGGGAGCTTGGAGTGTGTGCACTTGTGTGAATTTAAGCACCCTGAATTTAATGAAGAAAAATGTCATTATTCTGTGTTTATATATCTTTGTGTGAAACAAGTACTTTTCTCCATAACTGGAGTTTACATAGGCTCTATTGTAACACCCTTTGAGAATTCCTTTAAACAACAAAATGGATTTTTCCAAATAAAAAATCCCATGATTTAGCTTTATTAACATCCGAACGAATGTTTCCATTGATTTGTCCAGAAGAGGGAACCGAGTACGGTTTAGAAAGCAATCTTTTTCATGATGATCGGTAGCAATGTTTCCCTTCTATCCGAAAGCAAGCTATAGAAACACAAAGCATTAGATATACACCTAGATAAAAATAATATTGCAGAGTCCAACTGGTATCTGAGAGGTGAGGACAGGCTGAGATGGACTCCTTGGCTTCCTTCTGTCCAAAAATTTTCTGTTTCCTTATTTCCTATGGTTACCACCATGGAACATGTTAAAATCTCAGTAGGGACTCTGTTTCAACTTTTCCTTTCAAAACACAGTGAAAAAGCTTAATGGAAAAAAATGTCCTTCCTATCTCCATGCCAGGCACAGTGTAAGATCCACAAACTTAAAAGCCAGGCAAATAGTCTTTTATGTGCCCCAAAGCTCCGCAAGTGACCTAGTGCTACAAAAATTCCCAAATAGGCATGTGACCTGACTAATGTGTGCTGTGAGATGAGTCAAGGAAAATGGAACCATCTGTACTTTTATTGGACAGTCAAATAATTCCTCTTTGTCCATCCAAAAACATAATTTGTATATTTTAAGGGAGAAACAAGGGGAGTTTTTTCAAAAGGGATCTAATTTTTTGAACTGGTGTTATAAAATGATCTCAAATGTATAACCTAGTCAACACAGGTAAAGACAAGCAAACAAGCTTAGAAAAACCATGGCTGCCGTTAGAAATTGTCATTAAGGCTTCTTTTAGACTTTACAGGAAGAAATCAGGGAAAATGAAGGGAATTAAAACTGCAATCTTTAAGAAGTGGGGTGTGGATACCCTTCCTCCTCTGTGACAAAAGCTACCAATGATTGAACTCCTTGAGTGGGTGATGGCAGAAAACTGGAAGGCCATGTTTTTGTACATGTTCACAAAGTTTTTCCATTTGTTTCTTAAACCTATTTGTCAACCACACATCATACCTCTATTACCCCATATGGAATTTCAGTGGATTTGTTCTGTTTTTCAAGTTTTTAGTATTGATAGGAAGGAGGAGGACAGACTAGTAATAGTTGATAAAATATAATAATAAAGACTGAGTCTCAAAGACTGCGCCTAACAAAACATGTATATTTAGGGAATAAAAGGGCAAGACGGACAGGAGCAGGATACTATGGATAAGGCAACAGACAAGCATTTAAATAGAGAATCCTAAAATACCTGTTCTCCATTTAATAAGTTAACCCCCCCCCCCACTGTACAGATAAGGAAATCAAAGAACATTGTAACATTCACAGCAGCTAACATGTAAATAGGTCCTTACCACAAGACAGGAATTACGTCAAACATTTCAACATAGTTTCTCATTTAATGCTCACAAATATCTTACAAACAAGTGTTATAGTTGACAGAGATTAAATAACTCGTTCAAGGTTGCAGAGTAACAAAGTAGAAGCACCAAGATATGAATTCAGATCCCTCTGATTTCAAAATCTAGGCTCTTAAACACTAGGCCAGTAGTTTTTAGCCCAGATTACATACTTGAATCATCTGGGAAGCTTTTAAAGACTCTTGGTGCTCAGACCCTACCCCCAGAACTATTTATCAGAAATTCTTGCACGTGGGGCCCAGATGCAGGTGTTTGTTTTGGAGCTCCCCTAGATGACTGTAATGCACAGCCTGGATTGAGAACCACTGCTGTGCTATCCTGCTCCCCGTGAAGATCAGTAGACCCATGCCAGGATGAGGTAGCCCTGGAAGCAGTGTCCTCAATCTCCTTGCAGTGGCTTTTCCCCCTGCCTCACCATGTATTCCTAGCCACATCCGTTCATCAGGACTATCTGAAGAAGTAATATACAGGAGGAAACTTTTCAAAGCATTGTCACAGCAGATTATGGTCATAAGTCCACCAAAGAGAACCTGTTCATATCTATCTATGGGCTATGATGAATGAACACAAAGAAGACTCAAGTTTATTACTCTTATCCCCAAAATGGAAGTATAAGGCTGGTTTTAAAAGCCCTTCATACCAAAGCAAGTTACTAAAATTTGGAATGGCCTCCTCCCCTCTTTTCACAAATCCAATAAGAATAGCTACTAGATCCAAGGGGAAAAGATCCAATTACCATCCCTTTACAAAGCTATTTCACTCAGGATCTCAAGGCAACTGAAAGTCATTCAAAACATAAAAGTAGTACAAGTCAAGAAAAATGTGTGTAATAGAAAGATAGTAAGATTTCAAGTCAGGGGTCCTAGGTTTTTGACTGTACTCTGCCACTTTACTGCCATGACTTGAGACCACTGGGCCTCGATTTCCTTTTCTGTACGTAAGCTACATCTCTCTTAGTGATTTTAAAAGCGTGGTTCCCACCAGCATCATCTGGAAATTTGTTAGAAATGCAAATCATCAGTCCCTACCCTAGACTCAGAATCAGAAACTCTAGGAGGGGGGCCCAGCAGTCCCTGTTTTAACAAGCACTCCAAGTGATTCTGATGCATCCACTTCCACAGGGCTGTTGTCTAAGGATAAGAATAGATGGTGCATACAATTGTTAGTTTTTATTACTGTCTGCTTAAGTCAAAAATCTCAAACTCTCTCACAGAAATATTTAGAGAAATAATGTTATAGCCTACATTAGTTAGATTAATAACCTCACTTCTGAATTTCACTTTGAATGTGTAGACGAGGAACAAGTCAACCAGAGGTTATGCAATTAGCTTAGAGTCAAAGAGAAAGCAAGGAGTAGAACTGAGAAGGAAACCCCAGAGTGAACTTGACTTTAATTTAATCAAACTGTTCAGGTACCAACCACGCACTTTCATCTATAATCACAATGAACCTTTTATAAACAAATCTCGATCTTAGCTTAAAAAATTTTTTTAACAGTACCTTTTCGAATTTTAAAACGGATTGACTTCTATGATTCTGGGCTAGAGGCAGCTCAAGAAGCAATAAGAAGTCATCAGCTTTCCACAGTGAGAAGGTGCAACTGCCCAGACCCCTCCATGTGTGAAGTGCAGACCGTACTCCCCTTGCTCACCTCCTATTTCTGATCATTGCAATGATGGAAACCATGATAAATAAAAGTGCATAGCTAGTGGTTGGGTTCAATCTGTAATGTTTCTATAATTTCTATAATTATTTCTGTAATGTTATTATTTGGATACTACAAAACATAAACTGGATTTTAGGAGATGCTTGGGGATGGTTTTCTCTCCCACGCTTCTGTCAGCAGTACTCTATCTTTTTACTGTAATTTATCTGATATAGCTACTAAGATGCTTGATACTTTCACATGCAAGGGTGCAGAAAAACAAAGAGAGAGCGAATGGGTTGTTAATGAAATTCTCTGATTGTAAAAAGCACTTTGCAATGATCAGGTGGTAAATAATAATAAGAGGAAATAACATAAAGTGCCTAGATGCCACAGCAATAGTCACTATATAAATGCAGAAGAGATCAGACATGAATCGAATTTGCATTTTATGCAGCTTCTGCAAGTGTACATGGAATATACAGTTGCTAATTTTTCCATAATACTGGCAAAATATTGTTCAAAATCTATTCTCACTATCTCATCACTTTAAATGACATCATATGGAAACACCCATCTGTCCTAATGAAAAGGGGAATGTGTTAAAGAGGCTAGAGAAAGAGCCTCTGTGAGCACATGAAAAGCAAAAAAAAAAAAAAAAAAAAAAAAAAAAAAAAAAAAAAAAAGAACTCAAATAAGAGGAGAGAATGAAGAAGAGGGAATAGTAACAGTGGCAGGACAGCTTTGGAGACATGCGCAAAGGTGATCTTTGAGAAACATGAGGAATAAGTAACTCTGTTAATGTATGGCAGAGTACCTACAATGAAGATACACGACGGTCAGGGAGCAAAAATACAGAGCCGTGCTATCTCTTTGCTGGGCTGTTGTTGCAGTAGTGGTTCTTTTTAAATGGAATGGGGAGAGGGGAGTGACAAGTATGGGTTTTTGTTTGTTGTTATTATTGCTGTTTAGTTTAGCTCTATCACTAACACCAACTCTGTACCAGGGTTTTCCAACAGTTTCCCAACCTCCGTGCTTATCATGAAATTGCCTTCGATTTTTCACGTTATTTTCCCTTAGTACTTGTTCATAACCCAAGGCACATTCTTTGGGAAAATTAAATCCCAGCCCATGGTTACTCTACTTTTGAAGACATGGAGAAGATGCTAAGAGATGGGGAGGTTCTCTTAGTCATGGGGGAAGAGTCTGATTAGGATTATGAGAAAGCAGAGACCTTGATAAAAACACCACTAGCCAAACAATACTGAGCAGTGAAAACTTAATCAGCCAAAAAACACAGTTCTCTCCCTTCCTTTGTCCTCTCCCTTTGTCAAATAACAGATTGTTTCTAAAATCTTTCCTGTCTCTGGTCTTAAAAAGCAGGATTGGACTTGCACATACAGCTATATTTCAAAATATCTCAAATTTCCAACTTGGAAGAAGACACATAAACTTTCTCAGAGAAACTCAGAGAAAGCAACTCTGCATATTCACAAAACTTTCACTTACTTCTAGAATAGAACAGAAAAATGGAGAGAGAACTACCAGCATAAGAAAGGAGCAATATTATTAATAATGATATTAATACGAGGACTTGGGATCCTAGAGCATGTTTTAGCACAAAGATTCACCTGTATTAAGGGAGACTCCAGGACAAGGAGGTCGTTACGGTTATAGTTCTATCTTCAGGATTCAGCCAAAGCCAGACTCTCCGGAAAGCTGTAAATGCTCTCAGAAGAGACTTTTGTAATGAGATTGGAACGAATGCTGGGACCGTGGCATAAAAGCATCTTCCTGTCCCTTGTTCTAAAAGTTAACTATTAAACCATATGTTGTTCATCCTGATTTGTTTTACTCAACTCTAGAAACAAGGACACTCTGATCAGATTGCCCTGGGCAACTGAATACCTAGTGAAGCCTTTTTGAAGACAGTGTTCTTCCCACCAACCTTACCCAAAGGGCTTCTATTATCAATTTTGTGTTACTGGTGAAGGAAGGAAGGAAAGTATCTTTTTTTGAAGAACAAGTTCTTTCTCTCCCTGAGTTTTCTGCTCTTTGGTACATTCAACATTTTAAGTACTTGATCTCCTTCCCACCCAACCCCCATTCCCTTTTTTCTACTCTAGCTTATTCTTTTAATTATTTACAGACTTGCTTGTCTGGACACTTCGTTTTAGTAGAAGTTGGCTGATTTTTTTTCAACACCTTTTAGTGGAATGCAATAATAGACGCATAGAGAGGGAATCGGTCTTAATGGTATTTTTAGTTGTTTTTTTTTTTTCTTTTCTGTGACAGAGATCTTCTCCCTTTATTGATTTTCCCCCGTGGACTGTCCACTCTACAGCCTGAAATGGCTACAATGGTGTCTGAAAAATTGGTTGTTAGTCACTGTTCAAGCCATTTTTCAAAACGGCTCTTGAAAGCCCCATTTTACTCTGCTTTAAGGAGGGTTTTGTTAGGGCTGGTTTCATTTTCTTTGAGGAGTCATGCTGGCAGAGAAACACAGTCTAGAACTCTGCTTTTAAATGTGGCATGATTGGGATTATAACCATATTGAATCTATATTCAAAATGTATTACATTGAGCCTGTGCAGCTAAAAGGAAAAAGAGGTCATAAGTCTTCAAGATTTTTCACAAACATGAACACCAAGGGATGCAAATGCTAGAGTTCACAAGCACAACATGATACCCCATTGTTGGAAAGATACTGTCTTATGTCAAAATGCACTGTGGGGGAAGGACATCTACACGTGGGATTTTCCTCCATATTTTTAATAAAGGATACCTGGGAATATGCCTTATGTCTATGTAATATCTACTCAATATCACATTTGTGAAAATGATACAAACAGCATGACAGGAAGCCCATTTTGAAAACAACTGAAAATATCTCTTTCCTATGCTCATCTTCTAAAACTGTTAATTTTCACTTAATCAGGACTCCGTGCTTTCCAGAGAAGAATAAAATTTGAAGAATTTGGGAACTAAGAGAAAGGGTGAAAATAGGCAAAGGTATTCTGATTTATAGAAAATGGCAATATTTGTTTAAAAAACCAGCATTTGGGGCCAAGTTTTATAGTGAGTATCGATAAACATAATAAAACTTTCTGAATATTCAAAAAGTAAAAGAATGAATCATCTACCACATTTTAAATTTAGAGTAATAAATAATAGTGAGGACACAAATCGAAATTGACAATGGCTCAAATTTGAGAGAAGGACATTGAAACATTCATTGCCACTGGAGGAAAGGTGAACATGAGAGATACAGCCCAGGAAAAACTTCTTGATGTATAATCCAAAATTCAGCATCGTATAATAAAGTTTGTCTGTTTTTTTTTTTTTTCAGGGAAGTATTTGAAGAAAGATTATTTTGTGTTTTTTTGTTGTAGTTTCTTTCTTTTCTTTCTTTTTCTTTCTTTCTTTCTTTCTTTCTTCTTCTTTTTTTTTTTTTTTTTTAGCTAAAATATCATTCTAAATTCTAGGGAAATTTCAGGAGCTTCTCTTAGAAGATCTGACCCAGATGAATTAAGTGGTTGTGGTAAAGTGATAAACTCAGCCAATCTTTGCTAAGCCCCAAGTCCCTGCTTAAAGCAAGTTTTGGGGCTTAGAGTGCAAACCGGTACTCAGTGGTCCAACTGCACAAGCGCAAATTAGAAAATTAGGTCTATGGGGCGCCTGGTTGGCTCAGTTGGTTAAGCCTCTGACTCTAGGTTTTGGCTCAGGTTCTGATCTCGTGGTCCTGTGAGATGGAGTCCAGAACCGGGCTCATGCTTAGCAGGGAGTCTGCTTGTCCCTCTCCCTCCCCCCTGCTCCTCCTCCTACTCTCTTTCTCTCTTATTCTCTGTCTCTCTCTAAAATAAATGAATAAATAAAATCTTAAAAAAAAGAAAAGAAAAGAAAATCACGCTTGAGTACCACCCTGGAAAATAAAGATTCTCAATCTGAAGGGTAGTCCTCCCATTGCTTTACTGTATGTGGAAATCGTGGCTAAATTATATATCTCTATTTTCAGTGAACCTAAGGAAAAAACAATGTGCTATTTTTTTGTATATATTTTCCAAGCTGTGAACTGTAAGAGGCATCTAAAAGTAAAGTGATATTAATGCCTCATAAGAGAAACATATAGAATGGTGATGAGTGGATTAAAAATGTTTTAAATGTTTGCTTTGTAAAAATGTTAAATACTACTAGCACTACTACTATTACTACTACTAATCCTTTCAGAAAGTTGGTGGGGAAAAGGTCCGCAGAATACAATTGTTGGGAAGAATCAATGGATTTTAATTTTGGAGAAAAAGATGAGGACAAGACACAGAAGGCCTTTCATGGGAAGTCAAACCCCCTGGTCTACGAGAACTAGTAATAACCTGTCTCCTAAAACTAAAGGAGGCAGTAAAGAAAGCTGCCTGGACTCCTGTGCTTACCCTTCTGGAGATCCAAGGAATCCATAGCCTTGGGTTCATATTTCAAATAAATTGATAACACAGTAAAATCTCATCATCACTTTGTTTGCTTTGATGAAATCGGCCATGCCCCCAATTAAATTACACTACAAACTTCTTTCCCACTACCAACAAGGTAAACATAAAACCAGACACAAGCATTCGGTAATGGAGAAAGGATGGGTTTTAGAGTCTTAGAATCTTGAGTTTGTATCCTATTTCCACCCTTTAACAAGTCATTTAACCTCTCTAGGTCAAAGTTTTCTTATCTGTTAAGTAAAGATAATGGTACCTATCTCACAGGATTATTTTAAGAATTAAATGTAAAATGTTTGGTATGGAGAGGTCACTCAGTAAAAGGCAGCCAAACCACTGCCTGAAGTAAAATCCAGATAAAACATATTTGCCGGGACTATTGCTCTGGGAGGTAGATCTGCTATCCATGCTACAAAATTCACGAAGCTGAGATAATTTGGTCACTTTCACATTACTCTTTAGAGTTTTTTTTTTAAGTGACATTTCCCAAAAGTCAAGCTAACTTGTGGTTATATGGAATTGCTGCATTTAAAAGGGGGCTTTCTTCAGTTCATAAAATTGTGTATCTGGTTTGTTCCCCCAAATCTGTGATCATAGAGACCTTCAACCATAAAAGAGTGACAGTTAGAAAACCATGTTTCTTAAAAGTATGGTAGGAAATGAATGCAGATGATCAGGATGACAGGAAGTGCCCCCAAGTCAAAGCAACATGGAGAAAAAATCTGCCCTGCAGATGAAGAAGAATGGAGTGACACTTGAAGCACTTGTGAGGAATGGAGGAGTAAAGAACAATATCGAGTCCTAGAAGACTGTTAAGAAGTGATCGAAACTCTGACTCTGAGGTGAGAGATAAGGATTCAAGAATACATACCTGTGGGAAGAAAAGCAGTGAGAGCAAAATTCCTAGGAACTGAGAAACATTTAGGAATAAAATCCTTAAGGGGATGTTCCAAGGTGGTGCTAGCTTCAGAAAATACAAATATTGATGGGTTAAATCAGGACTGAGGAAAATAAAAAACCAAATATGGGCAGCTCAGACGGAAAAAAATAGGCAGCTTGGGACTCAACTGTCATCACAATTCATTTGTGTTTCACATCCCACTGTTTGTGACATTAACAGAATTTCGAATTTAGCAATGAACTATTTTTGTATTGTGAATCTCTGCAGCCATTTTCCATATGTAGCTACCACTGCAATGAGCAATAATAGCCTTTTGATCTTTAAAATACTTCCAATTAATACTATTCAAATTAGGGGTCACCTAAGAGTTTCTCACGTTAATTCACTTTTTCTTCTATTTGAAGTGGAGTGTTATCCCTGCTCTTTACTTGCATCAAGTCCAAATTATTTGACTATTTTAGTAACAAATCCTTCGGTCTCTTTCACTTTTATTGTCACTTTTTTTCCAAAAGATAAAGTTAGTTTTAGATTTTTGAATTCTATTTTCACTTAACTAGAATAGCTAAAGCAAATCTTTGCATGAAGGCATTTAAACAGGTAAAATTTACTCACAGAGTTCCTACTGTGTGTCAAACGTTAAGCAAGACGATTTTAAGTATTAGTGTTTTTATATTAATGAGTATGAATTACATGTATATAATTCATACACACACATACACGGGGAGATATATATATATATATATATATGATGAGTTTATATTCATTGCACACAGGGCTTTTATGTCATCTTCTTTTTATTGCTGTCATTAATGGATATCATCTATTGAATATCAATTATATTCCAAGAACTCTTGTAGGCACTGTACACACATACTGTGTAATGAGGCCACTATTGCTCCATTTTCCATCTGAGGTCTGAGACACAAGAAATAGCATATCCATGAGCATATGATTTGAATGGTGGAGGTGGTAACCAAAAACATGGCTGTGCAACTACAGAATCTACATTCTTTTCACTATGTAGTTCTGCCTACAGGCAAGCCTACAGTTTTAGAAAGTTACCATAATGTGTTGTCAAGATTTCACACAACTGCTTTGTTCTCATACAATGTTATTCCACTGTGTCCTCATTCTCTTAAAATCATTTACACTTCCACAGAACATCTACACTGACGTTCACATGCCTTTTCTTTTTAAATGTAATTCAATTTAAAACATCCTTTAAGCACCTACTATGTGGCACATGCTAGGCTAGATATCTTTGTTCACTGTCATGTTAAAATACAGATCTACAATGTAGAATCTTTTCCTTCCTGAAGACGCCTCTTTAGCTAAAATTGTATTTCTCCTCCTTTTCTGTCACTGATGGTCTAAAGAAATGTGGAACCATGTGAAAAACATGAGCTTTAGACTTAAAAGTTCCTTTTAATAAAACAAACCTAGTTAGTCACAAATTGTTGAAACAAAATCTGTAACATGAAGGTCATTTAAGGCAGATTTAAACATCATTTCTACCTAGAAACAGAAAATTAGTCTGCATAATGTCATTTATCTACTGAGCTAAATTGTATTATAATTTTCAGCTATAAACCCAGATTATTAATGTGTGTCTCAAAGATGATATCTCTGACCTACCCCCAGTAGGAAATGTGTTTTGAGTTGTTTTGTCAGTATTGATAATGGAGTTGCACTGGACAAAATATATTTTCAGCAAGTTTCCTTGGTAATGAAAATAATTGTAATAGTAATAATAATAATAATAATAATAATAATAAAAGCATCATAATAATGATACCATTTGGTGAATACTTTACTATGTGCCAAGTACTGTGATTAACACTTTACATGCATTATTTTATTTATTTCTCAAAATATCTCATGAGGTATACACTATTAATAACCCAATTTAACAGAGAAGGACACTGAGACAGGGAGAGGTCAAATAACCTGCCCAAGATCACACAGATGGAGAGGAAGCAGGGCCATACTTTGAACCCAATGAGTCTGTCTCTCACACCTACATTAGGTGTGGGTAATAGCAGGTGCTATGATGTGTGTGCCCGAGAACACTGCATTTGTGCTGTCCTGTCTACATCAACTAGAACTGGGACCCAGCTGGTTTGTAAGCCCAAATCTGAAGACAGCTAACAGGAGTTAAAATTTGAGTTGCTGCTATTCATACTGCCTGCTAATTAAAATGCTCCCTTCTGAGAAGACAGTGGCTGGTTGGCATAACCCTAGAACATAATATATGTTCAAAAAAGTATCTGATAATGTTAACAATGGTTTCTCTAAGTGCTGAGCTAATAGGTGATTTCCCTTTCCACCCTCTTTTTAAGAAAATATGTTGTCCAAGTGTCCAAAATATTTTCACCAAGGACATATGGTACTTGGGTGAGAAGTAAAAAATTAGAACTTTACTTTAAAAAATTCTTTGTGTTTTGTTTTACTAGTAGGGTGTTAGTCTCAGTTAAATAATGCTTCCCTCTGGGAAATCTTTCTAGTTGCTCTACTCCCTGATCTATTCTAGGACAGTACTCTTTACTCTGTCCTCTATAGAACTTTATGAAAGCCACATACTACTGTTAACTGTTTGTCACCTATCTTTAGTCCCGTGAAGACTGACTTCATAATTTATTTACCTCTTAGACTCCTAGGTATCTAGGGTGACTTGCATTCAGTTCATTAAAAGCCTACAAACAAACAACCCAGAGCACACTTACACACACACACACACACACACACACACACGCATGCACACAAACAAGCAAAAAAAATGAAAAATAATTATCTTGTGGTTGACTGCACACTCTTTGGTCCTTGCACGTGTCTTGTTTCTCCCTTTACATTATGTGCAGGTCTCCATGAAAAAGCGCTTCCCACAAGAAGTATCCTAAATTGACTGGTCTGTTCCCAGAGAAGTTTATGAATGCATTAAGGTATACACACACACACACACACACACACACACACATTCACAAAAACACATTATGAAATATCATGAATATAACTGGGAGTCATGGAAAATACAAGGAGGCAATGTCTCAAAATGAAGCATATTTTTATCTTTATATTACTTTACATTTTACATTTAGTAATTTTACTTTCTATCCCCAATATACTCTACACCCTAATATAAACTTCATGAAGGTATAAACTTTGTTTTATTCACCACTATATCTTGAGTTCCTAGAAGAGAACATGGCGCTAAATATTCAAGAAGTGTATGTTTTTTAAAAAAGGAAGAAAAAGATATAGAAGTTCTCACAATATTTCTCATATTGTTCTGGAAATAATAAAAGGGGTGGGTGTTTTCAGTACTCTTCCAGAAAAATATGAATCAGCAATGAAATTGCAAGCTCTCATCCTGTTCTTCAGACCAACTACCAAATTCCTTCATGTACAATATGTCCCTGCTAGCTTACTGATACCCAGTTCCTGGAGCTACTGAGTACTAGCTGAGAGCAGCTTGAGAGTCTCTATATTTTGCCCTACCTGCCAACTATGGAGGCTGCTGCCATGTAGACTCCAGCACTTCCTACGAGTCAGCTGAGCCCCGAGAGGGGCAATGCAAAAAGATACAGAAGTTTTCCTATTATCAGGTACACTTGCTAACACCTCCTCTCAAAGAGGATAGTAGTAACAAATCACTGGGTGATGATGATAAAAATGGAATTAGAAGGTCCCAGTGATGCCTCCCATCCCAGTCTTGGGGGATACAGTCTCCTGTTGAAAGGGAAGATGGAGGACCCTACAAGGTTTATTTATGTTTTGCAGCTTCCAAATTGTGGCAGGATCCTACTATGTGAAATAGCTATTAGCAAATGTATACTTATTCTGATATAATACAATGAAAATCTTGAGTTTTACTCAAGAGGAGAGTGTGTGGCAATTCCCTAGTATGGAGAATATTCTAAATATTCTAAATTATCCTAGATTCTGAGGTTTTTCAGACAACCAACTGTCTCATTCCTATCCATCTTTGTATCTCTAGTACCCAGACTCAACATATGACTTAGCATATAGTAGTTTTCAATAAATGATAGCTAAACAAATTAAAGAATGTTTTATACAACGCTGAGATATGACTTAAAGGGTCAAACAAAAGCAGAGTTTTTCTAAGCTTGATCTTTCCAGTTTTATTAGCAAGACAATCATCACATACTATTGAACATGCATTAGTGTCTTAGTGTTAAAACAATAAACTTTCATAAACTGTGGTATGGAAATCCTACCATTTTATGTTCATATACCAGAAATTTTAAAGTCGAAATCTTGAAACAGTGGTTTTTAAACTTGCATGTGCATTACTAAGCTGGGTAACTTTCTAAATTTTAGATCCCCAGACTCCCTCCTCAGAGCTTCTAATTCAGAAATTCTGGAATGAGGCCCAGGAATCTTCATTTTGACAGGCAGCCTAGGAAATTCTGATACAGGTGGTCCTTGGACAACTTACTATGGATTGGGTTACAAAGATAACATGGAAAAAAAACTCTTATGCTTCACCTTTTCAATATGGAGAAAAGACTTGCCTATTTAATGTGACTCAACCATCAAATTTACCTGTGAAAAGACCAGGCAGTTCACTAAGTCTTTTGAAAATGAACCAAGGGAGGATGCAAGGGCAAGAAACACTACATTTTAAGCTAGAAAGGGTTCTTTTTAAATCTTGACAAAGACTGGCAGGGCGCTTAAAGTAAAAACAGAAGAATGGCAGCAGTTTCACAATCAACTCAGGGAAGCAATGTTGATTCAAGAGGTTTACTTGGTAAAATGTGTTTTAATGGCTTTTATAAACGTGGATGCCTTCTAAATCTTTGGTTTACTCTTAAAATAGATACATACATATTTATATGAAATAATTTTAAAATTCCCTCTTTAATTCCTAATTTGCCATAAGACCATGGTCTTGCTAACATCACTGCACTAATTGTGGCTCCTCCCCCACCCCCCTGAAATTTATGCCCTGGGATTTAAAGATTAGTCTACTCCTCCACACATGTCCCAGGGAAGGTATGGCTTCTGCTCCTGCCCTGACCTTTAGGTCTCTGCAGCTCTAATTATTGTCAATTGGAGTTGTCTTACCACTAAGCTCTCTAAAAACTCAGAGTTTGTCATTTTTTAAGAGCTTTAGTGATGAATGATGGAAATTATTTTATTATTCTTATGAATGTTGTAAATTGTATGACTTGTCATGGTTTTCTCTTTGCTTGTCTGCAAGGAAGTTTAAAGGCAAATGTATGATACTCCACTGAATGTAATTTGTATGCTGACTTTACTCCTGACTCTGCTTTTATGTCCTTGCCCTTGTTTATGGTTTTGTTTTATTTTGTTTATTTTTCTTACCTACTTCTAATTCATGTATTTCACTGTACTATCTGTTTGGTTTCCTTCGTCAGCCATTTTAATTCCCTCATTGGAACAAGGTGGCAGAAAAAAATGAAGAAAACAAAACAAAAAGTGTGTGTGTGTGTAACTCAAACCCACCCAAAATATAAAATAAAAATAATGGAGACATTTTGTAGTCTTTGGGGTAATAGATTCACTTGATTACTTGCAGGATTGCAACTTAGGGAGGCATAAAATTAAAATACCTCTAAGAGAAAATTCATATGAAATTCAACATAGGTATTCTCAGCACCAGATCATTAAATCTGACATCCTTCAAGTACTGAAAGCCAACTATAGCTATGTTAAAATACATGTGTTCAGTCTTTAGACTGACTGTACAAGAAACAGTCCTAGGCTTAATCAGTCTAACAAAGTGCACAATTCTGAAAACATTTTTCTTTTAAAAAATCATATATGGATACATGTAATAATATGTGTGTACATGTATTATTTCCTTATATGTATTTTACATACACACACATACATTTTACTTAGACTCTTCAAACCAAACACCTCAGTTCTTTGCCTCCATTGTAATTTTCTTTAATTAAATAGTTTTCATTAAAGCAACAAAGAAGGATAAGTCATCTCAACACTGAAAGCTCATCCTCAAGCTGGTATGGTCTATTTTTTGCATTTCCTCTGATAATGATCCAGCTAGTCTCAGACTGATTTTAGTAAAATGTAGGCAAAGTTAAGAGAACTCTAACTGGGCACGAGACATCTTAACGATGCTACTCATCTTGATTTGTCTTTATGTGATGGCTCTGGGCTGAAATACTATTATGTTTGGGATTTAAATGTGATTTTTGTTCTTGTATTAATTTCTAGATCTCATATTCTTCCAGACACCAAAGGAATATAGTACTACCCTGGAATAATGTCAAGTATGCTCATTTTGGGGGGAGTGGGCTCCCCCCAGCATGGGCAACCAATAGCTGATTCATACTTCCATTACATCACAATTGGATTACAGAAGTGCTCTCTAGTCTGACCTCTGCATGTGTCTTGCAACTCATTTGTAGATAGTCCAGAAGCTAGCAGCTGGACTTCATTTTTGTTCCAGCAGTCACCATTTTGTTTCTCCAATTCACTGAGAGTTTCATTATTGACAAGTCCACCCCAAATTCCAAAAGGCACTTAAATTTAGTGGGTTAAATCAGAGAGAAAATATTACCATTACCTTTCCATAGGTTCATGTCATTCAACTACATTTTGCCATGCATTCCTTATATATCAAAAGAGTATAATGATACTGTTCTCCCATAGTAGACTAATGAAAATACTTAGCAAAAGTAAGTTGTTGCAAAACACTTTTAAAATCAAAGTGCTGTAGTTTTTTTATTTTTTTTAATCTTGCATAGAACTCTGGTTCAATTTTTGAGCGTTTCCAAGTCCTCATAATTCTGTGGTATTCATAATAAAACCGGCAGATGGTTTAGTCTCTGAACATATGCTTTAAATGCCCCCTTTGCTATTTCAAAATAATGGACCAAATTGTGCCCTCAAATAGTCACAAGAAACTTTAAGGAGGAAAACCGAGGACAGAATGTTATCCAGTGGGAATTAAAACTTAAAAAATATATTTTCTAAACTTTCTTAGGGGCTCTATTCTAAGACAAACTATACTAAGACAAACTATACTTTTTAATAAAACAATATAGTAAGGAAAAATCCTGACCAGCACAATATTGCATGGTTCAAGGAATAGATTAGAAGTTTTACATATTTATATTTTAAATTTCTGATTCTCTAAAACTTTATGAGAGTCATTTGATCTAATTTCTGGGTGATTGCCAGATTTTCCATTTTTATTATTATTCTGACTATTATTACTATCATGTAGATGTTCTATTGTTAAAGCACTTTGCAATTATTAATTAGCTAATTTAGTTTAAATTATATTTATGCCTTTGTTTTAAATCCATGTTATTCATAGTTATTATAACCCTAAAATGCTATTTCGCCAGCCAATTATTCTCATTTCAAAAACAGCTTGTTGTCAATGAAAGCAAATTTTCTAGGTTTTCAGAATATGAAATTTACCTTCAGTGGATATGTATGTTTTGATAACACTGTTCACATAACCCTGCTATACTTAGGAGAATATATCTTTTTCTTACTGTCTATATTTTATACATAGAATGAGCCTTTATTTCCACACTTAATATTTTAATGTGTTCAAGTCTGATTTTGAAATAGCCTCTAAACTACTCTCACTTATTTCACAATGTCCACAAAACTCAGTAATCTGATCAACATTTCAGATAAAAAGACCGCACAACTGATAATAAGGACACTTTTGTTATTACAGATGCCTGGAGTTTAAGTAATTATTTCAGAACTGTAACATCCCTTTCGAAATTCTGAACAAGGACTAGCTTGGTGCAAATGGAAAACCAAGTTTACTTGGAAAAATAAATGCAAGAGTTGTACCCAAATGTTTTTGGGACACTGTTAAAACAGGTCATATTTAAATGTTGAGAATAACTAAAGAACCCTAACTCAGGAGGTAATTTTACACATTTATCCACAAATACCCGAGCAAAATTTATAACTATTATTGGGGCAAAACATTAACATATCCTTCTGCTGATAAAGACATAAAGTAACTCTGAGAAAACCCTCTCTCTCGTTTCTCTAACTTTCACAGTAAATGCAGCACTGAAACTAAATTCTCAGTCAACTTAGAAATACGCCGAGCAGTATTTCAATAAACAACAAATTGATTCTCAAAAACCCACCAGATTAAAAACTCCCCCCATCTTTCCCTTGCATCCCCTTGTTCTTTCACTTTCCATGCACACACAATCACACTTACCTGCACAAGTCTGAAACATCAGTCTATGTATTTTTTTTGAAATGTACTCTGTACCGATGCATTTTTCTGTGTTTCTTTCTAACCCTCGGGAATGTTAAGAATTTAGGAAGAGAGCCACAGCTTAAGAGAGCAATTATTTGCCAGTAAATACTCAATTTGCTTGTCCTGTGATTTTTCTTCTAACTTGCATATTCAATAATCCGTCCCTGACTGCGTCACGAGCACAAAAAGTCTTTTCTCCAAAGGAGAACACTTTCGCCAATCAACCTTCAGCCATGCCAGGGCACAGCTCGTCAGGGTGATTTGTTAGCTTTAATTAATAATTCCTCACGCTGGCCATTTTAACAAATAACGCAGGGAGACTGGGACGCTGGATGGCTATGATTCAGGCCGATAAAACTACAGTGGAAGAGGGTGGGGAGGGGTGTGCGGGGGAAAATCAGACGCCGTTTATAAACACCTCTAATCATACTCTTTCAGTTTACAATATAGAGGACATCTCAGCTGAATTACCACGTTATGTCCACCAATTTGTATTCAGATGGGAGCCATATGTTCCTCCACTTTATCTGTTAAGGCCTCCTCGGTGCCAATGCAGTTCGGGCAGACAACATTTACAAAAGAGGTCTCTAGCCTCCAGATTGCAAAAGTTTACTGCAGGGTGAAGTTGAGAAATCAGACATATAAGGCACTTCTCAGTGAGCCTGCGTGACAGTCTAGAAACACAGAGGTAAGAATTATGAGTATCAGATTCACTCTTATCCTGCTGGGCATTTCATTTCGTCTTTTTAAAAAAAATCTCATACCTCATCCTCAAAACAGTTAATAATAATGGCTGATTTGTTCATGCATTCCACAAACATTTATTGAATCCCAACTATATGCCAACCACTATATTAAATGCTGAGAATTTTTTATGGAAGCAAGACTTTTCCAGCAAAGTGACACAATCCATGTATTTTTTTTTACACAAACAGATAACGTGCTTGAACAAAGCCACCAAACAGCGTGCAAATAAAAATAAAGATTCGTAACACTGTCTGTGTGTTTTAACCAAGTAATCAGTACTCGACAGCACACTTGAGTCCACGTGCAAAAGAAACGCTCATTGTAAAAACAAAGAATATGAACAGGTAAAAACAGGTTTTTTTCAAAGATTAGAAAATTTCCCTCAACATTAGTAGAGAACTCAGAAACATACCAATCTGTTCATAAGCAAGTTCAAACATTCATAAGCAGCTGAGAAACACACATAGGAAATTTTATTCATGACCCTGATCGAATGTGTGTGTGTATGTGTCTGATTGCAAGTTCATTAATTTACTGGATACATATTTGTTGAATACCTAATTTATTTTAGGAACCACTAAGAAATACTGGGTACCCAGAGATTAAAAACAAACACACAGCCCTTGCCTTCAAGAAGCTCACAATTTAGTCACTAGACTCTAAAACAGAAAAAGCGTATCTAAACAGAAAACACGAGAATACAACATAGCAAGAGCAATGGCACAAATACGCATAAAAGTAGGAGGCAGAACTCCTAGAAGTAATACACAGACTACTTCTAAAGGTAGAGTGGGAATATCACTGGTAGGAAGAATATTCTAGGGAAAGACAAACATTTGAACCCCTTCTAAAACTCTTACTGGAATTAGATGACCAGTTAGAAACTGTGGTATTTAAAGCATGATAATTTCAGATCCATAACAGCAAACATTTCAGGATTTCAAAATATATTTCCTAAGAAAAAAATGCTCCCCCAAACTATAATATCTGGATGTCATCAGAAAAGTCTGCAGCATCTCCAGAACTGGAACAAATCATGACAATAGATGTCTTTCTTACTTTCAGTGTGTTACTTTCAGTGAGTGTCGGTTGGGGCAGACAAGTAGGAAGCATTCGTGACAGACATTGCCTTTTTGTTTCTTCCAAGCCATTTATCTTCTTTTACTGTACATACTTGTATAGCTTCTGTTCTCATTGTACCATAAGATAAATCATATCCACATGACCATTAAAGGAAGGGGAAAATCTATATCCATTTAGTGGTCACACATATAATTCTAGTCACAAAAGGCATGCTATACAGTACTAAGGGCGAAAATCTTGGGGAAAAGAAATGATAACCCCATCCCCCAAAAAGGCTCTTTCAGAATCAATAAATGCTCCTGCAAATTGTGTATAATTCTTAATGACATTGAACGTCTTATTTTATATTAAATTCAACAGTGTGAGGCCGAATAGTGCATTTACCATAGATAAGTAACCCATAGCCAGCTTTAAGAACTGATTCAATGTATTAATCCATTCAATACATATTTATTGAGCACCTGCTATGGATCAAGTGCGTACCAGTAATTATCTGGTTTTTACTTCTGTAATGTTCATATATAGTAATAGTTTTTACCACTGAGTGCTTATTATTTGTTAGGAACTGATCTAAGAATTATATATGTATTATCTCATTTAATCTTCACAATGATATTATGAAGTAGGTACTAGTATCGTCTCCATTTAACAGATTATGAAACTCATCGGTAGTGAATCTCGATATGCACTATGTGGATTCATCGTAAACTACCAGACAAGTGCCAATAACACCCACCAAAAATCAGTTCCATTACCTTACAGTTATATAGTCACATGTAGGCTTATGTTATTATTTTTAATCTAGCAAAATTAAGGTGGTTTTGAGGTTAATTTGAGAATTAAGCTAAACCGTATCTACTGTGAGGCATGTCTCACAAAATAAGACTTAGAAAATAGTGTTTATGGTATCAACAGTCTCGTGGGCTGCACTGAGAGATTAAATGACAACAAGCTTGAATCAAGCATGTTTTATGTGATAAAAACTAGCACCATAAAACCATATGCTATGGCAGCCCCCTTCTCTCTTATTAAAACTCCATAGACCCGTAGAAGGTAATTCAGAATCTTCTCCATCTTTAGAAGCAGACTGAGTGAGTGGTTTAAAAAGAGGGGAGAGGACTTTGAGTCTGAAAGGCTTATGTTTAAACCCTAGTTTGGCCACTTACTAGCGGTACATCCTCCGAAATTATTTAGGTTCTCTGAGGCTCAATTTTCTCATCTCTGAAACGGTTTGTTGGGGAAAATTAAAGGAGATAATGTACATAAGGTACATAGCCTAGAAACTAGCTCTGAATAGATGCACAATATATAGCATTTCAAGTATCCAGAGTTAAAGTTTATCAGCTACAACTAAGATTTACTATTTCTGGACCAAATAACACATGTATTATCTAAGCCTGCCTTAGACAATAAATGTAAATAAGTCTTAGCTAACGCAAATCGGAGTTGGTAATCTGGCAGAATTTCCTTTGAGAATGTTTATAATATAGCTGAATGGTTATGTTTAAGAAAACAGCTGACAGAAAAATAGATGACACGGGAGTTTACCAGTTAATAATAGAAAAACTTCTCACTTTTCCCAGTGTTTAATACAATATTACATTTTATTTCATGGAGACGGAAAACCCTATTTGGCCTTCACCGAGGAAGCCAGCACTCAGCACAGTCACTTGCTCTCCTCAGATAACCCGATGCTGCTAACGTGACTATCAGCCTTCTTCAACTCCAGGCGCTCTGATGCCCTCTCCCCATACTTTCTTCTTTCTCGGACCTTCTTAAAGTCCAGCCATCTCCCGTTCCTGCCCTATTGGAGCAAATATTATTGGAACACATATTTATTGATGGTGATAAAGCTGGTTCTAGGTGACATGGAGTATTTCTTCACGGAGGAGTCACTGGGGGGCTTCACAAAGGCTCTTCTCACTTACTCGAATGTGTATGTAAAGTTTCTCCTTTGGAGATTTCTTTGGAATAAGGGACTGCTTAGACCCTGTGTTATTGGTCCTTAGCCTATGGACTCTGGCTGAGACCAGGTTTGTATGGGAAAACTAGCAGATGAGTTAGTGAGCATAGGGACTGCCTGCACCACACTAACCTGGGCAGCCAGAGCTTTCTAGAATCTGCTCATTTCTCAGCTGGAAATCCTCACTGGTTGAAAGTTAAAGTATGGAAAACCACTTCATGTGCTCTTTCTCTAGACTGGTAACAATGACTTAGTACAATTTTGGCCTGGTTGGATCCCTGCTTCCTTACTAACTGCTTGAGTCTCCAGCCTCATATCAGAAATTTAATCTTCTGGTCAAAAATGATGACAACTGGAAGTTATTACAGAAACATCTCAAAGTAGATGCTATTTTTTATTACCTTTTTCCAAATAAATCCCATATATTTTATAGTTTACAAACTTACACATTTTTGCATACATCTATAAATACCTGATACCTAAATGTTTTCTAAGTGATAACTAGATAATGAAGGAGGGGAAAGATGATTTACTTTCAGTTTCAAATTTAGATTTCTGTCTAAGCAAGAATTTTAGAATTCTAACATTCTGAAATTGTTAAATGTTGATCAATATAGTTGGCTGTACTTAGGCTGAGGTTAAAAACCTTATATTTTTTCAAAAGTTCCTAGTCTCTTGAGGCATTGCTTTCTCAGTGAAAATCTCCAACCTTTACAAATGTGAAAATTGGGATTCCCTGAAGGAGAAAAATGTTTCTTGTCAGAGAACTAGTCATGGCTAGTACACAGAGTGAAGGAGTCCCAGATCTTATCAGCTTTCCTGTGACCTTGCTGTGTGATTTGCTACAAGTCATTTAATATTCTCCTATGTCTCAATTTTCTGTCTTCTTTTTAAAAAAAGATTTATTTATTTATTTGAGAGAGAGAGATAGTGTGAGAGGGAGGGGGAGAGAGAGAACCCCCAGGCAGACTCCCCGCCACATGCGGAGCCCAGTGTGCGGCTAGATCTCACAACCCTGAGAGTTGTGACCTGAGTCAAAATCAAGAGTCAGTCGCTTAACTAACTGAGCCACCCAGGCACCCCTCAATTTTCTGTCTTCTTATCTACATTACCCAAATGACATTATGAATACAATGTGGATCCAATATTTTGATCATCTCATAGAGCATAAGCTAAAACCGTAAATTCCAGAATATCTGAATGACGCTACCAGTATCAAAGTGGCAGACATTAACACTCTGTACAATCTTAAATAACATATTTAGGTCCTCAGTGTCTCTAGTCTTTCAGCTATAAAATGGGTATAGTCACATTTACATTTTCCATCAGCGTACTGCAATGGAAAAACTATTGCATAATCTATTAAAACTTTCAACACAAATTTCATACAATGTAAAAATTTTGACCAATATCATCAAGCCACTAAAATTGATTTTCAAATATAGCAGAGAAATTGATTTTAAAATATTGAGGCATAAAATGAAGTAAATGTTTCCAAGCATGTTCAGATACTTAAGAAACAAGACTATTAAAAGAATGGAAGAAACCTTTCATTTGTGTGGCTGCATTTTATGGTAGATCCTAGACTCCAGGAATGAGAAAACAGAATCAAGAAAGGTGATTTTTAGCAGACTGCTGAATGATATAGAAAATAAAATGTATTCACTAATGGGTTGGCAGAAATGTTATACATGTGCTTGTAGAACCAGAACTGTTTAAGCAGCTTTTCATACTTGGCAGTGTTTCTGAAGTGTCCCCTCACAACTCCCTCCCACCTCTCATTTTTTTGTCTTATAGTGCCAGGTGGGCACAGTAATGACCAAAGGGAGGGGCAAACCAACAGAGGCACTCACTGTAGCAAGAGCCACTCCAAGGATCAAAGTACCGATTTGGCTCTGCCTGCCAAAACTAGAGTCAGCCACAGTGGGTGGCTCATCAGCATGGTGCCCTGAGAACTACATGGGCCATTCCTGGTAGGTCTGCACCTGGGGGTGCAAGCCCCTCATCCTGCTTAGGAGGACTACCTGCTAAAAACTGAATGTGAACATTTCCTTACCCACTCACAGCATTAGACTTCAACACAATTCTGTGCTAGTATTGTATTTATTGAATGTTTTCAGTATAATAGACACTATACAAATCACACAAAAGCATAATTCCTTTCTACTTAGATTTTACACCTTACAGGATTCTAAGTAGAACTCTAATTTTCCTACATTAACAGGTAAAGTCTTGGGCAGCTAGTAGTCAAGATAATTCAACTTCCAATACTTTTATCAGATATATTTCTTTTTTTATCAGATATATTTCTTTAGTTTTCATATCTCTCATGAGAAAATATTACATTAATGCCTCAATTATCCAGCATGCTCATATTCACTTATAGGCTTGTCTCAATTTAACATGGCCAACAACCCACAAAAGAGAAAATAGAGCCCTTGAAAAACCTTTAAAGATGTTATAAAATATACACTATTTGCCAAATCCATCTTTACTCGTCAGTGAGACTTTACCTTGGAGCCAATATATTCCTCCTTAATACACAGTAACAGTTATTGGGACCTCTCCATTCATGTTAAATGGGAAGAAAGCACAGTGATAACTGTAAGCAGTAACCACCCTGTATCTCTGAATAAAGAGGAGACACAGAGGGGAGGGGAGGGGAGGGGAGGGGAGGAATGAAGTATCCAAAGCTGGGAGCTATGTACACTTTGTAAACATGCCTATAACTGAATCTCTCAGAAATCAATGTGGTAGAGCTTTACACAAAAAAATATTGTTCAAAATTCTTATGGATTGAGTTGTGTCCCCTCTAAATTCATACGTTGAAGTTCTAACCCCCACTACTTTAGAATGTGCCCTTATTTGGAAATAGGGTCATTGCAGATATAATGAGTTAAGAAGAGGTTATATGGGAGAAGGGTAGTCTCCTAATTCAATATAAATGATATCCTTGTAAAAAGGGGGGTTTTGGATCTAGACACACAAAAATGGAGAACTCTTTATGAAGATGAAGGAAGAGATCAGGGAGATGTTTCTACAGGCCAAAGAACACCAAAGATTGCCAGCAAACCATTGGAAGTTAGGTGTGAGGCATGGGACAGATTCTCTCTCCCAGGCCTCAGAAGGAACCAGCCCTGCTGACACCTTCATCTTGGTCGTCCAGCCACCAGAACTCAGACACAATACATTTCTGTTGTTCGAGGCACCCAGTGTGTGGTACTTTATTTTAGCAGCCCTAGGAAACTAAGACAAGAACGATGATTGGGGGATCATTATGTGAAGATCAAATCATGTTCAGAACACTTTGTTTAAGAAGGTAAAAAAAAATAGAAGATTGTCTGCAGAAAAAGTGTCATTAATATGCTTTAAATAAATAAGTCCTTTAATGTTTGAGTGATTACTAGATGACTAATATACATGGAATGCACAGTTTTTAATGTATGTTAATTCAACAAAATATTGCCACCTTCACTAAAAAGACAAGTGGCATGTACTCTATAGAAGACACCAAAGAAAGAGTCCCCAACCTCTAATGAGCATTTCAACTAGCAAGGTAGATAAATATTAACTTATTTTTATTTATTTGTTTAAAATACATAGTCTAATGAGGGTGGAATGGATACCAAGAGAAGTTATTGGTACAGAAGAGGCTGCCTAAATAGAAGGGAATTATTAAGAAATGGAATTTGAGTTTAGATCAAAATTAAGAGATATTCATGAAGATGAGAAGCTACAGACAATCTTACATATGAGGAAGACTGGGGAAAAATAAGGAAACTGAGGCAAAGGAAGGGTAAGGAGGAAGAATGGAAACAATAGTAGAGGGAAAGAAGGCTAGCTGATATTGAGAGTAAAACAATCTGAAATGGGCACAGAAAATGATAAAAAGCCCTGAGGTGGTAACAAAGACAAGAAGTGGTAGTCCTCCTGTATTCTGAGCAGGAAGAGAGTCAAAAACATCTAGCCTAAGAATTAAGCTTTCTTTAAAACTAGTGCTCTGAATGCTTTTGTGTGAAAAAGAAAGACTGTACCTTGATTTTTCTTCAAAAGGATTCAATTGTGGAATGGAAACTTTTTTTCTCTTTAAGTATAAACTCAGCAGTTATGGCAGGTAGGTCAAGGAAGAAATACTTCATGGAACAGGAAAGTATAACTTTATACAATGTGTTCCCTAGAGAAGTTACAAAAAATAAAAATAAAAAATGGACAAGGACAAAATAGTCCCATAAAGTTTGTTTGTTGTGTTAAATGGCTTTAGACTCTTACCTCTTTTAATCGTTCCTAACATTTTATTCAGCCAGTTATCAACTTAATCTGGGGAAAGAAAAATCAACTTGACTTTTTGATAGCCAAGTCAATCCAACTGGAAAATTCAAATCCTACAAGAACAGGGTGCAGGGAAAACTCTGCACAGCAACATTTTCAACTGCCAACAGAAATCCATAATAACAATCATCTTTTTCTTTCTTTCCCAAACTCATTCTCTCTAAAAAAAAACATTAATGATGGTACAGAGATGTTCTTGGATGACATGAAAAAGTGTAGAGAGATATTCACTCTTTATGGTAGTAGTAAGTTGTTACTCAGGATGGTCAAAACTGTAATCTTTTTCTATTCTTCATAGAACTTGGAGCTGGCCCTGTCCACATCTCAAAAATAACTCAATTATATCATTAAATAGAAGAATTACAGTTTAATTTAATCAATTTTCTATGTTAAACAATTCACAAATCAATTTGATTATTTGTTTTATTTTTTTCATCGGGAAAAATTTTAGCTTAGATAATGATGTTCAAATAGGGAGTGAAAATGTTGAAAAGGAAGGTAAGGGATATTTTTTATGTGGGTATTACCTTTTCTTTCTACTGATTTCTAAATGATTTCTGCTATAGAAATGCCTTCTGCCGAGCATCACTACTTCTGGTGGGTAGAAAAGAATGCTCTCCAAACTGAGATGGTAGTAAAATGAATAAGTTCACATCAATGGGAAAAGAAATGAGAAGGGAATGAGCAAAGAGACAATGTTACAGCATTAAAAAAATGGTTTTAGCCATTACTGAAAATAATGCTTGCCTAAGCTTTCTCCTCTGAAGAGGAGTAATTGAAAAGAGAAAGGGGAAGGAAGGAAGGAAGGAAGGAAGGAAGGAAGGAAGGAAGGAAGGAAGGAAGGAAAAAAAGGAAGGAAAGGAGGAAGGGAGGGAAGGAGGGAGGGAGGGGACTATGATCGAGTGATTAAGCATAAAATCAAGAAAGTAAGAAGATGAGAACGTGGGAAAGAAGGAAAGAAAGAGAGAAAGTCACAAATAGAGGTACTCTTTCATCCCTTTCTTAGTTGCTGGCCCTCTAATCTTCTTCCTCACTTCCTTCCTCACCAATCCAAATCTTTGGAACACAACTGGGATAGTTGAAAAGGCAATGGGGGAAGAAAATTTCTCCTTTCAATTAATGTTCACTTAGGTATAAAATTTGTAATGCAGTGGGTCCATGTGTTTTTAAGTTCATGTGCCCCTTTGAGAATAAAAAAAAGTTATGAACCTCTCTAAGGGAGAAAGAAAGGGCACATATATAAATGCATATAAAGGATACATACACATTTCATATACATACATATAAAGTATATTTGCATATATTTTCAAAGGGCTCATATAAACTCTGAACTGATCCCTGCACTCCAACCATCCATTAGTTCAATGTAAAGAACCACTGGCTCTAGAATCAGGACCAAGCCGAAATACACAGGTGAGGATGGGGGCATGAAGAAAGGGGAAATAAAACCAACCAACAAGCACACACATAAAAAAGGTGTCAAATTTGGTCCCCAACTCAACTCTTAAGCTTCTGACTGTCTTCATTATTTTTGGAACTTAGAACACAGAAAATTATGACTTGACTAATGAACTATTTAACAAAAATAAAGAAAAGCATGGAGCAAGATATATAATATTATAGTGACTCTGCATGTTTTTAATCATTAATTTTACATTCCTCCCTGTTAATTGCCTTTGGTAATGCACTCACATGTAATACTGTCCTGATTTTGAACATTAGCTCTCACATATACAATAGTGTTGAAAACCAGGGCTACTTACTATTGTAAATAGCAACTCACCAAACACACAAGAAATGACATGAAGATTTAGCAATGAAAATGAAAAAAAAAAAAGGAATAATAAACCAATTTCAACATATTAATTAGACTGTGCATATTTGAAGACAAAGACCATGCCATAACTGTAATAATGAAAATTATTGATATTTGTTTAAAACATAATACTTTTCATAGTATTTCATAATCTTTAAATGCCTTAGGGTATCTTTAGCTCATCTGATTTGGATATCAACACTGGAAGTAAATAGGAGCGATATCTTGATTTTATAAGTGATAAAACAGAGGCTATAAATGATTAAATGACATGTTTAGTATCACATATGTAACATGTGGCAAAGCTAAGACTAGAAGCTCAGTATTTTGATTTTTCTACTATCCTATACTTCACTCAAAATATGTCCATTACACATAACTCACGTAGGCACCAATGATGTCTTACTCTGAAAATGAGGAAAATGCTATATACCCTCAAATGAGTTCATATCCCTGCCATTTGTTTCCCACACCAGGATTTGGTGGATCCAAAAGAGTGAAACAGAAAGTATATTAGCTATTTTAGAGGTGCACATAGATATATTTAAATGTATACTGAATATGTTATGTAAACTCTCTACAGTGGATACATGTATGTGTGTGTGTCCAGGCATATGTGTGTGGAAATTAATGTGTATTTAATCATCCTATTAGAAAACAATACTGTTAAGTTAAACTTGCACTTTATTATTAATCTTGCATCAGTAGTGGCACATGTTGACAAATAATTTACAAATGTGTCTTACATCCCAGATATCAGAACCCACCTGGAGAAAAATTGTGAAGTCAGTCTTCCCTTCCTCCCTCCCTCCCTCCCTCCCTTCCTTCCTTCCTTCCTTCCTTCCTTCCTTCCTTCCTTCCTTCTTCCCTTCCTTCCTTCCATCTTTCTCTCTCTCTTTTTGAGAGAGAGAGAGAGAGAGAGTGTGTGTGTGTGTGTATTTATGCACGCGTGAGGGGGGACGGGGTGGCAGAGGAAGAGCGAGGAGAGAATCTTAAGCAGGCTCCATACTCAGCATGGAGGCGACATGGGACTCAATCTCATGACCCTGAGATCATGACCTGAGCTGAAATCAAGAGTTGGACACTTAACCAACGGAGCCACTCGAGCACCCTGAAAAATATGAAGTGTAGATGAACCTTGTCCCCAGTTACTCTCCTTATCTCCCTTTGACCCTCTTTCCTTTTCATCTTTTTAGTCCTTCCTTCAAACTTATCAAAAGATTTATTTTTGGTCTCTTTTCTCTGGGGTGCTCCCTCTTTCACTACAGCTGTAAACTGAGGTCCTTATTTAACTTGGATTCCTACTACTATGTCCTTAGCCCAACTTGCCAATCCCTGAATTGAAGTGCTGCCATCTATCTGACTAATTACACTCTGCCTTGTGTCATGCCTGCACTTACCAGAGCACACTTTCTTAGATATCGGTGAGAGACTTGAGATTTTCCTCTTTTCCGGCAAGCATTTATCTCAGTCCTCCACATAAATCATCTCTACTAATATTTCAGTAATCCCATTTCTGGTTCACTCAATCTTGGCTTACTCCCCTTTCCTAGTTGGGCTACCACGGTGGTTCTAGCATGCTTTGTGGAGAATAAAAGGGTGCTGATTAATAAAATCTGTACCACAAGCCAGAAAACCTCTAGTTTAGCTCAGTTCCTAATGGTCAGCTTGGTTTCCTGTGCCCTAGTTGTTCTATTTATCAGGTGAAAAAAAAATACTATTACCAAATTCCATGAGATATATAAGGAGCAATGTTTAAATTGTTAGGAGAAAATGTACTAACATATTTTGTAAGTGCTCATACTGAGTCTTTTCCTCTGCTTCTAGAGAAAAAAAAAAACACACACACAACCTCAGAGTACTCTAGAAATATATAACAGAGGTGACCCATTCTAGAATTCATCTGTGGTAGGCAAAATAATTGCACCCCAAAACTGTCCACCAGTCTAATACCCAGAACCTCCAATACATCCGGCAAGCATTTACACTACATGGAAACATTACATTACACTACATGGAAAAGGGGACATTGCAGATATAAAGATTGTGGACCTTAAAATAGGGAAAATATCCTAGGTTATCCAGATGGGTCCAATCTAATTATCTTACAGCAGAGAACATTTTCTGGCTGGAATTTGGGGAAAAGGGCTGTGGTAAAGGGAAAGTCAGAGAGATTCCAAGTGTGATTCAAGGCACTCTTGCTGGCCTTGAGATGCAGGGACCTGTGTGCAAGAAACGAAGGATGTCCTCCTGCTCACAGTCATAAAGAGATGGCGATCATAGTCCTACTACCACAAGGAAATGAATGAGCTTGGAAGCAGATTCTTCCCAGAGCTTCTAGTTAAGAAGCCAGCCATCTGACACCGTAATTTTCATCTCATGAAATCTGGAGCAGAGAAATCTGTTGAGCAAACCCAAACTTCTGGTCTGCAGAACTGTGAAATAACAAAATTTGTGGCATTATAAGCTGCTAAATTTGTGGTCATTTGTTACAGCAGCAATAGAAAAGAAACAGACCATTCTAATTCAATGACAGATACAATAGTTTAAAATTATATGGTAAAGAGTTGGAACAGGAACTACTATTATGGACACCATAGGTTCTTGGTATACTATAAATGCATCCTTTTCTTGATTTTCTTTTTTATAGTCACATCCTTAGAGAAAGTGAAATAATACAGGACTGAAGGACAAAGATCATGAGGAGTATATATCTACTTAATGCCAAATGTCCTCACCGAGAAGCTTCACAGATATGCCTTTTCCTCACAGGCCAGAATACTATCCCAATAATGCTACATCACTCATACCAACTAAATCCATTGTCTTGAAAAATGAAAATAAAAATCTTAGAATAGTCAAGGGTTTATGAAGACATGATGATAATGGTCATTTAAAAGACAACAAAAAGAAGGTAAAGAAAATCCAGACAGCCATGTCCAAAATTCACAGGCTATATGTATATAGGGTGTGCCCCATGAGTTACCTTATAACCATACATTTAAAGGAAATCATTTTCAAAACTACAATTCTGTATTTTTATATGGCATCACCAGAGCTATTTTCCAAAGTACCTTCCCAAATTATTTTTCTTTCTTATTCATATTTTTTTTCTAAAGCCAGATTGTGGCCTCAACAGAATATAACAATATTGGAAGAAAGGCAATAATTTCCAATGACTTTTTTAGCATGGAAGGTTGAGAACTTGACTTTCGAAGACTTACTCAAGTTCATAACCTAAAATTCTTTGAGGTATAACAACAACAAGCTGAAAATGGATACTTTTGTAATCAACTAGAAATGATTCTCATGGTAAAGGGTAAATTCTCAGCAGGTTGTACATATCCTACTTTATAATTATATCACAGTATGAAATAATACAAAAGAAAATAGAAGGAAAAACAAAGATAGTGATTAAAAATTCTTGTAGAAACAGGATAAATGCAGTTAATTGTTTTTTTCTGTAGAGACAGAAAATACACTAAAAATTACTAACGACACACTGTGCAGCTTTCCTTTTGTATTCCATGAGGCCACAACAGGGAGCACAGTCATACTGGCGTGGTTAAGAGCAATGCAGGTTGGAGAAGGCCACTGGAGGGAAAAAAACATACCTCCCTCCTCTTGTGAACACTACATTCTGCTTCCTACAAACCTCCAAAAACTTATTAAAAACTTTGGTCATTTTATAAGGAAATATCATAATTTTGAGGGACTTTGAGGCTCACACACAGCAAATTAATCCCCATTTTATGTCTGTCCCAATTTAGTATTTTTAAAGGCGATGGATAATAAATCCCGCCAACTCTCTTTTTTTAGGGCTATTCAGATACTAAATAAACCAGGAACATTTTAAAATCCAATCTCACAAAAATCTGCTTTGCTTAACCTTCTCTCCTTCTTTAAAAAATAAGAAAGGCATGATGTTCTTTTTTTTGTTAATTAATTCACTTTAGACAATTCCTTAAATTTTCATTTTAATAAATTTTTGTGTGGGTGCATTAATTACTTTCAAAGACGCTTTACAACTGTTACCTATTAAAAGCCTTTGTTAGTGAATAAAAAAAAAATAGAAAAAACTTCCAGCATGCCCCCTCCCTTCTCCATTCTAAGCAGGTCCTTGCTATCAACTGCTGGAGTATGCTCGCTTTGCACCTAGAGCTATAATTATTTTGCTTTAATTTTACAAAACCTTTTGTTCCATTCCCACGAGCCCACCTGATCCTTATATTACACTCGCTCTATTAAAACACTCATGCAGAACAAAGCATGGCTGTACTGATTCATAAGTAACTTTTTTTTCTCAGTAAAATGCCACTGGCTAGGGTTTGGGACATAGTCCTGAGCTTCACCCTCCTCTGCCAGTTTTCATGTATTAGAGCAAAAAATACGTTGTTTCAGAGTGTTGTATTCTTCCTCAACATCCTGTCTTTGCCCGGCTGGTTTCTGGTGTGTGTTTTAAAAACTGTTTTGTTACACTTCATTTTACTCTGTAGCAATAGAAGTGATACAATGTTGCAGATTTCTTTTATTCATATGGTTAAATTCTTTTTAAAATCACTTGCTTTGCCTTCTTTAATTTTCCTTCTCTTTCCTTACTCCACCCCTTTTCCTTGAGATCTTGCAACACATGTGGGGTTTTGGCAGAAAAAAATTGCAGTGACTCATCAAGAGAATTGTTTGTTTGCTCTGAGGAGCACCCTGAGGACCCTCTGGGCTGCACACGGAGCCCTTTGATCCTAGGAAATTTATTTCTTCCAGATGTTTTCCCCACAGCCACCTTTCTGCAATGTCCCTCTTCATTATGTAGCATAAGAATAAACACTCAAGACCCACTGCTACAGCATACAGTTTTCCTGAATGGAGTGTGACAGGGAATTGACATCTGATTGAGCTGTTGGGATGTCCTTGCCTTAGGCACAATGATGGAGGAAGGTTAACACTGAGGAAGGCAGACTGGGTCTCTTTAGGCAAGTGTCCCTAGAATTAAGATGGAAATTATGTGAACCGTGCCAAAGAAAATATACAAATCTGCAGACCACTGCTCACAGACCTAGTTTTACCCAATCCTATAAAAGTATGAATATTTGTTCCATCTGAAGTAGAAAGTACAAAGAGTGGCCAGGAAAGTATAGTCTTTGGATATCTCTTGTATTTTCTTATATTTTCTTGGCCTGGCTAAGGATGCTAATAGACATGAGAAGGGAGAAAGGCAGGAAATGGAAAGTAGGTACACAGTTAAAGATGACGTGCTGGACTGAACAATGCCCTGTCCCCACAATGGTGTCCACATCCTCATCCCTGAAACCTGTGACTGTTACCTTATATGGAAAAAAAGGACTTTACAGGTGTAATTAAGTTAAGGATTTTGAGCTGGGGAAATTATCTAGATGGGCCCTAAATGTAATCACATGTAACCTTATAACAGGGAGATTTCACACAGACACAGAGCAGAGATTGAAGTGATGAAGCCACAAGCCAAGAAATGTCAGTCATCAGAATCTGGAAAAGGCAAGGATGTGCATTTTTCCCCAGATCCTCCAGAAAAAATACATCTTGACTTCAGCCCAGCAATACTAATTTTGGACTTCTGGCCTCCAGAACTTGAGAGAATAAATTTCTGATGTTTCAAAGTCACCAGTGTTGTAGTAATTTGTTCAAGTAACCATGGGGAAACTAATACAGAGGATAACTTTAAGACTCCCCTGTTGGGCACATTCCTGAGATCACTAAAGTCTTGGGTTCAAGGAGGAGTGGAAAACAGGGTCTCAAGATTTTAAGTCAAAATTCTTTATAGGAATGCTAGAGTTCTGAAGAATACTCTTGATCTACAGCAAGTCGTAAGTGAAAATAAATAGGGCAAAAAGAGTATGTGGGGGCATTTAACAGATGGTATGGATTGTGAATGTAAATGCTCCAATGTTCTAATATGAATTTGCATATTTTGTGAAGGACAAGTCTATTGTATTTTCCCTTTAAATGTTTATATATAATGTATTACCAGTCATTTTTCTCCCCAAATCATTAGTACAGTGAATTTTAGTAACCCTGCTTTGGCATGAATACACTGTATTTGGCACATATATACTATGCTATAAAAGTGAAGATCCTCTGTCAGCACTTGAGGTAACTTTCCTTTAGCTATTCAAAAGACAATAGGTTTTTAAAGATTAACCCAGAGATCATCCGGTGCCTAAACCCAAGAATTTTTAAATAGATGTTTTAAAACAATAACTTAAATCTCAAAAAGTCCAATAGCAAAATGATTATTGTATGACCAAATCACCCAGTTTACCACTTTTACTAAATCATCAGAAAAAATCTGTAGAAGCTGCATCATTAAAAAGGACAAGGAACACTCAGTTCCCATGATTCTTTCAGCTATTGGGCTTTTCAACAACCAAATCATTAATCTTCATAACCAACATGACGTCTGTAGACCACTGATACAGATGAAGAAAAAAGTTCTGGAGGACCTGAAGAGATTCTAGATCAATCAGCAAATGAGCAGAACTGAGAAAATTAAGTAGAAACGCTGACTCTATTCTCTAATACCTTCAAAAAGCAAATAGAGATTGAGTTCCCCTTTTGAGGATAACACTCCAAAGACTGAATATATACAAGATTGTCATTTATTTCTTGCTACTTTCATATAGTTACCACAGAGCATTCATTGGACAATGGGTTTAAAAACAGAAAGAACTCTTAGTTTTTAACAACATAAGCAAATGATAATCTGATCATTAAAACAACTATTGTGCTGAAGAAATATATCCCAAGGCATTCAAACTACCAGGAGGCTAAAGAAACCAGTAGTTATCCCCATGCACATGCATTTGGGGAAGCATCAATAATGAGAATCTCAGTGCATTGCTGTTTTCCATTCGCTACCACTACTAGCTGTGTCCTGACCTGAGGCAGTTCAAGGTCTCTGGACTTCAGTGTTGTGATCTGGAATGAACTGCAATCAATATAAATTCCACCTTCATACTTCCATGCCTCATTGTTTTATTTATTTTAACACTATGTACACCTTAACTTTGGAAGAACAGAATGCATATCTTTGTTTTGAGTATGGTGCAGGTTTTCACAGTACCATATACCACAGTTACTCTACTCACTTACTAACCCTCCAACAACACAGAAGGCAATTGTTAACATTCTCATTCAGCAGCACCCCACCTGTTTCTCTAAGATCTTAAAGAGCAGGTAATATATATTTTTTAATTTTAACTAGCTCCCCTTAGCTCTACAATATCTAGAAAATTCTTAAGGAGTAACTACTTGACTCCTTATATAACTTAAGGCACAGGTATATGGGTGGCCAGGATCAGTTGGGATTGGCCCATTTGGCTTTGCAAACTTTGTAATAAAACACTGGAGTGCTGAAGAGATCAAACACGTAAGGATTTTTTAAAATCCTAATACAAAAGTACTTTAACTCCCTTGGCATTTATTATAATTATGAAAGCTAATAATCTGTACTGCTCCATAACAAATATACTGTGCCACAACAAATATAGGAGGATGAGTTTGGTGTGATAGTTTGCTATGGTGGGGAAATGGTTGAGATGAATGGGGCTTTAAAAATCAAGAGTCAAGGACATTTAGGAAGATATAAGATGCACTTGGGTAGCTTTTAAAAGGACATGGGCTCGTCTCTAGTATTTTAGTCATCATGTTCCTGGGACCTGAATTAATCAAAGTCCCAGGTTATCAGTTACTTAATATGAATTTTCCAATAAACACCCCTTGATTATGCACTTAGATCTTCAAATTGGGTGGATTTATACAGCCCCTGTACATAGGCAAATTGCATACATACACAAAAAAGTAAAGCTAACATGTTTTTCTTTGAAGCTGTTTAGTGAATTTTAAAAAAACCATAATGAAGAAAATCAGACTTTAAATTTTGGGTAAAGATGTTCTACATCAATGACTGTCACAATGTGTCTTGATTATAGATTACTGTATTTTTTCTTAATAAAATGGGATCTCCATCAAATATATAGATAGATCAGTCTTCCCATAGGGAACTTTAAGATCATCTAATCCAATGCCTCATTTTACAGATGAAGAAACAATATGTGACTGTTTTAACAAAGCCTATTTGAATCTTCAAATTGTATTTGTATTGAGACAAAATGGCTGTTACATGAAGAGAAAAGCAGAAAAAGACTTTACAGTAGAAGTTAAAGAAGGAGAGAGGAAAAAGAAAAGTGAAGGGCTTTTTCATGGAGTAGAGCATTAAGCAGAGATTCATTCTCTAACATGCATCCAGGTCTTTGCTGGAGACTGCCTTGTATATTACAAAGATGGTAGCATCTGTTTTCTTTTAAAAGAATTGCTTAGATTATTAACATATGAACAGTTTAGACAGTTTTACCTCTCAGAATCACATGACTCCTTAAAAATAAGCAAGCATGTTCTATATTTCTAACATGGTAACTGTTGATTCATTTATACCGTATATCACCACTCACTTCTCCAGTACATGTAAATTGAAGGGAAACACAATGACCATGTTCAAAATCTATTTTAAAAATACAGGTTATCCCACAAAAACAGAGAAATGTGAATACTTTTCAGTGTTGCATAAGGAAAAATTTTAATTTGGATACTTGGCTACTGAGGAGAATATAAACTTGTTAAAAGTGCAAACTCTGGAATCAGACTTCCTGGGACTGAATTTTGGCTTTGTCACCTACTTGGCCTTGAGCAAGGAGCAAGTTTATTCCTCTGTGCCTCAGTTTTCTCACCAGTAAAATTAGAATAACAATAGCAACTATTTAAAAGAGCTGTAGTGAGATTGGAATCATAGATCTTTACATACAAATGAACAGGGACTGGCACATACTAATTACTCAATAAATAGCTGTTACTACTAATGTATACAAGGCTGTTAAAAATTTTCAGGGGGTAAGGGTATTCTCATTAATGAGACTTGTTAAGTATTCTGTGTTTCAATGTGTTGCCTTATTTAATGTATGCCAATATTCCATCTCAGTATGAATAATGAAATAGTATGAGGAAAAGCCTCAGTTTAGTTTGCTTAGATGTGTTTGAGACAGGGATTATCAACCTTTTGAAAGGAATAAGCTAAAAGGCTGCATTTGGTTCTGGCTTAAAGTAACCGAGAGGTGATTCTTAGAAGGCAAAGGAAAAAATGAGGGAACAGGGGAGGCTTAGTAGGATGCATGTATCATCTGATGTTGTGGGAGCATGAGAGAACACTCTTAGAAAAAAATGAAGGTGCTGACTCTGACAAGCGAATGCCCCACTTACATGACCCACAGTATCTTATGCATGTCTCAAAGCAATTAACCTTCTACATAATTATCTGTTTACATTTTTTTCTTCGATCATACAGTGATCTACTTGAGGACAAAAATTGTTCCATTTATTTTTGTTCAATAGTTGCTTAGTAAAATATTCACTGAATGAATGACTTAACTAGTTAATTAACTAGTTAATAGTGTAACAGGAGAGCTAAGGCTCTCACAGGTACTCCTACTCAATGGGAGGAAATGTTGAGGTAGAAGTGACTGGTCGTTATGGATCCCTGACCTCTGTGCTGGAAACAAATGCTCTCAGTAAGCATAAAATACATTTGAAGTTTAAACTTCTATAAGTTTTGCAAGTTTTTTTAACAATAACTTTCTTTTTAAAACATTTCACAAATATTTGAGAATCTACTATGTAACACTTTACAAGACAGAAGAACTAAGCTCAACATGAGGTACAAATATAATCAGACTGTCAAACCATGGCAAATGTCTGAAAGCAAATTCAGTAAAAGAGTCCTAGATAATGTTTTGTAGTAGATCAGAGAATTAAGTAACTACTTATACCTGGAAGAATCAAAATAATTTTAGTACAGGGGGCAATATTTGAGCTCGATCTTGATGATAATAATGAATCTAAACCTGTGAAAATAGAGCATTATACCCTTACTCTAGAAACTGAATGATGCACAGATACACATGAAAATACCCGTGATCGAACAACTGGCTATTAGTATATATATATATATATATATATATATATATATATATATATATATATATATATATATATATATATATAAAAAAGTATATATATATATATCTGTAATGGCAATCAGCCTAGTAAATAAAATAATAATAATGCCCCTTAGAAAATTCATCAATTAATGAATACATCCATTCATTCTTTCAACCTAATACAAGGACCTACTGCATATCAGATTTTGAATTATGCGAGTACATTGGATATAATGGTGGTTAAGACAGAATAGGCTCTCTGCCCAAGAAGTAGATTCTGACAATTCAATTAATAATTACAATATGATATATTCTATGTTAGGTGAAGAACTGGATGTTATGGGAAAACATACTTGTAAGCTATTTATACTCATTCCAGAAATATGGCAGAACTGTATTGGGGCAAATATAAAGTGCTAGTGATTTTTATTGACCTTGGATTTCTTCTGATTTGGTGTTGCTTATCTACAGAGTAGACTGCCATATGTGGGTCTTACACAATATTTGCTATTCAAAATCTTGCCTTTTGAACTACCTATCTAATTATGGATATATCAAGCACAAATAAATTTGCTTTCTTAATCTCTTCAAGACTAAGCATGGCAGCATTTTTTCTACCTTGGTGTTTCTTTTTTCTGTTAAGGTACATCTTTTATTATAAATGACAGCAACCTCAAGAAGATGATGGTGACAATGTATGAAACAGAAAAAAAATATGCTCTCTTTTGTGAAATTATATCTACAGGCCTAAGAAAATTAACATCTTGTTTGGACTGTTAAATTGAACAAACACAACATAGGAGGCAGAGGAAGCAATTACAGGCAACACCAATTCTTATCATTTTAGTAAGTAAAGGTTTGAGATGGTCTCTTTGTTTGTGATTCTTCTTCAAATTCAAGTTATAACCTATACCTTATAACAATTATTTCCCCCAAAATTGTCATCCATACAGTGGGTCTGCCTTAGAAACCCAAACTCAAGATTTATTAAAGCAGACAATATGTGGTCCTAAACTGGCTTTTTTTTTTCTTTGCATGAAAAAGTATACTTAACTAGAGCTGCCATGGGCTGGGGGACTAACAGGTAAAATACTAAATGATTTAATACATAGGGCATTTATCTCACTGGATTTCATCTAGCTCGGCATCATGGCTTTGTAGTCTAAGCAGTAGATAAAAAGCATCAATAAGCTGGGCAAATCATGTTTTATGTGAATAGCATAGAAAAGAATGAATAGAAGTATAAGACTTCACCATTACACAGAATACAATTAAATATGATTATTTAAAAAAAAGAGAAGAACAACAGCAGCCGACCCTCTGCCCCATCACTGAAAGAAACGTGACCAGTTCAAGTAGTCTTAAATATGGTGAAAATGTCCATAGGACATGCAGGATGAGAGAGCAAAAAAGTCTTACTCTTCTTTGTTGGGCTCAGGGCCAATGTCCTCTGTGGCTGTCATTTAACTGTTCTGTATTTAAGTTTTTCTCAATCCTATAAATTATGTATGCATGTTTGTATTTTAGAAGTTCATAATTTTTTGGATTAACTTGTGGAGCTATTGTAAAGGATGAACAAATCGTGCTGCAAGAATGAGAATGTGAATAAATGCCAATTCTTTCCCAGATGGGAGATGGAATACCCTCACTCCTCTTAAAAGAAAATGAAAGATAGGATCAGATATGGGTTAGTATCTCCTTTTAAGGATTGCCTACTAATTAAATACATTGACACTGATTGTCACAGTAACAATTACTGAGCAATAACCATGTGCAAGGCACTATTGCAATCATTTCACATATATTATCTCATTTCACGATCACAACAACACTATATTACAGATAAGGAAACTGAGGCAAAGAGAAGTTAAGTAACTTGCTGAAGATTAACAGGCTAGTAAAAAGTGGAGTTAGGAAACAAACTAGATATTACAGAGTCCATACAATATTAGAATATTTGGACCCAAAGAGATGAAAGGGGTCTAACCAATACCTTAGAAACATTATTAAACTTTTCTGGGCTTTAGGTCCTTCACTTAGAATAGGGGTGGATGCATGTTTTCTATAAAGAGCCAAATCATAAATTTTCTAGGTTTGTGGGTCAAGAGGCAAAATCAGGAATGTTTTATTATATTGGTACTTATATAATAAGTAAGAAAACAGATCACATTATATTTTTTAAATAAAATTATTTCATTAAAAATTTTTAATTTAATTTTAAATAAAGTTATGTCACATAAATCACACTGTTATTTTATTAACAAAATTTAAAATATAATAATAATTAAATACATAAATATTTTTTGTCATTCAGGTCTACTAGTGATAACAGAATTCTTTATTAAAGGATAACATTTGCTTAATTGGGCTTCAAAGATAGTGTCCCTAGCATGAAATCAGTTGCAAATGTTCATTTATAAAAACCATTCTTACCTCATAGGCCATACACAAACAAGTACCAAGTTGGATTCGGCTTATCAGCCACAGTTTACCAACCCCTGGTCTAGAAAACAAAGTCACTGTACTGGATTATTTCTCAGAACTCTTCCAACTTCAAGATTTTATAGTACTATCTTACTTTAAAAGCATAATAATTTTGATGTTCAGTGCCTTCAGTACATTTCAAAAAAAAGTAAAATCTATAAATCCTATCTATACTCTACATGTTCTAATAATTAAGTAGACAGATGAATGTAACTGTAGCATCAAATACTTGTATCTGCCTTGCAGATTACTGTTGTCTTAATTTTCTCAGGACAATTTAGATTTCACTGAACTTCCACAGGCCCCTGTCATTACAGAGAAATAAGTTTTCTGTTGAAAAAGCATTTGAGTGGTATGTTAGAGGCAGGGAGAAAATCAGCTTAGCCTTACGGAGAAACAAAAGAGTAAATACAACATACAGATAGTTTCCCTACTGAAGGGAATCTCCATATGATTTAATTCTGTGTTTCTATACTAATATTTGGTATCTTAAACTAATAATCCAAATTCATACTTCACATGAATTGGTGCTGGATTTGCCAACTGTGGTTGTTACATTGTTTTATTATTATATTGTTGTTGGTGTTATTATTACTATTATTATTGAAACTCCTATTGTTAGTCACGTGAATTTCCCAAGAAGCTTCTAGGCTCCTTGTCAGTTTTCATAGGAGGTAGTAAAAACAGATGCTTCCAGCATACACAGAATCTTTTCAACACAAACCAAAAGAAGTAGAGATTTCTTGCCCTTACTTAGAGCAAAAATATCAAGAACTTACTTTCACACGTTCATTTAGTCTCAACTTCATATTTAAAAAAATTAAAAAGTCAATCTATGATACTTGAGGTCAAATGCCACATGATTTGTCAATCATTGAAGGTGTAAGTAAGCAGTTCTGTAATAATCAAAATAACAGAAAATTAACAATTCTGGAAGACTTATTAGAAAATTATAAGTGTAGTAAGTTTCTGGTATCTGTTTCCTGATTGAGTTAAAGATCTACAAAATGGTGCTATTATGCAAATTTTTTATGGTCCTAAATAAGGCTGGTCCTGGCAAAATTGTTAAGGGTTCAAAAAGCTTCACTTACTTTAAATTCAATTTTATATTTTCCTCAAATACTAAATTTTATTTTCCCAGGTAAAATGAATCATCAAATTAATTAATGCTATTTTGTGTATATTTCCTAATGGCTCTTCCAAGGCAACATCTTAAATTTTGACAGGGGCTTTTTTAACTTAAAAAAGCTTTTATTTGAAACTATTGAAAACTGTCCCTCCTCCTATAAACATACAAAAGATACAATTTAAAAAAAAATACAAACAATCCCACCATTAAAAATAAATTTTAACAAGAAGCAACAGAATCTCACTCTGTACCTTCAGTCTTTCTCAGTCACGACTTAAGATAACCAGTTTGGAATATACTCTTCCCACATCTTTCAGACAGTTGTATTTCACTCTATATGGAGGTTAAGATAAGTAAATTACCTATATTAACCTACAACTTCCTATTTCAACTTAAAATACTTTATGCAAATCTCTTCAGAGCAGTATATATGGATCTATTTTATGCTTTATAATAGTTTGATATAGCTTAATATAACAATGTTTTCAACCATTTATCTTTTGATGGAAATCGAGTATGTTTTGAAATGTTTGCTATTATGAATAAAGCTGCAATGAAAACTGTGATGTATGTGCAAGTATTTCTTACGGAAAGATTACTACAAGTGGATTACTGGGTCTTAAGATATATTTCTTTGAGAAACCTTTTTTGACAGTGGATTCTTTAAACATTTACAACACCAAGCAATTTTGTTAATAAAATAATGACCATTATTTAGTACCTAACATTCTAGGCAGTGTGACATGCCCTTTAAATGCATGAATACATTTCAGTATGTGAAGTTTATTATATATAGAAATTCTACTGGTTGAATTCTGAAGGACCTTAATTATCACACTTTGGACTTGGATGGTACCTCCACAAGCAATGAGGAGTCAGTGAAAGTTTCTGAATAAAAGAATGGTCCATTTTCATCACTCAGAATTGATCATTTCTAGGAAGGAAAGAGAGGAAAGAGACCCCTTCAGCTGGAGGAGACATATTAAAGAATATCTAGTGAGCTTGGGACTAGACAATAAAGACCAATTTCTGCAAAGGGCTAACATGAAAAAGGCTTAACACAGAGTCAACTTCTTCTGTACTGAAAACTAAAGCAAAATGGCAGCCTTAGCAGGAAAAAGCATCTCCCTTCAAGTATTATCCGTCAGTTAGACAATGGCAACTTGCTCAGAGCAAAAGCAGATTATGAACATGCTTTCCCATCCTGCCTGTTGTTTCCAGTGGCCCCCAGAGGGCCGCTATTAAATTGAAGAAGGTAGGGATGGGAGAGCACAGGGCCTGTTTAAAAATAAACACAGAGCTTTCAGGCTTAAAAACTATGCCTAGTTGAGAGTTTCTGCTGTGGTTACTCACATACAGAAATTACCTGAAACAAATGGACCAGACCAACTAAGTTTTTGAGGAAACTATTGCCAAAGATATAAAAATAAGAAAAAAAAAATGAGATATAGCATAACCGGAGCAGGCCTCTTCCAGCAGGATGGTACCATTCACCAGAAATAGGGAGAAGAATTAAGATCTTTTACTAAATCAAGATCTCTTACTAAATTTAAGATGCCTAGAGGGCCATCCAGTGGAAGACAGCAAGTAAATGGTTGCTTTTATGTCTGGAGCCCAGGTGATAGGTTAAGGTCACACTTGAGATAAATATCTGGTATCATCAGCATATAAAGAGTATTTAAAGCTACTGGATTGGATGAGCTCATCTGGGGTATATAATGGAGAAGAGGAGGATCTAACACAAGAGACTGACAAATCAGTAAGGTAGGAGGGAAATCACGAGAGTGTGAAGTCATAGAAGCCAAGGGTAGATATTATCACACATGCACACACCTGCACACAAAAGGATTAGATCACATTTTGAAATGCTTCTGAGCGGCTGAATAAGATGAGAATAGGCCTCTGTATCAGGGTACAGACAATGACCTGTAGCAAGGAATAAGAAACAAATTAGTTAATTATGCTACATTATGATATAAAGTAAATATTTGTTAAGAACAATAAAAATGTTGCCTTTCTTGTCATCACTGCTAGCTAGATGTAAATCCTGGAAAGACACAATGTTAGTTTTTAATTTTTAAGCTGGAGAGAATTTTATAGACAAGGAAATAAATTTGGAGAAGGGAAATATACCTTGCCCCAGCAACTAAGCTACAAAGTGGCAGAAGTGGAGGGGTGATGCAGGTCTTCTAATTCCCAGAACAGGGCTCTTTTTTCTAAAAGAAAATGTGTGCTCATTAACATAAATATGTTTTCATTTTTCCAAAATGTTAAAGTAGAGACTAAGACCCATTCAACACCTGATGTGCTTATCTTGAAGAATTTTATTTCAGGAACCACATTCTCAAATATAATTTGCCTCAACATTAGAAGTACAAACAGAGGGGGCCTGGTTGGCTCAGTCATTAAGCGTCTGCCTTCGGCTCAGGGCATCATCCCCGTGTTCTGGGATCAAACCCCACATCAGGCTCCTCTGCTGGGAGCCTGCTTCTTCCTCTCCCACTCCCCCTGCCTGTGTTCCCTTTCTTGCTGGCTGTCTCTATCTCTGTCAAATAAATAAATAAAGTCTTTAAAAAAAAAAAAGTAGTACAAACAGAACTATAATTTGTTTTGTTTTGTTTTTTTCAGATTGCCCTTTCCTGTTGTATCATATATTATTCACCTGACTGGCCAAGGTATAGCAAGCATTCAAAAAACATGTACTGAATGAGTACAGTAATTTTCTAATACCTCATAGTTAGCATTTATATAGGTACATGCACTATTTTTAAGCTAGGTTAGAATTTAGAATGAAGAGGCAATTTTTTTTAGATTTTCAAGAAAGAAATTTCTGAAAAATTAAATGAATGTTCTATCATTGGGAAAAATAGCAATTCTGAGAAGAGTAGGGGAGAAGTAACAGTATCAGAAATCTAAAAATAATAGACCACACTTTCCTTTCCTGTGGGGAAAAAAGTACATAGGAATAGAATATCTCTAAAAATAGAAGTCAGGAAAGATTATGGCCCCAGAATCGCATTGTCATCTATAGCTTTAAAATATGCGGTCAAAATGAAAAAAGTGTTTCCACTCCACATCTACTACAATGACTAAGATAATAAAAATACCGACAATACCAGGTGTTGTCAAGGTTGTGGAGCAACTGGAACTCTTATCCATTTCTGATGGGAATAACGAAACAAAATAGCCACTTGGCAAAACAGTTCGGCAGTTTCTTATAAAATTAAATATACATATATCATCTGACCTGACTTCTGGGTATTTACCCTAGAGAGTGAAAATTTATGCCTGCACTAAATCCTGTACACAAATGTTTATAGCAATTCTATGATAATTGCCCTCAAATGAAACAAACAAACAACTAAATGTTTTTCAGTGGATGAATGGATAAGCAGTCTGGTACGATTATATGAGGTAATGCTACTCAGCAATAAAAAGAAACAAACCATTAATACATGCAGCAACATGGGTGAATCTTAAATATGCTAAGTGAAAGAAGCCAGTCTCCAAAGGTTACATGCTATATGACTCCATTTATGTGAATGACAATTCTCAGAAAGACAAAACTATAGTGATAAAGGAGAGTTCTGTGGTTGCAGGAGTTGGTGGTTGGGGGAGGGATAAAGAGCATAAAGTTCTTTGGGGTGATGGAACAGCTCTGTATCCTGACAGTGGTGGCAGCTGTGACACAAATCTATACATTAAAATTCACAGAATTATAAACCAAGAAATTTATAAAAATTAACAAAAATGTTCAACATTTTCAGGAGAAAACAAGGAAGCAACTGGCTTACTTACTGCATTATTGGAAAATAAAGAATATTTTAAAAATATAGAGTCATACAAAGCCCTGGCTTTTCCTACCAAGAAAATAATTTGGTAAGGGATAGTACTGTTGGTGAAAAAGAAACCTGCAGCTCTGCCTCTCCCATCAGTTAACAAAAATGAGAATTCTACTACAGCTACAAGCATTTAATAATAATCTTATTTATTTAGAATTTAGTCTCTGTAGTTTATTACAGTCATTACTGCTTATGAATCAAGGATAATACCAGCACTTGAATATTATACATATGACAGGCCTCAATAGCAAAATAAAGATTATTACTTAAACTAATAAATTTTTATATTTCCTAAGATGAAGTGAATAATGAATCTGTGAATAGACTACTCATTTCTTTTTTTAAGAAAAAGATTTTATTTATTTATTTATTTGAAAGAGAGAGAGAGTGCGCGCGAGCACACAAGAGTTGGGGGGTCAGAGGGAGACGCAGAATCCCCGAAGATCAGAGAGCCCAATGCAGGGCTCAATCCTGGGACTCCAGGATCATGACCTGCAAGCCAAAGGCAGACGCTTAACCAACTGAGCCACCCAGGTGCCCGAGACTACCCATTTTAACTGTGCCTCTGAACCCGGTAACTACAACCCATTTTTACTGAAACACCATAAGAGTTTTTAAATGTACATCCCTTTATTTATTTATTTATTTGTTTATTTATTTATTTATTTATTCATTCATTCATTCATTCATTCATTTATATTCCTTCTATTTTATTTAGTGGTAATATATATAACATAAAATTTACCATTTTAACCATTTTTAGGTATATAGTTCAGTGGCATTAAGTAGATCCACACTGTTGTGCAACCATCACCACCATCCATCCCCAGAATGTTTTAATCTCTCAAAACGAAACTCTGTACCCATTAAATAATAACTCCCCACTCTTCCCTCCTTCTAGCCCTTGGTAGCCTCTATTCTACTTCCTTTCTGTATGAATTTGACTATTTCAGGTACCTCATATAAATGAAATCATCCAGTATTTGCCTTCTTATGTCTGGCTTATTTCACTTAGCATAATGTTTTCCAGGTTTACCCATGTTATAGCATGTGTTAGAATGTCATTCCTTTTTAAGGCTGAATACTATTCTGCTGTATTTATATGCCGTATTGTTTATCTATTCACCTGTCAATGTTCACTTGATTTGTTTCCACCTTCTGACTATCAAAGGTACATCCCTTTGACATTGTTGTGAGCCATCATTTCCCCCCATAAGTCAGACTCAAGGCATATTCTGATACCCTTTAGCAATGCAAGACATTTCATTTACAATACTCAGGTTTAAAGAGAACTTTTAAAATTTGGTCAGCTATATTTAGTTTCTAACTAATTATTATGGTAATAGCAATTCTATGTTTATCAAATATTTGTTCAAGTTTGGTCATTAGCTTAATGTGTGTATGACATGCATGTCTGTGAGACGCATACAGCCATATTATGCATAATGTTAAAGCTTTATTATTGTCTGGTTAGGAACGTCGTTGTTAGCTAAAAAATGGTTTTCTAGAGTGAAGCAGCAGGTTAAACCAAACCCGAATTAAAAATTTTGAGATAAAATAAGAGTTTTGTCATTTTAAAGGTGTAACTTGCTGCTAAACTCCACCTTTGACAAATGAAAACAGAATATTGGGGTGGGGCCAATGCCTTGTTTTTGTTTTGTGTTTCATTTTTTGGTGTTTGTATGTGATTGTTTTTGTTTTTTACTTTATAGGTGATTTTAATATGCAGCGAGGATTAGGAAACTTTGAGCTAAAGAAAGAGATCCCAAGTTAGGAAGAGCTAAGAGTAATCAAGTGAAACCACCTGTAAAAAGCAGTTGGGGCCTGGAGCATCAAAATGGAGGGAAGAGAAACTCAGAATTGTGAGTGGCAGAAGAATCACTCAAATAGGGAGACATTAAGTAGCCTTCTAGTTAAAAACAGAAGAGCAGGAGAGGTGTCAATTATAAGAATAATTAACATCTAGGTTCTAAAGAGCTCCAGGACCTAAACTAGAACATAAGCCATGAAAATAGTCTGAGAAAGTCATAAGGTGAGAACAAGATAAATAGGTAAATATTTAGAGGAACAGGAGATTATAGAGTTTGGGAAATATCAACTTTCTTGATTGTATATAGTTTTTGTTCCATTTAAATGTTTGTACTAACTGAACTTTATAGGTGTCATGTGAAGTAATTTATCATCTGACTAAACATTTATTTTATATACAAAAGCATAGTTGGAATATATCTATTGATCTACCTTGCTTCTTTGGGCATCTCATAGGTGAAGTGATGAGTCCTGTTTGTGCTAAACTAATCCATTACCAGTAACTAGATAATGAGTAATCTCCTTCACAACCTTCTTCCCCCAATCATTCCACCAGAGGTGGAGGGTTGCTTGAGCATTAAAAATGATCAGAACATTATACCACAATAGCAGCCTATAAAAAATTCTCAGCAACAGTATCATGTCATTCAAATTTGAGGTGAAATCTCTTCATTATGAGTTACCAATATTAAAATTAACATTGATCAAAAGCAAAGAAACAAAATTACAAATAAGGATGGATAACCCAAGAGCACCTTTCCTTTTCTTTAGAGTGTGTATGTGTGTGTGTGTGTGTGTGTGTGTGTGTGTGTGTGACATTCTGGAAAATGAAAAGAATGGAAAAGAAATGAATAATGACCTCTCAGAAATGAACACTAACACATATTTTGTGTCTTGCTTTTTTTCCACTTAAACATCACATAAGCATTTCTTGTCTCATTAAAATCTCTTCATAAACACTATTTGTTTTTCTAATCATACCTCTATTATCTGACATCATTCTAGCTAGAGTTACTGTTCTCACCAGACTATTGGGGCACACGTAGGAGTCACATAACAGAGAAGAATCACATTCTTTGTGTAAATCCCCTAAACTGGACGCATACGGCAGAGAAGGGGCCTTACACCTTTGGGCAAGCTTTCCATGTCCAGCTGCTTATTGACTTCTTCAGCTCCTTGGAGTTAGAAGCAACAAACATAATCGTGAGCATATTCTAGAGATCTCCCCACACCTGTAAATGGTTTACTCTGAATCAGCACTCTCTAAATGGAAGGAGAAGATAGCTGGATGGCTGGAAGTGCCAAGCAGAGCCAGCCCACCCAGGGTAGGACCCATGAGGGGACCAGGGAAGATTTGTGCAGATGTAAAGAAATGGCTGGGGAGTGTCAAAATTCATTTTGTTTTATTTTTTCATGCTTCCTAATCTCTTAACCAATGACCTTCTCCCACTCTCCACCCACTCTCATTTTTATTTGGGAGGAGGGATTCTCTTTCTTTCTCTCTCTGTCTGCCTGTGTCTGTCTGTCTCTCTCTCTCTCTCTTTTTCCCCTCCCTCCCTTCATTCCTCTCTCTCTCTCTCTCTCCATTCCTCCCTCTCCCTCCCTCCTTTGTCATAAAGCCTCTATCATAACTGGCTATAACATGAAGTAAAGTATGCATGCCTGTGTATCATTAGTTGTGGTTATCATATTACAACTTTCCTGTGTTTTAAATTTAGCTTATGGTACCTCTGTTCTCTATCTGTAAAAGGTCAGTCATTGTCAGGACTTCTCCGTGATGGGGCATAGAATGTACTGACTCTGGGAAATATAGTATCTCAGACTGTACAGTACTGTCTTGCTTGGCTCCAATTTGGATATTCTGCCCAACTTATAGGCTCAAGTCTATTTAAGTACCCTCTAAAGGGGGCCTTCAGGGCTTATCTTTAACCTAAGGTTTCTAGGTCTGCCCCTTTGATTACTTAAAACTCCTGTGAAGTTTCCAATGGGAATATAGTCCTGAGACCTTATCTTGCAGAGGTGTTTTTCTTCTCTTTTCTCTATTTTTTCTTCCTTCCTTCCTTCCTTCCTTCCTGCCTGCCTGCCTGCCTACCTTTTCTTTCTTTCTTTCTTTCCTCTCCATCTCTCCCTCTCTCCCTCTTTTCTTTTCTTTTTCTTTTCTTCTTCCTTCCTTCTTTGTCTTCCTCAGTGAGTGAAAGAAGTGTGAAAGTCTAGTGAGATTACTATCAGAAAGGGAAGAAAAAGACAGATCCAGAAAGGAGTTGGGAAGTGAGCAGAAAAGTTAATTGACCTAGGCCAAGGAGGGTTAGTGAGAGCTCTTGAAGACGAGAGAGGGAAAGGCAGCAGGAACTTCAGGGCAGCTATTGTGAGAGATGTATTGTGGATGACAGAGATGGCCAAAACACAAAAAACAAAACAACAAAAAAACAAAACCAAAATAAAACAAAAAAAAAAACCAACCAAACCCCAAAAAGTTTTTTGGTGAATTTTTAGGTTGTATATTCAGAGGAAACTATACTAAAGACTCAAATTACTTTCAACAACTTTTGCTTGTTCAACTATTAGTTCTCTGCATATAATTCTGTGTATGAACTGGCATCATGAAAGAGCTCAGCTTTACACACACACACACACACACACACACACACATCATACTTATTAAGAACTAGGAACTAGTACCATCATAGAGCTCAGGAAATATTTGTTGAGTCAATGTGTCACTCTATTTAGAGTATGTGCTTTACTCTCTGTATTATGGAAGTTAAGGCAATTACAATGAAATTAAAAGTTCTGTGTGGTGATTATTTTTCTCAGGCTGATTTTCCAAGAAACAAAAGGTAGGAATTTAAAAAATAATTTTATATATTCATTTTCAAACTTACTTTCATAAAGATATTCCCCAATGAAACAATAAAAAATGCTTAAAGAAAAAAATCAGTAATCTTCCATCAGTCCTTTTTTATTCTCAACCCTGTGAGACGACCATTGTGAAGAATATGGTCATAGAACACGCACAACAAATTTATTCATAAATATTCATTACCCTGAAAATTTGCTCTTTTCACTTAATAAATTATGGTCATCCTACAGTACATCCCTGGTTTCCGATGTAAGGCTCGATGATTCATTAGTTGTGTATAGCACCCAGTGCACCATGCAATACGTGCCCTCCTTACTACCCATCACCGGCACCGGGGATGTACTGTATGGTGACTAACATAATATAATAAAAAATCATTAAAAAAAAATAAATAAATAAATAAATTATGGTCATCCTCCCAGATCAATACCAATAGATATAATTCATTCTTTTTCAAATGGCTGTATAATCTTCAATAACATCTGTCCAATTCATATGGCATATATGTAGTCAAATTAATAAATTCAATATCCTTTTCAAAAAATGTTTATTAAAATTTTACTAAATTTTTACACAAGATACTCAACAAACACTGAATATCTATCTGGTACCAGTTTTAGTAACTGAGAAAACTAGTAACTTACTCATGGTTCTTTACCTCAAGAAATTGACTCTCTAATATGAGAGAGAGAACAGTTAATTTTTCTTTTTAATTTAAGAGAAACTGCTGAGAGAATTTATAGTAAAGAATGCCTTTAGGGTGGGGGAATGGGATAGGCCAGTGATGGGTAGTAAGGAGGGCACGTAATGCATGGTGCACTGGGTGTTATACACAACTAATGAATCATCGAGCCTTACATCGGAAACCGGGGATGTATTGTATGGTGACTAACATAATAAAATAAAAAATCATTATAAAAAAAAAAGAATGCCTTTAAAATAAATCTTTAAAAGGAATAACATATTAAAAAATAATAAAGAAAAATTTAAAAAATAAAAAGAGTAACATATTACTGGCAATTCATTCTTAGTCATTGCTTCCAATGTATGAACAGTGCTTAGCAGCAACAGAGTCCCTCCCTATATGGCAACTCAAAAAACAAACTAATTTCTAGGCAGGAAGACCTCAGATGAAGCACCTTACTCCGGAGACCTCAAAGTGATTTATAATTCTGCTAATACTTTTACTGTAATAGTACTACATGATATTTATGAACTACCTTTATTTCATAGAGCTCTAAATACTTCATATATATCATTTGGCTTCTTTGTAAAATGTCTGCACGGATCGACAAAACTGTCCCCTACAGATAAGGAAAATGATCTTAAGACAAAACCATTTGACAATGCCTGAATCAAATCTCCAGAGAGTCAGCCCCATGCTTTTTCCTTTCCATTACACTTGCTGCCTCCCTCGTGGTAACTGCAATGATAATGTGGATAGTATGATGCAATCAATCAGAAAGTCTCATGAAGCATGAGGGAGTCAGTACTTATTAAAAAACAAGGGTTTTTCATGCAAACTATTTCTCTATCTGCTAAAAGAGCTTATGAATAAAGCTTCACTGACAAGTTTTCTAGGTGAATCTAGGTTAACTTACAGAGCAGCCAGTCTAGTTGGCCCCTCCCACTTTCCAGGGCTGCAAGAAGGTAAGACAGACAGTAAAATGTGTAACCCAGGTTCTCAGCTGTTCCTGCCAGCCCTAGTCCAGAGAAGAAAACAGAATTCTGATAGCAACAACAGTGGCAATGATAACAATGTTAGACATATATTGGTTATTTAAGAGAGTCCTACAATTTTCAACTAAGTTAAGCGAAGAATAGTTCAGTAAAATTATAGCAAAGGTTAAGCAAATTTCATATGGTCGTTTAGCGCAATTGCAAACAAGTAAATGACTGTCAAGAATCTTAATCTTCTAGTACTTATAACTATCAACACGAGCAAACTCATTTGCCTATATCTTTGAGGACATTTTACCATAGGAGGTTTATAATTCTGAGAATCTGATACTAACCATTAGACTGAGTTCATTCTGTATTCATGACCTCCTGAAAGAATGTCAGTTTAGCATGGCCTCCTCCCTTCTCCACTTGACTCAAAGAATGTTGCTTTCACATTGCCATTTGGGACACATGAAGGGGTGCATTTAGAGCCAAGGTGCTCCAACCTGAAGTGTAAAACTCCAATTCCCTGGAATTTACTGTTTCAAAGAGTCAAAAGTCTCCTGATTGCTTCCCACCAGTCTCTAGATAAGCTTCCCCCCGCCCCTTACAAAAGCTTTTCTTCATTCAAAATTCCTTTGAGAACAAAACATTGAACCAGAATTGGATTTTTAACAAAATGTTACAAGATTGTCAAAAATATTTTTTTTTCTCCTGATGAGACCCAGCAGTTCAAAGGATGTATTAATGTGCTTTCTGATTTAGGGCTACTAGCAACATATTGCAAAGTGCAAGGATGGGCCAAAGAACGAAGTCCCTTCCGCAAAGTAGGAAAGATGGTTTTCACAGAGTTATTTTAAAAGACTTGAATGGACCCTTTCACACAGAAAGACTTGGAAGTCAAACTCAAGAAACAGAGAGGATAAAGTAACAGCTGTAGAATGCTAACAGGTAAGCATCACTTCTAATCACCATAAATTTGTTAGTATATTGGTGCCATTCCATAGTGACAATTGGTTTTAGAATAATTGTTCAAGTGTACTATCTAATAATAGAAAATGACCTTCTCAGACATGAAGGTGTATACATGCAGTGCTGCTAAAGTTGACACATAGAAGGAAATTCAGGATCATGTCTGAGTGGGAGCTGCCATTAAAAAACTGTTTCCAATCTCTTCCTCCTCTCCTATTTCCCCCTTCCTCTTACCCACCCACCCTTCCTCCGTCCCTCTCCCTGTCTCACTCTCTTGCTTTTACCAAGAAGTTTGCTTCTCGTGTAGTCCTCACTGGTCATTAGAAAACAATCTAACAATTCATAAGTATGTTTGGATTTCCAGTTTTGCACTTTTTCTAGAAGCAGTCAACAATGAGTTCTTTCATTGACCTATATCTCTAATCAGACTTCCAAGGCTTCAAATAAGTTAGTTTTGAGAAGGAAAACATAAAACTTCTTCCTTCATATTGGCCTCATAAATACAATAATTTTACTTCTTTTATTTTTCAAAGGTGTATGGAAGTATGATATAGGTTAGTAGTACCTTTACTTGTGATATGATTAGGGTCTTGGGCACAGATACAGAGTGAATCAAGGTAATGTAGAGATGAAAGAGTAATGTCACAGATTCCACCTATCTTCCTAGCTCCTCATTTCTCAAAGGAGGAAACATATAGGGGGCACTGTATTTATTTCCAGACAAGGTAATATAACTTAATTATAAAAGCACCCTCTCAACACACTCTCTTGCTTCTTGGGAAGTCTACGAGAGCATGCATTACAATTCTGCTTTGCCAGATAAGGAGCTGAGGTGTGAGGACTGTAGAAGACTAACCAGCACCCAGGAGAAGAGCAGACTTGGAGGTTGATGGAACAATGGAAAGAACACCTAGGATCAGACAGATCTGTGTTAGAATTCTGGCTCAAGCTTTTACTAAGATGTATGGGGCAATTTCATCTCAGTGAACCTTGGTTTTCTAAATTTTAAACTAAGGATTATAACATTGATCTTGAGGTACTGTTGATGGAATTAAATGTGAAGAACTTAATGCAGAGAGGGCATCTGCTAAATCTAACTTTCTTTTCTTCCTAACTTTCTTTTCAAAGTTTGGGCTATTAGAGAACTAATGACCTGTGTGACCACATGAGCTAAGGCGATAACAAAATGCAATAGGTAAAAACACCAAGCAGGAGATAGTACAGTTTGAATCAGTTAGGCCTGGCATCAATACAAATTCACTTACTGGCTTTGCAATCTTGGATGTTACTTAATCTTTCTGGAGCTCAGTATTCTCATTATAAAATGGAAATGATTCCTACTTTACAGAGTGGTTGCTGAGTGTGGTAGCAAGGATTAAAGACAACTTTCACAAAGCATCTGGTACATTAAGTAAACAGATTGTGAGTAATACATATTGTTCAGATTTTTATTAATTAAAGCTTGTCTGTAGACTCATCTCCTGTACTTAATATTCTTTTTTTCCACCTAAGACCTTGAAGGGTTATGGTAGGGTGTTGATCACTGATTAGCTGGTCTAGTTCTGTTAATCTACCTCCTAAGAACTAGGGTTACAGTTCCAGCCCTGCCATTAACTATTTAACTGTATGTCTCAAAAAGGAATTCTAGGCCTGAATTTTGTTCATCTCTAAAATGAGAAGGCTGGAATAAATAATTCCTAAGTTTCCTTGTCACTATAATATTTTAAGATTCTAGTGTCTTTTTACTGAGTTATAGCAGTAAACTCTATCTTTAGAGTTTAACCTATTTCTCTATGGTTTAATTTTCACATTCCCTCTACTGTATTTCTTTTTCCTTTTTTCTTCTCTTTTCTTTTTTTCTTTTGGCAAAAAGGGATAATGTCCTATCATTTTGTAAACAAACCAATATCTCCATTCTGACTTAGTGGTATTCCATGATATTAATGCATCATACTTTAAAATAATCTGGATTGTTTTTAATCCCAAAATTCAGTAATAATGAAGGTAGTAATAATGAGGATAATGATGATTCATTTCAAGGCTTTCTATGCCTCCAGGACCCTGGTCATTGCACATGATAAAATACACCAAAATTTAAAAAAAGATTAAGGTTTAACATGTTAAAAATACATCCTAGGAGTAAAACACTTGGTACTCATTCCCACATTGTGCAATGAGCACTTAAAAATAAACAAAAATAAGAGATTCATTAACCAACAACAGAATCTTAATAATTATTAACTAGAAAGGAAATAAAATTAACTTGACCTTATCTTAGAAGGTTGTTGGGAATCTGCTTTGGTTATGCAGATGAGAAATATGTTGTGAGGGGCGCCTGGGTGGCACAGCGATTAAGCGGCTGCCTTCGGCTCAGGGCGTGATCCCGGCTTTATGGGATCGAGCCCCACGTCAGGCTCCTCCACTATGAGCCTGCTTCTTCCTCTCCCACTCCCCCTGCTTGTGTTCCCTCTCTCTCTGGCTGTTTCTATCTCTGTCAAATAAATAAATAAATAAATAATCTTAAAAAAAAAAAAAGAAATATGTTGTGAACTATTAGACCTCAGTTTCAGAAATCCAAACCCCCTCAAACTTAGAAGTGAACCTTTGACAAAGGTTCAAAATAAACGTATAGTTACTATGAGCTTGTATATACCATTTACCTTTGAATTATTTTCATCTTGTTCTATTCAATTAATTAATTGATTGATTTAATATATACACCTATTATGTGTTTTCCAGTGTATTCAAAATAAAATCCAAATTCCTCACCCTGGCTACTCCTCTGACTTCACTTCCAATTATTCTCTTCCTTTGTTTACTTTCCTCTAGCCACTCTGGAATTCTTTTATTTCCTTGAATACACAAAGTTTGTCTTTGCCTCAGGGCATTGTCCATGCTGTTTCTGTCTGGAGCTTTCTCTTCCTTGCATGTTTCTATCCCCACCTCAAATTCTTCACCTACCTGGTTCTTCCATGCTTCAACTAAATTACCTTAAATTACCCTTTCTATGAGAATTCTTTCCTGACTACTCAGCAGGTAGCATAACAGATTTTCCCCATGCATTTCTGTCTTGCTTATCTATTAGCTCTTTTCATGCACTACAGTTAATAATTTTGTAATTTTTTGTTTACTTATTTAATGTCTGATTCCCTTAGGACACTATAAATTCCATGAGAGCCTAAGGGATCATTTCTATATTCCCTGGATTAAGCATGGATGGGTAATGAATTAATGATTCTACCGTGGTAGATTTTGTAGAGTTTAGAAATGTTAATTAAATATGGACTCTATCCCTAGAGAATTTATTTTTTAGTAAAGGGATAAAGTCTGCACATAAGTATCATTTAAAAATATAGAAAGTAATTCAAGTCTCAAAAAAAGTGTAGATAAATGCTACATTAGTTTCTAAGGCTATTGTGACAAATTACCAAAAACTTGTTGACTTACCAGAAATATATTTTCTCACAATTTTGAATGCTAGAAGTCCAAAATCAAATTGTCAGCAGAGCCACTACAGGTGCTAAGTGAGTTTGTTAAGCAGAGGAGAGTGGATTATTTCTGGGTAGGTGAAAGAGGGAAGCTTTTGTGGAATTAATAGCATTTAAAATAGACCCAGAAGGATGGGTTAGATTTGCATATGGAAAAACAGAATAATGGACATTCTAGATAGCAGGAGCAATATTAATAAAGAGGGGATGGTGATAGTGGTAAGGAAATTTGGCCTGAGTGTTTGGTATATTAAACCATAAGAATAAGTCAGAAATGAGGTCAGAATTAGATTTTAGATGGTCAAAATATTGGTTAGAAATTAATTTTTACTAAAGTTTTGTCTGAACAAAGGTGACATAATCTTAGGGCTCTTGCTTCAGGAAACCTAATGAGGCAGCAGTGTTTAGGATGAACGGGGCTCCCTTCCCCCTATCTCTCTCAATTAGGAGATTATTGTAGGCAAAAGAAGATGAAAACCTAAGACAGAGGTACCAAGGAAGGATAATTAATAAGACCTGGCCATTTACTGGACACCTGGGGGGTGGGAGGAAAGCAAGAATGATACATTTTGAGTCAGGATGACCTGGACAATTGAGATGAAGAAAATTAGTATAGTCAAAAGGAGGATGATTAATTTTCACTAGGAGGATAAATTCAATTTTGATGTACTGACTTGAAGAAAACTAGTGTGGTATCTATTTGAAGATTTAAATAAGGACATTAGAAATATAGGACTGAAATTTGGGAGAGAGATCAGGACTAGAGATATAAATGTGTGAGTTATCAGTAGTGTAATAACTGAAGTCATACAACCTTGGAAAGCAGTGGCAGATCATGGGAAGAGTATGAATATGGAGTCTGACAGACATAGTCACATTCTATCTTTTACACTCACCTGTTGTATGACCTGGGACAAATTGCTTAATGCCTACACTTTCTCATATATAAAGAGGGAGAAAATAATATTATCCCTTAGTTAGGATTATGTGAGTTAGTATTTAAAAGACCAATCTTCTTTATATCTGCTTTCATATTTTGGTGGCATGATTCCCAGTAAGAAATATATTTATTTTGCAATCCATTATCTTAAAAATATGTAACTCACTCTTTTTTATAAATTTTCCCCTTTGATACTATTTCATTAAAAGCATATTGACTGTGATCCTCTAAACTGATTCCATGACGGATGAATGGTTTGCAACCCACACTTTGGAAAACACTGGCTCCAACCAGCATCCTATCCTCAGATCACACCATGACTATTCACGGCTCCTTCAACTTTCATTTTCATTACTCTCTCTACTTTGGCAACTGGTGAATATCAGATAATTTCTTGATGGTCCAAAAGAAATGATAACTATTCACTTACTCTACTGTACCCATACAACATTCTGTCTTTAAGAAAGATGTATTTATTGCCCAGATTATGAACTCCTTGATGGTAGGAAGTATAAGTTATTTACCCTGGTAAAAAGATTTGTTCATAAGAGGCATAGAAAAAATTTTAATTTATTATTAAAGAGGGAAGAGTTCTGAAGAGATAACCTTGTTGGGCACCTACATCCAAGTCCCTGCTCTGGCATCCTCATGCTTCAGTTCTTCCTTCTCTATATGCCGAAGCTTCCATGGATTTTTTTAAGGGAGAACACTGTCTCCTCATTTGGGACACAAAGACATAAGAACTAATATTTTGTACATAGAAACTTGAGCTTCTTCACAGTGGGGATGGGAAGGTTGGGAGGGTATAAAATAAATTTGAGGAAGAAACTAAGATATATCCAGGATTTAGCTCTGGGTGAAATAATAGAAAAGTTCCTACACTGGTCTCTTCGGATTGCTAAATGACAGAATCCAATAAAGGCAACCTGAAATAAATTACTAGGGCAAGTAATTCATTTTAAATTATTAAAGTTTATTTCATTTTTTTCAGACCCTGAAAAACTTTTCTCTGACAGAAATGACCCCTGGCAACAGTGACATTCTGACACCAGGCACGATGCACACTCTTGGGAAGTCTGAATTCCATGTCACAATGGCTCTGTTCTGATTACTGGTTTTATCATGCCTATAAGCGCAATTAAACTACTGAAGTTTCTAATGGTCTTCTGTCCATTTTGAAAATCATCATAAAGAATATTAAGTCAACCAAATAAATCTGCTTCTATGTGACTCATTGCACAACCAGAGGTATAATATCAAAATGCACAGAAAAAAAGAAAAAAAAAAAAAAACCTTTTTTGATAACAACGAATGTTTCCAGAATACCCCTTATATATTAATTTTGGGCAAGTCTGTGGTGGGGAGTACAGTTCAATGGGTCTCATAAATGAGCCTAAGGCAATTTGTTCCTCAGAAAACACTGCTCAGACCCTGAGTGTAAAGGAAAGATCAAAGCCCCAGAGTCTAAATTTGGGTCTGTTCTCAGGCCTAGATGACTAAAGGATGATCTGCATTGGTGGTCATTATGGCTTGGGTAACTTGCATGCCCTACCATGGGCCTCAATATACTTATTTCAAAATGAGATTATTAGGACTTCTGCTTCTTACAGCCTCTGCACCTGTAATGTTTGATGAAGCTCTACCCTTAAATCCCTTTCACCTCAGTTTTGTAATCTTAAAAAATATGAAATGTGTTTATAAAGTTCTTTGATGTCCTTAAATGTTATTCAACATGATAACAGTACAATTCACTAAGCCTAAATTTTATCATTTTAGTTTTGCCTCAGAGGCCACGTTTTATGAAAGCTTTAATTTGCATCAGCAGCAGCTGATTTAATAAAAACAAAGGGACCCCTTTTGGAAATAAATTAAAATTGGTGGGGGAGGGCAGAGGACTTTATGCAAAAAACAAACAAAAAAACAAAAACAACAAAAACCAAAAAACCCAAAAACCACCAGGAAGCTAAATGCTGAAGGGGTCATAAGGGGTCAAACGGTTCTGAGTTCTAAAGAATATTGTGGTCTTATTCATGCTGAGAAACTGAGAAACTGGTCCTGGCTTTTTATGCACTGAAAGTTGAAGCTTCTAATCGCAACTTCCCCGGGCTGATTGCCCCAATACCTATCGTACCATGTGCCTCTACGTGCCTCTTTCCTTGAAACACAATTCACTGCATGACAATTAGACCAACAGGTGAAGAGCCTATCCTGCAGTCAAGTAGATTTATCTTTGGAGACAACTCCAGTGTATGGGATCTAAGACACTCAAGTTAATTGGAAAATTACTGGAGATTGTTTCACAGAAAAAAGGAAATGGTATGAACAGGCCGTCCTCATCTTGGTGGTGAGAAAGAAGTGAGAGACGTATGCCTATTGTGATGTGATGAACAGCTGGTTTGCCTTTGACAAATTCCTTTAAAATTGTATTCCTGACTGTCAAGAACTTTATTCAACCCCTCTTCACAATAAATATTCTCTGACAGAATAAATCCTAAAGTTCTAACTATTAACGCATTTTGTAATTGTATTAATAACAATAACTATTTCGTCATTGCTATCATTATGCCAAGCACTAGAGATTAAAAAACCGAGTAAGAAACAGACCCTGCTTTGTAGACCTTCCTGTCTATGGGTTTGAACTATTGTGGTTATGACAAAAATAACAATAAGCATCATTTATTCCCTCATACCAGCCAAGCACTGTGCTCAGTGGGCACCATGCATAAGCTCCCTTTCCACTCATCAGATACCCTGACGGTGAAGTGATCTTGTTCTGTCCATGCATCGTCTCTCTCCTCCCACCAAAAGATGGACCTAGCAGAAATTCAGACCATATGTAGAGATATTTAAACACCTTCTGGACTATCTGCAGTCAACACACAAGCACTGTAGCCAATGATGCAAGAGTACAGTGAACCAAAGTGAAAACGGAAGAAAGTGAATCACCTTTAGTGCACTCTGTGGGACAGACATGGTGGCACTCTGAAAACCACGATGCAGTAGACCCCACATCCAGCCTTCCAACAATGACTCAAGGAGATGGATGTTATTTCGGTGTTTTAAGACTGTCTAAGGAACGACCTTGCAACACATTAAACTCCAAAACTTAGGAAGACATCATAACCTTCTGGATTTCATTACCAAAACATACGTTTTGATCTAAAATTAAAAAAAAAAAGATTGACTTTTCTCGTAGTATTTCACAACCTTTGAATGCAGCATTAAAACGCTTTTCTTCTTTCCCCCACCAACTATAAGCTTCTGTTTTCTTACCCTGGGCGTCTGAATCTTTTATATGCTCGGGTTCTATTCACTGCCTGTTATTCAGACATTGAAATCCCAAGTGTTAATTGTTCTTCCAAGTACATTGACAAAACAGCAGCTAAATTAGGGTAGACCAGACTGTGGTAGACTCTGACATGCATTTATGGAACAATGGGGCTCTGAGAGACAGCCTTGTAGCTCACGGGAAGACATAAGATGTGCTATTTTGACTGCTTCATAGCAGAATGGGGAACACACGCACACAAGGGAATTATGCATTTTACTTAGTTTTGCCCAAAGTCCTCAAGGCAACAGAATCTTGTGATGTCATCATGAACTTTTTTCTCTCCATTTCCATTGACACAAAGGCTAAAAATTTCTAATGACATCACAAAGGAAAAAGGAATCTACTTTGACTCCATAAGAAATCCGTTACCTTCTATGAGATTTGAACAAAAATGTGAGAATCCCTCTTGTCACGGTGTATGTCACTGTGCGGATGCACAGTGGGTGACACCCTCCCTAATGCAATTCAAACCAGGCGAAAAAAAAAAGGATTCACAATTTAGGTTGAATAAAAAAGACATACTGAATATTGAGCCCAACAAATTTTCTTTTTTTATAGAAGGAAATCATTTAAGCATATATTTCTTCAGGGATATTCAAATTTTTACTCATGCCTGGTTACTATGTTACCAATGTTTTTGTCTTTTCTTGGGTTGGTCACAAAATCACAGAGGAAGAAGGTACAGGAAGCTTTCACTTACAGGAATGCAGTGCAGCTCAATCTTTTGTTTTTAAGGTGCAGTGATTTCAGTCTCTAAATGTAACTTCAGGCAGTCTGAAAAGAAACAGGTTAAAATCTCTTTCAGTTATAATTGGTATTTCAGATTTAATTAAAAATTAAACTTTCATAATGTTTCACCATCCAAAGCAATGCATTATCAGTCAAGCGTGGCTTTTTTTTTTTTTTTTCTGTTAAGGAAAAAAAAAAAAAACCCTCTTCCCAGAGTAGTTTTTTAATGAAAAGAAAAGGATCTAAAGAGGAAAAAAAAAAAAGCAATTCTGAAAAACAAAATATGCCTCCCTGTTTAGGACTTCATAATGATATGACTAGAAGCTCAGTGCCTCTGAATTTCAGCTAAATTCTATCTGATTTTTAAAAAACTCCTCAACAACAATTTCACAGCCTAAAGATTACATAAAATGTTAATTTTAGAGAATAAAGAAGAAAATCTATTATCTGAATATACATGTTGAAGGGAAATTATGACTTCAAATAGAATTGGAAAAAAAATGTTAGATCTACTACTTTCAAGTGGCTGCATCAGTGGCGGGGCAGATGGTGAAGTAGAGGTAAATGAACATATTTAGCAAAACAGAACGCCCATTGCAATGTATGGTGGGCTTCGCATGCTGGACACCACATCATATATACATATATCTTATCAGATGCAGCCACTGCTGTGTGAAGCAGCACGAGAAGACCATCAGGATTTGAACTGGACCTCCTGGTTTTAAATAACTGAACACATTTTTTAATATGTACTTTTAATCTTCAAATTAAGAGTCCAGGCATTAAAATCTCCAACTATGTTATAAATATTTGGGCTTAAAATGTCACACTATTTTTCAATCCCTTCTTTCTTCATACAACACCATCTCTAAATAAGATAACTGTTAAAAAAAAAACAGACTAGATTAAGTCATCCCTATTTTTAGCTTTAGATAACTGACAGTACAGGATATAGAAAAATATAGCTTTTTTTTTTTCGTGTAAAATGAAGATAATACAATTATCTTTCTTTTACTTCACAGCATGGCAGTACTTTTTTTATATATATTTGTAGCACTAAATGTGGTATGTTTATGTCCACCTTCACGTTAGTGCAAGGTAATATTTTAATATCTCCACATATGAGAGCATGATCATAAATCACCCCTGAAATTGCATCTATTATTAGAAAATGCAACTCGTCTGACTTATGAATTCTATTTTCTTTTTCCCTTCAAGTATATGGAAGAATATTTTAGGTATTGTGTCTATTTGATATATATAGATTTTATATGCAGACTGGTGCAGATTCACGGAATCCATCCATGAATGGATCAGAAAAAAAATCACTGACATTGACTAACTAAACTTTTCCCCTGCTTCACACATGCCTGAATTAGACTAAAAATGCACCAGTGTAAAGACAGAAATTATGGAGGCGTCACCAGGGACAACTGAATGAGAGGAGGGGAGTGCACATATTTCCTTATAAGGTAACAAAACATTCATAAAAGAAACTGACAAAAATAACTCATGCTCGGAAATTATATGGAATAACAATAATCCCCAATAAACAATTCAGAAATATGAAAACTGTCCACCTCTATATAAATCTGAATCACTGATTGGTATTGTTCTACTCACCGCTCAAATATGGTTAGTGAAAAACTGATTCACTATCTAGTTCATACAGGAAAATGTGATGGAAACTAGGCTGCATATTTATATATAAACTATTTAACTGACAACTAGCAGTTCAATTTAATCAGTCAGATTTCCTTTTTCTCAATTCACCAGATGTTGAGTTAACTGAACTATCAGTTCAAAATAATAAAGTAATTTCTATGAATCGTCAGTCTGCTGCGTTACATTCTTCTCGGCTCCTCATGTATTCCTCATCCTCCTTGACCTTTCTCTTCACTTCTATTTCTGCATGTTTCTTCCTTACTTTCACTTTCTTCCTTATTTTTTCCCTCTCTTTTTTTTCCCCTTGGTGAGGGTAATGAAGCTCAAAAATAACATCTTGTATCCTGTTGAGGGAAACTTGGTCACAACTATCCTTCCAGATGACAAACTCATTCTTAAATGTCTGTTTCCCAATCCAAAGAAAACAGAGCAATTGAGAAAATAGAGACGCAACATCACTTACCACTACCAACACCACCACTTTTAATTCCCATGCTACATTCATCACAAGGAGGACTGAAGTTTATTTATATTATCCCCTAACCTCAAATAGGACCACAAATAAGACTAATAACAGGACCATTTTGTGGCACTCAGGCAAACGGCTGGGCAAAACAGATGGATCCTACTTTGCGCCAGGACTCAAAAAATACAGTCGCCAACTCACTGTTGGCGACTACATATCTTGGCCCAAAGATGGACCTGGAAGTGGGACCAGTTGTCTTTGATATGAATACTGTTCCTATTCATATCTGCCTCATGAGATAATCATTAACTCTGTCACTATGTAGTGGGGGTAAGTATTGGATAGAAACTGGAAAAATGGTCATCAAGGAAGTGAAATATTCTGAAGGCATGTCGGATTAGATTAGGGAGAACAAAGTCAGGGCTAGAACATTTTTGGCAATACTGTCTATTTTTCAACTTCCCGTTTTTTACAAGTTCAGTACTGTACACTGTACCCACCTTTAAAATAGTAGATTTCCAGAGTATGTGTAATCAATAAGAATAACTTGCTCTTGACTTTTCAGGTCCCAAAATCTGTTGAAATTTTTTAAAGTCAACCAGATCGATCTTGGTCATTATTAAAATTGACCACCAGTGTCAGACTTCTTTAATCAGGACAAAACTATGTAAGGCTTTATAGATTACAGTCAACACCCAGCGATGCACTGGGAAACAGCTCAGTCAGTAATCAATGCAAATTACAAAGCCCGGAAGAATGCTTCTCTTGGCAGAGGCCCTTTAGCAAAAGAGTTGTACATTCTGCACTAGTTAGAGATTCTGAATGGCTTTCCAGAGAAGTGGCAAATGTATTATATTACAGTAACCTATCCTGTAACTCACAAGACCAAAAAACAAAGCCCCAGACAATAAAGAAAACTGAAGGGGGTGAGGAACTATAGATCATAACACTGACTAGTAACACAGGGCTGCTTCTGATCACACTCTACTTTTTAAAAAATCCTCACATGAGTAAGAGTTTTCGATACCACCAGGTCACAAAACTTCAAGAAAAGAACAACAAAGCACTCTAGTTTAGGAGTTCTATGCTAATTCAGGCGTTGCTCTTAATGTTCTCCCAACTATTCAGCATCGATTGTATCTTGCTCAGATTGTTTTTGAGAGTTCACTCACCTCTCTTATAATTTACTCATTCTGACATTGCTCAGATGATTTTTAAGAGACAAGCCCTGCCTGTGGTCAGTGTAGATGGAAATTATAATATTTTAATTATTTCTCTTAGTCTTTTTTTTCTTTTCACTTCAAAAAAATTTTATTATGGAAAATCTCAAACACATGCAAGAGTAGAGAGCATAATAAAATGAGCTACCAGGTACTCATCACCCATGGGCCATCTTTTTTCTTTTTTTATCTGTAGTCACCTATAGTCATCTATAGTTACTTTTTCTTCTACTAGCTCATTTTAAAGACAATTCCAGATATATCATTCTATCCACAAATATGTTAGTATGTAGTACTAAAAAATAATGGCCTCTGAAAATCATAATATCATCACCCACATCAAAAATAATAGCAATTCTTTAATGTTATTAAATATCTTAGGTCAAATGATTGATTTTTGAATGCTTTTTGCTTTCTGTTCATTTTTATAGCTGGTTAGTATGAATTATAAACAAGATCCACACACTACATTTAAATCATAATTCTCTTTTAACTGATAAATCCCCCATTCCTTTTTCTTAAATTACTTTTTATTCCGGAACAATTTCATATTTATCAAAAAGTTATAAAGATAGCACAGAGAACTCCTGTATTTTCTTCACTACTTAACATTAACATCTTATGTAACGATGGCAAATTTGTCAAAGGAAGAAATGAACATTGATACAATACTATTAACTACGTACTTTATTCAGATGTTACCAGTTTTTCCATTAATATATTTATTCCGTTCCAAGGGTTTAATCTAGGATACCACATTGCATTTAGTTGCCATTTCTCCCAACTCTTCTCTGATTTGTGACAATTTCTCAGTCTTCTCTTTTTATGACCCTGATAGTTTTGAAGAGTAGTGGTCAGATATTTTTTGTACTAATCTAAATACACAAGTAATAAATCATGGAAATTTAATTAAAAAAATTTTTGGGGGGGTGCCTTGGTGGCACAGTCGTTAAGTGTCTGCCTTCGGCTCAGGGTGTGATCCCAGCGTTGTGGGATCGAGCCCCACATCAGGCTCCTCCGCTAAGAGCCTGCTTCTTCCTCTCCCACTCCCCCTGCTTGTGTTCCCTCTCTCGCTGGCTGTCTCTGTCAAATAAACAAATAAAATCTTTAAAAAAAAAGTTTTTTTGGCATAAAATTAAGTTAAAAAATTTAAAAAAATAAATAGTAATTTGGATTTATCTGATGTTTCTCATAATTAGATTGGGATTAGAGTTTTAGAGAAGAATGCAAATGAATGAAGAGCTCTTCTTGTAACATCATATCGGGGGGTACATGATATCCGTATGACTTATCACTGGGGATGTTAATCTTGGTCATTTGGTTAAGGGAGTGCCTGCCAGGTTTTTCTCTTCTTAGTTTTAATTAGCATAATTTCACTTTTAACAGTCTATTGAGGTATAATTTACATAACATAAAATTCACCCTTTTAAGTGTACAACTTAAGGATTTTAAATAAATTTAGAGTGATCATCATCACAGTCCAGTTTTAGAACATTTCTGTCACCCCAGAAAGATCTTTCATGTCCTTAGGTAGTCAACCTACCCTTACCCCCAGCCCCAAACAATAATCAGTTTTCTGTCTCTAAACATTTACCTTTTCTGGACATTTCATATAAGTGCAATCATACAATATGCAGTGTCATGCATGTGGCTTATCATAATATTTTTCAGATTCATCTATGTTGTGGTATGTAGCAGATGCCTGTTCCCTTTTATTGACAAATGGTATTCCATTGTGTGGATGTACATTTTGTTTATCCACTCATCAGTTGATGAACACATGGATTGTTTTTAGCTTTGACTATTACAAATAATTCTTCTCTGAACACTGACATATATACAAGTCTGCATGTGGACGCATGTTTTTATTTCTCGAGTAGATATCTAGAAGTGAAATTTCTCGGTCATAAAGGTAAGTTTATTTTAGCTTTTTTTAGATTTATTTTTTAAAGATTATTTATTTATTTTCAGACACAGAGAGAGAGAGAGAGAGAGAGAGGCAGGAGCAGAGGGAGAGAGAATCCCAAGCAGACTCCACACTGAGTGCAGAACTCAACACGGGCTCAATCTTGAAACCTGAGCTGAAACCGAGAGTCAGAGACTCAACCAACTGTGCCACCCAGGTGCCCAGTTTATTTAAACTTTTAAGAACTGCTAAGCCATTTTCTAGAGTGACTGTACCATTTTAAATTTCAACCAGCAATGTATGAGGGTTCCAATTTCTCAGCATCTTCACTGATACTTGTAATTGCATGCCAATTTTTATCTTATTTACTCTAGTTAGCATAAAGCAGTATCTCTCTATGGTTTTAATATACTTTTCTAAGGATTAATGATTTTGAGCATCTTTTCATATTATTACTGATTCTTCTATCTTCGTTGGTGAAATATTTATTCAAACATTTTGCCCAATTTTTAATTGGGTTGTTTGTCTTTTTGTTATTGAAGAATTCTTTATATATTGTGAGGACAAAGATCCTTTATCAGATACATATTTGCAAATAATAAATCTTGCAGGGGCACCTGGGTGGCATAGTCAGTTAAGCGACTGACTCTTGATTTCAGCTCAGGTCATGACCTCAAGGTCATGAGATCGAGCCCCACGTTGGGTTCCCTGCTCAGTGGGGAATCTGCTTCTTTCCCTCTTCCTCTCCCTCTGCCCCTCCCTGTGCTTACCCTCATGTTCTCTTTCTAAAAATAAATAAAATCTGAAATAAATAAATAAATAAATAAATCATGCAAATTTTCTCCCACTCTTTTCTTTAGTGATATCTTTTGAAGTATTAAAGTTTTTAATTTTATTGAAATCCAAATTATCATGTTTTTTATTTTTTGTATCATGCTTTGGTGCCATATCTAAGAACCTATCTAACTCAAGGTCATGAAGATCTTCTCCTGCTTTCTTATAGAAGTCTTATAGTTTTAGCTCTTACATTTAGGTCGATGATCCATTTTGAATTAATCTTTGTATATGGTGTGAGGTAAGGATATAAAGGTTTTTTTTTTTTCATATAGTTCTAGCACCATGGATATTCATTTATATTTCATATAGTCCTAGCACCAATTGTTCTAATATTATTTATTGAAAATGACAACAACAAAACTATTCCTTCCCTACCACATTGCTTTGGCACCTTTGTCAAAACCAATTGACAAAAAACATAAAGGTTAATTTTCTGAATTTACAACTTCATTCCATTGATTTATATGCCAGTACTATACTCTTCTTTCTATAGTTTTTATAGTAAATTTTAAAATCGGGAGCATAGGTCATCTAACTTTGTTTTCCTTTTCAGAATTATTTTCACCGTTCTGGATCCTTTGCATTTTCATATAAATTTTAGGATCAGCTTGTCAATTTCTACAAAAATGCCTTTATTCTTTTTGATGCTACTGTGAATAGAATTTTTTTTTAAATTTCATTGTTCACTGCTAGTATATAGAAATACAATTAATTTTTGCATAATTACAAAATAATATATATTTTGTATTATAATATATAATTTTGTATAATTACAAAATAAAATATAATTTGTAAACTTGCTTAACTCTTTTGTGTGTGTGAATGCATTCCTTCAGCTTTTCTACATAACTTATTTTCTGCAAATAAAAAGTGTTAACTTTTTACTTTCTAATCTGGATGCCTTTGATTTCTTTCTCTTCTGTTTTTTTTTTTCTTCTTCTCTCCTTTTCTTGCTTTCTTTTCTTTTTCTTTATATTTATTTATTTATTTTTATCTTTCTGGACAGACACCCCAGTACAATGTTGAATAGACGCGGTAAGATCTAACAACCTTGCCTTGTTCCCAATCTTACAGTTAAACCAGTTAGTCTTTCATCATTAAGTATGATGTTAGTTGTTGATTTTGCATAGATGCCCTTTATCAGGTTATAGAAGTCTCTTCTAGTCCTAGTTTGTTGAAAGTTTTTGTCATGGATGGTGGATCTTCTCAAATGTTTTTGGTGTACCTAGTGCAATAGTCACAAGGTTGTCTCTTTTATTCTACCAATATGGTATATTACATTAATTAATTAACTAATTAATTAATTACTGAATGTTTACTAAACTTGCATTCTTAGGATAAATCCTACTTGGTCAAGGTTATAGTACATTTAAGGATTGTTGTATTTGATTTGTGAATATTTTGTTGAGGACTTTGGGGTCTATATTCATGAGGGATAATGGTTTCTTATGATATGCTTGTCTAGCTTTGGTCTCAGTATAATATTATTGTCATAGAATGAATTTTAAAAATGTTCCTTCTCCATTTTCTGAAAAAGTTTGTGAGATATTGGTATTGCTTCTCTTTAAATAATGGATAGGATGCAGTGAAGATATCTGCATCTAAACTTTTCTTTGTGGGATGACATAATTAAAAATTCCATCTCTTTGCTATTATAGATCTATTCAGATTCTCAATTTCTTCTTCAATCACTTTCAGTAATTTGTGCATTTCCAGCAATTAGAAAATTTTACCTAAGTTGTCTTAAGAATATATTTGTTCATAGTATTACTTTTAATCTTTTTAATTTCTATGGGGTTGGTAGTGATGTCCTGCTTTTATTCTTGATTTCAGTAATCTGTTATCTTCTGTACTTTTTCCTTGGTCATTCTAGCTATACATCTGTCAATTTTGTTGGTCTTTGCAAAGAATCAACTTTTGTTTTCATTGATTTTTCTCTACGATTTTATTGTTTTCTATTTCATTGACTTCTGGCCTAACTATATTATTTTCTTCCTTTTTCTTGAATTGAATTTTATTATATACTTATACCATATCTATATTTATCTACATAATAATAAAAGTGCAATGTATTTCTTTGGGTGGATTTTAGTCACTGCTATCATTTCCTTTCAGTCTAAATGATTTCCTTTAGTATTTCTTGTAAGGCAGGTCTGCTACCAACAAGTTGCCTCAGTCTTTGTTTACCTTGGAATATCTTTCTTTTATCTTCATTTTGAAGAACAGTTTTGCTGTATATAAAATTCTTGATAGTCACTTTAAAAATCTTTTTTCCTTCAGCACTTTGACTTAATTATTTCTGATGAGAAGTCAAATGTTAATCAGAATGTTGTTTCCTGTAGTGAGCCTTTTTTCTCTTGGTGCTTTCAAGAATTTATCTTTTTCTTTGGCTTTCAAAGACACATAGAATGTGTCTATGTGTGGATCCTTTTGCATTTATCATACTTGGAGTCTGTTGAGCTTCTCAGATGTGTAGATTAATGTTATTCATCATATTTGGCAAATTTGGGGCCATTATTACTTCAAATATCTTTTTTCTGCCCTTTCTTTTTCTTCTTCTCTCCTTTCCTGTTACACACATGTTAGTATGCTTGCTGGTATCTCAGATCTCTGAAGCTCTGTTTATTTTCTTCATTTTTTTTCCCCATTTTTCAGATTAGATAATTTCTACTGATTTATCTTCAAGTTCACTAATTCTTTGTTCTGCCGTCTCAGATCTGCTGTTGAGTCCTTCTAGAATATTTTTCATTTTAGTTACTGTGCTTTCAAACTCCAGAATTTTTATTTCTTTTAAAAATAATTGCTATCTCTATATTGATATTTTTATTTTAAAAGTAATTATATTAATATTTTATTTAATTATTTAACATGGTTTCCTTTAGTTATTTGAATATATTTATAATAGCTGCTTTCAAGTCTTTGCTAAATTTGACATCTGCTCTTCCCTCTCCAACATAGAGAGAGTTTCCACTGACTGCTTTTGTAACTGTGTATTGGTCACACTCCTGTTTCTTTACATGTCTTATAATTTTTTTTCTTGCAAGTTGACACTTTATACAATATATTATAGCACCTCTGGCTTCTGATTTTTCCCTCCAGGAGACTGTTGCTGTTATTGCTACTTATTTGTTTGTTTAGTGATCAATCTAATTCTGTGGGGTCTGTCTTCCTATGCTGTACAGCTGCTGATGTCTCTGGTCAGTTTTTATAATACTATTTTATTTTTTAGCTAAGCCTTGCCCCTATGTCAGGCATAGTTTGCAGTTCACATCTAATGATTGGTCTGGAGTTCTACTCAAACATCTTGAGGGCAATAAGCTAACATCCTTTGCTGATATATATGTATGGGTTGGAAATGCAAAGTTCAGGCACTTTACATGTCTTCTTTGGCTCTTACTTTTTACTGGGATCACTCTTCTCTCCTCTTTGTACAAGGCTTTAGGGTCAGCCTTGGGTATGTGGATATCTTGGACCCTCTCTGGTCTTTCCTGGAATATATGCAGACTTCCAAACCACCAGGGATACAATTTTCCAGTCCATTGCCTGCCCCAACCTGAACTGCAACTTCAGGCTAGCTGTAATATTTATCCTCTCTGTTTATTTACCACTGAGATTGCTACTATTTGTGACACCTAGGGACATGTGGTTTTTCATGTTCTACTCCATCAAGGCAGCCCATTTCAGCAGGAAGTTTGGAGTTTTCGTGGCTTGTCCTGCCCTTTTAGATCTGTTGTGCCAATGGAGTTTGGGGAAGGGTAAGCAGTGGAGGTAGTCCCAGCCAAAATACCAGATCTCACTTATGCCTCTCATATAACAATAATCTTTAATATGTCCCCTTTTACTCTCAGAAGTATCCAGTTCGGGTGATATAATTTATGAACTCCGTTTATATAGTGAGCATAAAAACTTATGATATTCCTTCAGCAAATAACCATTGCCTAATTCTATTCCTTGTAATGCAAGATTTGGAGGCCCAGCTGCAGGGGTGTGTATGGGTGGGTGGGGAGGTCCAACTGCCTTTGAATGAGAGTTTCCATAATGGTTACATGTGTATAGGAAATCCTCAACTGCCTGTTCTACTACATCTCTAGAAAGTCTAAAAATTCTGGAGATTAGAAATTTCTGCCAATCATGAGGACTGGGAGGTAGATGGAGGATGAGTATGAGGGTGCAATACTTCCCCCACGGGAGATGAAGAATTCTGCATGACTTTACAGAGCTGAGAGAAACCACACAATGAGAAGAGCTAGCATTTCATGGTTCATAATTAGTTGCTAGAAAATTTGGAGCTGGACTGAGCTAGAATAAACCCATTCCAAGCAATTGTAGAGGACATGTCATCTAGACTTAATCTCATACCAAATAGTAGCTAAGCAATCTCTCTAAATAGGTCCAAATACTTAAGTGAATCAAGTTAGTATTTTCCAACTTATTTCCTCGCAGTTTCATGGCATGCCCAGGCTATATCTCCTCAGGAACATACCAAAGGGATATGCTTCTCTGGGCACTTAAATAACTTGTAAATCAGAAAGTTACCATATTGAAATAGGGAGTAATATGCACTTTAAAAATGATTTTTGCTTTACATAATGATCCACAATAAAATTCCCTTGAGAATAGATTCTCCTAGAGCCTTTAAATTATGAATAGATTTACAAAATCACTCATCACATAAAATGAGATAAACATGTAGTATCTGCTTCTAGGATTTTCAAAACTTTTTTTTTTCTTCATAGAGACTGAAAGGAATGGGAAAATCAGCAAACTTTGTGCAGTAGAAATTCAGAATGTATGATGCATTAACTTTGAATATCTTACTGATATTTTTGGATCGACATTAATCCTTCACATTTACAAACTGTCAAAGAAATCAAAGTATTCACCAAACCTCATCTCACGAAAATGTCGTAATAATTCACCTTTAAGTCAAGAGCCTGTAACAGCAAATACTACTACTTCTATTTGGAAAACAAGGAATCTAATCCATAAAATAAAGCATAGAACATCACATAAATTGCTTAAGGACACAAGGAAGTCTGGTAATGCAGTATGTGATAAAATTCCCTCACCTTGTAATATGAAACTTAGGTAATACTCGGTCTACAGCAAAGAAATTGGAGCCTCCATCTCCCACTGTCTGCATATTAGAGCAGAATGAAAACAGATGTTTAAAGAGATTTTTTTGGTCCTATGAAATGACACTTCTCCAGCTAATTTCTCAGGTAAAGCAAGTGGACATTTTTTTTTGGCTGTGCGCTTTTGCGAGTCTTTGCAATTTCTAGAAGAGGATTTCAACCCAACCCCTAACTTGATTACTGCTTCTGCTATTAATTAACAAAAATAGCTGTTTTCCAGTAATACAATCTAGCATTCACTGTTATCTAATAACAATTAGAGGCATAACTTAGAAAAACAATATAAATTGCAGTTCTTCCATTGGAGGTTAGATCAGATATAATCTAAAATCTTTCTTTGACTTATATCAGATTAGAGTTTCATCTACCTGGTCTGTATCATGTAAGACTAAGAATATCAAATTGCACATCACTGAGATGTTATTAATCTATACTGAGAGCTATAATAGAAGTATACCTACAAAATATTCTTTGTTTCTCATAAAAGTGAATATTGATCATGATATTCATGGTGTAATATAGTGACCCCTTTATATACTGAAGAACACCAGAGGAAGATAGTTCTTTCTAGTCTGAGTATCAGCAATGTATTTCTTCAAAACATATGGTTAAGAACCCAATTTGTAAATGTATATAAGACTCTTTATAGGATTTTTTTTTAATATATAGGTCTATTTCTTATATTTTCCCCTTATGTTTTCAGTTTTCAATTACTTCATTTATATCATATACTTCATTTATACTTTATTTACTTTCAAATATATGTATACATATATTTATAACATATATCTATGTATCCTTTTAAACCATCTTTCTTTCTTTTCAGAACAAGATGTCCTTCTGTGCCTCTTTTTATCTACCCTTTTGTATATCAAGCCATCCGAACTTATAATAAGATACCCCAAAATTTTAGATGCAATTTCAAAATGCAACCTAGATCATCCAGGAGCCAGACTTGATAAACTCATCTATGTTTTTGTGGTGACTTTAGTTCATTTCCTTCTACCCTGGGTGCTATTCAAATCAGATGTCTGAACCAAAGTAATAGATTTGTATCATTAGGGTCCCAGGCTACTTTAAAGCTTAGATAAGCATATTTTTGCTAAGTCACCTGAAGGTGATCCTTGGCTTTCTGTGCAAGAGAAGAACACTTTGGAACCTATGGAGCAACTATTTTCAAATACTTAATAAAACATATAACATATGGCAGCTATGGTGTGCAGGTTATGCCTTGTACAAGGGCACCCAATCTATGGGTGTGCTCCACTCTAGAAGCTATGCTCCCTGGCCCAAGCTACACCAGTTGGAGCAAATTATTTTTATAATTTGCACAAAGGTGCTGAAAGAGGTCACATTTTTCTAAGTTGTACTAACCCTCTATGAAAGTAAGAGGCACAGTATAACATATTTCTATAGTATTTCTAACAAAATGTAATTAATTCCATTAATATTTAGGGGCTCTCTAACTGCTACATGTTACATAAATATTCAGGTAAGCCTCCTAGTAATGCCCTTACCACATGAACTTGAGTCTCCATGACCTGGGCTAAACAAGATGTTAATTATATATACAGTTCTCCTCAGGGAGACTGACTTTGAAACGGAGCAGGAGAAAAAGGATACTTTTAACACTGTCTTTCTCCATAGCTGAAAACAACATATATCAGATCATATTTTCAACTTAGTGAAGTTTTTCTTCCTAGGTGGAGTCAAAAAGTGGGTGTGGAACATGTTACTCCTATTATTACTATTTCCTTAATTAAGTTGTCTCCAGTTTTGAATTTTCAAACAACAAGAAAGTGATAACAAAAATTTAATAAGTTCTAAGACAATGGGTTATTTGTGTAATAGAATACTTTGCCTTTAAATTTAGCTTGTGGCTTCCACTCTCCCTGGGAGACTTTATACAGTTCACTCAATGAATTATTTGCAAATGGGGATAACACATAATACATAACACATTTTTACATTAACTTTTTCTGACTACAAAATTAACACATGCCCATTGGAAATAGAAAAAAAAAAAGGAAAATACAGGAAAGTATAAGAAAAAAGCTACAAACACCAGAAAGTCTGATCACAGAGATAATCAATTACTACTGGCATGTCAGCACTTCATTCAAACGTGACAAATTTTAATCCCAGTTTGGCTTCTTCTTTTTCTCCTGCACATCACTCAGTTGCCTCCTATTCCCACTATTTGGGATATACTCAAGCAATAACAGTTATTTTCTACAAACTAATTTAGCAATTAACAAAGTACCATTGTATTTCATAGGTCTGCTACTGGTTATTATTCATGCTTATTATTATTCATTCTTATTGCTCATCATTACATGAGTTAGGTTTTATCAAATCATGCCCTATGAAGATTATGTTATATATAATGAAGTACGACACTACACAAGTGTTAGACCATTTCCACTCCATAATGTGGATGTTAGAAATAGCTTCCTTAATCCATGGAAAACAAAAATAAAATGGTAAATTTGATGTCAAAAAGTCAGGTGATGGGTAGTAAGGAGGGCACGTATTGCATGGTGCACTGGATGTTATACACAACTAATGAATCATCGAACTTTACATCAGAAACCAGGGATGTATTGTATGGTGACTAACATAATATAATAAAAAAACATTAAAGTCAAATATTGTATACGGAGGCCAAAGAGAAATTACTTTAGATAACAAAGTTGTTTATTTTTATTTTTACTATATTTACTACAATACTATAATATTAATATGGAAAACTGAAAGTTAGCTATGCTTATAAAGGCAAAGCACTATAAAAGCCCAAAAGCATATATCTCAAGAGTCTATTCCAATTCTATCTTTGGAGCTATCCTCTTTCTGTGAGCTCTGTCATGTAGAATTACATCATCTCCCATGGCGCAGATTATCTCCAATTCATAAAATGCTTTAACAAAAACTGTTATGAAGTGGGTTCTATTATATATTCACATAACTTCCTTCTCACTTTGGTTTAGCACGGAAATACACAATACATCAATATGTGTTTCATTAAGACAGTTGTTTCAATATAGTAACAAGCTGGGCAAATAGAGGAAGTGTGCTGGGTGTAATTTATTTACATTTTAATAAGACCTCAGATGAATGATACCACACAGGAAGCTCAAAGTGAGGTTAGGGAGAATGGTGGCTGAAAAAATGCCTTGAAGTTTGGAAGCTGTATTACTTAATCAATAGTATTACTTTTGAATTAAGATAGAATAACAGTTCCACAGGGATGGGTATTGTGGTCTGTGACAAACATTATGCAACGCTGGCATTAAAAATTGAGGCAGATATAAATTTTCCAAATATGATAAAATTTTAAGGTTATAACTTGAACATAGATCAAATGACAAAATTTAAAATAGATGTTCCCATGATATAAAAAACTCATCAAAGCCCAAAGGATAGGACTCTACTTCCTTAAAATACCAAAGATTACTGCTAAAATTCCCATTTAGTAGAGATGCTAACTTCATGTTAGCGTTTAGATTTCTCCTACTTTACATGTTAATTCTTTTGTGAATGGTTCTAAAAATCAGGGCAAGTTTTTTAATGAAATAAGAAATTCAGAAAGCAATGATTTTCAGTCTACAATTATAGTAGCCTGTTCTACTCCTATTTCCAAATGCTGAGCAGGGTCACCTTTGTGTGCGACAAGTTATCACCGGTAATATTTCAGAAATTAATGTGCATGACATTTGTCTATCTGGTGTTGTTCCAAAGAGAATTTTAAAAATCTTGCAAAAGTAAATACAATTTTTAAGCAGCAAGTGAAGAAATAATTGTAAAGGTACAATAGTATAGGACAAGCATGAAGAAGCCAGGGTGAGGTCAATATATAAAAGGTATGCTGTGAATTCTAATACATTTGCTTAAACATAAAACAAGAATATGGCTGTATTTATATTAGCCACTATAAAAATAAATATTTCATGAGGATGTGTTGTTTTTGCATTTTCCCTTGTTTGTATCTTATGTACCAACTAGAAAGTAAGTTCTCTGACAGTATGTGATTTATGTTTTTCTGTACTATAATTCATAACAACTAGCATGATGCTAACTAGAAAATTGATTCTTGATCAATATTGGCTGTTTTGATTTGAGTGAAATATAATCAGGTCAAAGGGTATAGTTTTAAATATCACATCTTCATGCATATTGTATAAAAGAACAAAATAAAGAATTCTAAAAAATAAAATAAATTATAATACGAGATGGGAAAATCTAGATAGATTATGCTAAACTACATTGAAGCAATAAAATTAATACAAAAAAACCCTTCAATTGAAAATAAATCAATGTAAATGCATACTTAAATCCCACAGATAATGCAGAAGACCCCCAGAGAAATGAAAACGCAATGTTGGCATCATGAAAGTGATGGGTCCCAATATCTCATATCATTTCTGTCATACGCTATACGAAGTGATAAATTATGTTTGGAAATTCCAATTTCCTGATTATATAGAATGTAAACAATCTATATTATAGAGAACTATGAATTTCCCGAGACATTATCAAGCTTTACAGATGTTCTTCATTAGAATCTGAACACTATTACTTCAGATATAAAAACCCATAAGTTTGATTGTAAATAATAATTTTACTTTTAGCAATTTTTAAAATCCACATTTTGACATGGTATACAATTAGGTTATAAAAGCCTTCAAAGTGTTCTTCATAAAATACTAAATATGATGTTTTTTGAGTAATGCAAGGGCAATTTAATAATGGGAAATCAATTACTATACATCCCTTGCTGAATTATCATGCTCTGAATAATCCTATATTTTTAAAGAAAGGGAATATGCATCTGAATTCCAATGCCCAGCAAACAATTTCTGGCACATAGTAAGTACTGTATAAATGTGTGTTAGAACTGATCTGAATTGAAAAAGACATCACAACAAAAGTCTATGTCCATCAGTTAGAGTTTAAAAATATTTATCCAAAAAGGCATGTAATGTACTTCAACACTCATTCTTAATAAACAAAGAAAGGGTTAGAAGTAGTATTCTAACCCAATATGACAAAGAATATCTGTCTTAAATCAACAACAAACACACACCTTAAAACTGTGAAAAAAAAAAAAAAACTAGAGACATTACCACACAATCAAGAACAAGGATACTTCCTATCTTCATGGTTACTTAGCTATTTGGAAATTCTAGTCAATGAAGTAGGACATTAAACAGAAATAAGAAGGAAAAAAAGAAGATAAAGTCATCGTTGTTTGCAGATAATTTAATAACCTTAAAAACTTGAGAGAACTTCTAAAAAATTACTAAAATTATTAAGAAAGTTGAATAAAGTAGTTAAATAATAAATATCATACACTGTTATATGATGTATAGGAATGTTGTTAAGAGAATAAATCCTAAGAATTTTCATCACAAAGAAATGTTTTTTGCATTTTCTTTCTTGTCTTTTTATTGTGTCTATGAAAAGATGGATGTCAGCTGAACCTATTGTGGTAATCATTTTAAAATTTATGTAAATCAAATCATAACAAAACTATTATAAAGAAGACATGGCTTTTCTACCAAACAATTAGAAAACGGAATATTCACAATTAAGGACGATAACAAGAACACAGCATGCCTATACTTAAAAATAATAAAGAAAAAAATACATATAATAAAGAATTTGGGGACCTACATGAATAGAAAGACATAATTTATTTGTGTATAAAACATTACATAAATAGAAACTATGATGTTTCTGAATGTGAAAACTGAATATCACAAAGATACTAATACTAATTTATAGGTTTAATAAAATTCCAATAAAAATTCCAATGGAACATTTTTATGAATGAATGAGGTAAATTAATCTTGAAGAATAAGTAGGTGACAACAGCAAACGTATTTTTGAAAAAAGAAAAATAAGGAAGGATTGACTTAGTGGATGTGTAAACTTACTGTGAAGCTCTAATGGAAACTGTATGGAATCAGTGAAAGAACAGATAATTCAAAAATAGATCTTAATGTTGACAAAAATTAGTAAGCAATAAAGATGGCACCAATGGGGAAAAGGTGTTGGGACAACTGATTAACTATTGGGAGCAAAATCAAGATGCTTATCACATACCTTAGGCTAAAATAAATTCTGGAAGGAATAGAGTTAAAAATACAAAATAAAGCCATGATGATACTAGAAAAATGGCGTATTTTTATCTGACTTCAAGCTGATAAAAAAAGAAGATAAAAGAAAGGCCATAGTCATAGGGGAAAAAATACAATAGAATTGACTGTACAAATATTTAACATTTTCAGGGTGCCGGGGTGGCACAGTCTGTTGATCATCTGATTTTTGGTTTGGGCTCCGGTGGTGATCTCAGGCTCGTGATCCCAAGGTCATGAGATAGAGCCCAGTGTCAGGCTCCCCACTCAGCGCGGAGTCTGCTTAGGACTCTCTCTCCCTCTCCCTCTGCCCCTCCCTGCTGTGCACTAGCACGCACGCTCTCTCTCTCTCTCTCTTTCAAATAAATAAATAAATCTTAAAAAAAAAATACTTAACACTTTCTCACATCAAAAACAACAAAAACAATTTAATGGCTTATGAAAACTGGGAGAACTGTCTCAGGTTTGACAAAAGTAGTGATTTAACATTTCAAAAATCTTGCAAGTCATCAAGACAACATGAGTAAAGAACATGAGCAAACGATTTATAGAAAGAAGAAAACAATGAAAAATAAGCACATGAAAGACATTCCAGCTCCGTATTAATCAAACTGATGCAAATTAAAATAAAATAAGCCAGGTTTTTGTTGCCTGCTAAATTACCAAATATTTATAAGATAATACTATTTAAAGCAGGTTAGAGTGTACTTAGAAAAGCACTCTCACATACAATTTGGGAGGAGCTGACAAGAGAACCTTGAGAAGTTTACATCCTCTAACCGAGAAATCAACCTTTTAAAAAACATGCTGAAAACATAATCCAAGATAAAAGTGTATATATAAGAATGGTCCTTAGAGCAGTAAGAATACCAGTGGAAAATGACCTACATATCAAATATGGAGAAGTTTAAAATTTTTTGGTACATAAATAAGGTATAATATTATGCAACCATTAAAAATGAGTATTTTAAGACTGAGAACTAATAATAAAATTAATGCTAATTGAAGAAAGCAGAATATAGACTATATGATCCAAATTCTTACTTAAAAATAGATACACATCCACTTAGAAATGTACAAAAAATTTTAAGGAGCATACTTTACCTTTTAATCTGAAAAAAAAAAAACCACCCTTTATTTTACACCTAAAATGAATTTATATGTGTTCAGTCAGAACCCACTCAGGGGGAAAAAATCAAACACCAATAAAAACCACTTTTCCTATACATGTGGAATTACTTTGCTCATTCATCTGTGGATCTCCATAATCTCTACTGAGATATTTGACTTTCTTATTTTTATTTCCAAAGAACATAATACTTTCCCTGAATTAAAAACCAAAGAAAATAAAGTCACCCTTAAGTACCATATTTGACCTCAGTGTTCTTCCAGTGCTTTGATGGTACTTTCTCTCACCACTTCTAGATGAAGTTTACTTATTTTGTTAATAACTATTTTGGGACCAAGTTCAGTAATATTCAGTCTGAGAATGTTTATTTAGCCCATTTAGCCAACACCAAGGAGTCACCTTCAACCAACTGTGACCAACACAGTGAATAGTGCATTTGATTTTCACATCTCCTTTGCCTGGAACACCAACCATGCTGAATATTCTGAGAGTAACAATGGATGGGACTTGGATTTTTCATCAGTGCTTAAAAAATAGCTGCCAAAGTCAAGACATGCAATAACCTTCTAAGTAAGTTTGCTGGCTCCATATTGTGTTTGAAGGCACACCCCCTCCAAACGTCTGCACTCACCATCTGCTACTCAACTGCAGAATAATGCACTCAAGTCTGGTGTTGCTTGGCATAGGCAAGGATAGTCAATGTCCAACTCCATTCAGACATGTGCACCATATCAGGAACCTTATGACACAGTCCTCAACATCAATGCAGCACTTTCAAGCCCCACTGCACATCAATCAAGTATGTATGACAGTCAAGCTGATAGACAAAATCTAAGCCAACCTTAAACACCTACTGTGCATGGATCTCTCCAGTTTGCCTGCAGCTCACCTTCTATTAAGATGATAGCTTTGGTCTAGTCTTCCATGCCAAAACAAGTCCACGGAGTCACTCTGGCAAGAAGAAGGGTCTATATCAATGTCAACAAGCAAGTTCCTTGCTGCCGACCCTACCATCTGTGCTCCTGCTTCCCACCTACCTTACTTTATGTGGACCTTGATGAATGGGATTCTAATAGTCCAAGATTCTAGTTTAGCCAGCCTTTGCAGATGGGGTCAACATGACTGCCCTCTGGCCAAACACCCAGGGTGACATAGCTGAAGGTTACCTGGAGAGTGCCTTTTTGCACATTTGATATCAGAAAGAAAGCAAATAAAGATGTTCCTATCAGTTTTTGAGTTTTGGGTTTGTGAAAAGAATGATATGTTCAGTGCTTAAAATGAAGATGATTTCCCTTTAAATTTTTTGGAAATATTAAAAATGCTAAATGATAAATTCCATTTCAACACTATGGATAAGAGAAATAATATAAATAAAAATAAAACTGAGGTTGTTTTAAAGTATTTACAAAGTAGGTTTGAGAAAATGACTTGAAAAAATCTCAGAAATATGTAGAAATAAGATTTTATAATGTACTATTAATAGAGAAATAGAACATTTCAATAGGCATTAGATGCAACAATATTAGAGAATAGTGCACATGCTAAATGGAGAATAATAGCTTTCAGACCTATTCTCCAGAAGTTGTATAGTACTTACAGTCTTCATGGTTGAACAGCAGAATTTGACATAATTTTAAATAAGAGCAGCTTCTGGAGAAATCAAATTTTTTTTATCTTAAAAAAGACATTATATGAAACGTAATAAATCAATATTGCCTTAAAGTTGTAAATAAATTATTTTTGTGAACATGTTGACAAATCTTTTCAATTAGGTTATTAAAAATGCACTTTAGACTGAGCCTAGTGACATACAAAACCAACAGAAAATCTCAGGAAATACCGCTGTTTCCAACCCAATTCAACTTAATATAATGATACAATGATAGGCCTTTATCATTCATTCAAGGGAAACTAAATGTATTTCTAGACTCGTCTCTGGACTCACCAAAAACAAAACTGTACCCCAAATGCAAAATACAGCATCACCTAGGCTTTTAAATAAGTAATAATTATAAGGTAAATCTTTACCACACAAATAAGATAATGAATGTGAAAATATGTTACACATCATAAAGCATCATACACAGAATTACTCAGAGCATCTATCTCAGTGCTTTGTACATAGTAAGCACTTACTAAACGTTTGTAGAATTGATTAGAATTTAATTGAAAAGAGAGGTATAATGAGACTTCTACAAGTAGAATTCAGATCCTTTCAAGATCATGGGAAAAAGTTCAATCAAATTATATTACTAGGTACATCAGTTGTCTTTGATGTTATGAATCAAGATGAGCTTCTATTGTATCTAAAGAAAATTTCTGTAGGATTCTCTTTGGAGAAAGCACAGTGGAATAAAAAGCATGATTATTTTTAATTTCTAAATATATCCAAATTTTCGAGCATTCTTTGGTCAAATAAGATAATGCTATAGAAATTTACATAAAACCCGAGTTTACAATGTCCTGGCCTAATCATCTGGATAATCTCTTTGAATTTTCCTAAAATATGCTCCCATCCCATTTTCTATGGGAATTCTCCCACTGATTAACACAGAGAATGAGAATTTGGCCTGTGCTCTATAGACACCATTGAAATGTGGCCACCTGAGGCATGTAGGGAGGGCATCCAGCTGGCACGCCACATGTTGCCCTGGAGTAGAGTACAATGAGAGGGATATTTTGGCTAAGACTACCTGGACAATCTCTACAAAGGCCCTGATTATGAAAAGGACTTCAGTATCATCATTGTCTCTTGAGCGTAATATGAGCCAAGGAAACTTCTCTTTCTAAGTTTATATATTTTACCCAAAAAAGCACTTACAAGAAAAACCAAAGAAAGCTGGGCCATAGATACCAGAATCTGAGCAGTATCCATATCACCGGGGGAAACTTTTTTGAGACTCCCAGACACTTTAAATTTGAGGCTAAAACACATTACAAACTTGACCATAAACTACAACGTAGTAAACTCTGTAAGGCAAAGGATACAAAAACACAGAATTAAAATTTGTCTGTAGTGCAGTTGTTAGATTACATATTACAAAAATCAGTTAAGTTTATGTACTACCCATTTAAGAAACATTTGCTGATTTTATTTTTACTTTATGCAACTTGTAGGAAGGAAAAGCCATGCATTTGAACTGCAATGCCAATGAAATAATTTTGTCAATTTTGAATCCTTTTTTTCAAAACACCATACGTGATCAGAACACATAATAATACACTACTATTTTTTTTTTGCCAATTTTTGTTTTAAAACCAAAGTTCTTTTGTATTACATAAGCACAAAATCAGAATTTCAAAACCAGCAAACATATTTAGGGGTGAGTTTTAAATTAAACCTACTTGATTCTTTGTTAGATTAACTTTGAGAGCCAGGAACATTTTTGTAAAATTCCACTGGGGTAAATAGGGTAGCTAGGAAACGCTCCTCATAGTAAGAAGAAGCATATGCATTATTTTTCAAGTTTTCTTTAGAGTTTTCATCCTCCTACTGAATGGTTCTAGTAACATTTACAATACAATATGAGTATAAATCTTAAGGGATTTATGATGTCCCCAAATGCTGAGAAACAATTACAGCTGGGATTTACATTTGTGTTTATGTATTATTTTGCCTATAGATTCCAAAAACCAATGAAGAAAACTTTGATACAAAACATATCCTGGAACTGAAAGACAGATTCCATCTATCATTATAACCAGTTGATAGTATTTCTAAGACAGAGTTTGACAGTAAGTGAAACAAACAAACATAATGGTTTAAATATGCCACTTCAGCCACTAGAGCTGTCAGTCAAGAGGCTTTTTTTGTATCATTAATTCAATGCCACACAAATAGGAATTCTTACTTTTCAATAAATTTTGGTGACAAGTTGTCTACACAAAGGAAATCAACACCTATAGGGAAACTTTTAATTTGTCATCATGTATGTCTATTTGAACTTACTGAAAATATTATAATTGTGGGCTTAATTTACATCCATTTTTTTCCCTACCAGCTCAAGAAAATCACAATGATCACAGTGTTCCTAAGACTAATGAGTCCCAATTTATGACAGAGAAAATAGAAGCTCAGAGAAATAAAGAGTATTGGAAAGGATCATACTGCAAGTCCAGCAATACATTCAGTGCAGTCACTTGGAATTTTAATAAAACCATAAAAATTACCATTTTACATTTTTTCATTAACTTATCATTTTACTTAATTCAAAATATTGTGCAGAAAAGTTTTACTGCTGACTTAGGTAACTGAACATTTTTATTAATTTAACTGGTTTTTGCAATTTGTGACCAATAAGGTTTGGCTTACATCTTGCCTTTTTCTTTAGAAATTTAGAGACTTCACACATCTTAATACCCTGATGGCTACTTAAGTCTTATGCGGCTAGGAAATAATGAGATTGAATTCGGCCCCTCTTCCATCCTTATTGACAGATAGCCCCAGTGCCAAAAGTGAGCGCTGCTGGTTGTCCATCATCATATCTAAATATTGATTTTCCTAAAACTTGTATTTTGAGACTTTCTTCATTTTAGAATTACAGGTAAAGTCACTTCCCTTTGATATAAACTGCATGCAATAAAGAAGGAGGCAGTCCTACACAATAAATATGTAGGGAATGGTTTTCCACCTCTGCATGCTGCAGAAAATCCCACTGAGTTAAGTAGGGTTCTACCAAGGCCACTTAAACATATTAGCCTATTATGCTCCACATTTCTTTATTGTTCTCAAAAAGCTAATGAAATGTTCCAATGTAATGTTTATGCTGGAGCACTTTTAAAGGCATTTTAGAAGTGATATTTCTCTCATAACTCCAGAAGGGGGTTCCACTTCCTAGAAGTATTTAGTAGACCATGCAGAGACTATGTAGTCTCATTACGCAGACTGTTTAGTTGCATGGCTGGAGAAGAATTCTTAAAGATAATCACTTAAGAGTTTCAGTATGGACTTTAACATCATTGTAAAGTGACAGGAATTACAAAATTGACAAGCATATGTGGCCTACTGTCCTACTTGAATAGATAGGCTTAAAATACTGTGTATGATCTATTCACAGATAACACTGATTTATATTGTCAATCCATTGATTCAGAGTATCAATGTAAAATTAAACAATCAATTGAACAGATCCAATTTTTTTTTTAGAAAAATAAGAAACTATGATCTTTTAGAACTAAAATAGTCAGTATGTAGAATAAAACCCCAGCAGTCATCTTTGCTGTTAGGGTGTCAGTTTCTTCATCTGTCCAATGAAGGAATCAGAGCTGTTGATCTCTATGATCTCTTCCCATTCTAATACATGCTGATTTTATGATTCTAAATACCAACACTGAGTGTTGAGAAGTAGCAAAGTAGGCAAAGAGCAAGGAACAAAACTTTATTAAATTATTAACTTTTTTTTAAAGATTTTATTTATTTATTTATTTGACAGAGAGAAACAGCCAGCGAGAGAGGGAACACAAGCAGGGGAGTGGGAGAGGAAGAGGCAGGCTCCCAGTGGAGGAGCCTGATGCGGGGCTCGATCCCAGGGATCCGGGATCACGCCCTGAGCCAAAGGCAGACGCTCAACGACTCAGCCACCCAGGCGCCCCTAAATTATTAACTTTATAGCAAAATTAAAGTTACGTAATTGTGCCTTGAGTTACCATACACAGCCACCTCATCTACTAAACAACATCAACAATGTGAATGAAAGGTTGAATATTAAGGTCATGTGTGGTAAGATGAAAGTTAAAGCCAAGATTAAAAATATAATAATTAATTGAGAAATGAGAAAAGTATAAACTTCCACCAAGATAATATGTGATATGCCTTGACAAATGGCAATTTCTTATACAATCATTCTCAATTAAAAACAATAACCTGCAGAGATCTTCAAATTTTTTTGTTTTTATTTTCAAGAAATCAGACTATAATCCTAAAAAGTATTTAACAGAGATCCTAGCTCTGACTTCAACTGGAAAATCCTAAGAATGTGGTATTCTTATTTTTATTCTTTTTAAAAAATAGATATTAACATTTAATACAGATACTGCATTGAATTAATAACAACTATATTTCACATGCTTTATTTGCATTCACTCATGCAATCCTTCCATCAACACTAGGGAGTAAGTACTATTAGAACACAGAATCATGGAGGTGGTTATCAGTAATGCTAGACTATCAAACTGACTTATAGGTCCCCCATTTTTTTATTTTTTTTTAATTTTTGTAAAGATTTTATTTATTTATTTGACAGAGAGAAAGAGATCACAAGCAGGCAGAGTGGCAGGCAGAGGGAGAGGGAGAAGCAGGCTTCCCACTGAGCAGAGAGCCTGATGTGGGACTTGATCCTGGTACCCTGGGATCATGACCTGAGCCGAAGGCAGATGCTTAACCGACTGAGCCACCCAGGTCCCCGCCCCCCGCCATTTTTTTCTTTTCACTGTGCAAAGTTAACACAGCATGGCACCATGTTTCAAGAATAATATCAGTCATATCTAATGATTATGTTTTTGTATTCTTCCCAATAGTAACCGAAAGAGTAACTTATTCTTCCATACATAGAGATAGAAAAAGGATGAAATTAGAAGGAACACACTTTTTCTCACTATCAGTGTGAAGACATATCTATAAATTATTAGAGTCATAAAAACCAATAACCAATGAGAATGAAATGGTTTGAAATTACATTGTAAGCTCTTTAATAAGTGGATTCTTACAGCATAATGAACACTAGAATGGGCACAAGGGACCTATATTTTAGTCCTGAAGCTGCCACTATCAGATTGTATAATTTTGGGCAAGTTACTTAACATTTAAGTGCATCCATTTGGTTTTGCTTTTTTTTTTCCTAATATGGGGAGATTCTGATCTCAAAGTTTCCTTCCAACAATAGCATTCTATAGCATGCTATCTACAAAACCAAGTAGTGATTTGCTTTGTTTCATTTATTACATAACAGTTATTAATGTAAATGAGTTGTATTATATTCACAGCTTTAACTAATTTACAGCAAAGATTGGGCCTGCTTTGTAATCATCTCTCTAACTGCAGCTCTGATATAATAAGGTGCTATCCTGAGCATTGTGGGCTCAAGATTTAAGCAAAAATATATCTTGGCAGTAATCAGATAATATAAAAACTCAGAAGTGCATGAATACTTGGACTTAATCTTCTTGACCTCTCCTATAATTTTTGACCTCTACTTACTATCTCAGCCTGCTCCCCTTGACCTCTAATATGCCAAGTACTAAAGAAGTTCCTGGATATAGTGTATCCGAACCAAGAGTGGCAAGCATAAGACAGGTGGAGGTAGGGGCAGGAGTATTATCATTCAGTACCATTTTTCATGCTTCCCACTATTCATTTAGTTGTATTTGTTCCAGAAACTATTTTAACATATGACTATAAGAGAAGTCATGAGCATCAGGCTGGTATTGTAAGTAAAATTAAAAAAATCATGGGAACATCGAATATTAGGTTCTAGCGTTTAAGCATTTCTACCACTAGAAGTACTTGACAAGCATACCTCTTTTGTTGTAATATGGAAATTGTTTGAAGTTGTTTGAAGATAAAATCAGATAGTAGAAATCCAGTTTCTATATTGTGGGTGATCAAAGGTCATTTTAAAGGAGAGCTGAGGTCAAGAGCAAACCCCTTAGGTCTACTCCAGAAATTTCACTAGAGGGTGCTCTTGGGCTTTTATGAGTTGTCAGTTCTCCAATAAGAAAACCAAGTATTGCTTAGAAAATGTTCTGCCTTAGCATAAGTTGAACTCCATCATGGAACCCATATCCAATACTTCAATATAGATGTAAGGATATCTCAAGCAAATCTCAAGCCTGGTTCTTATTTTCCTTTGAAGTTGACTGTTTCTACTGGTATTAAACTTGTAGGCTTCACAAATGTAAGACCCACAAGAGATCTCAGAGGTCTTCAAAAATCTGCATTCTAATTACGTAACTACAGAAACTTCCTGAGAAATCAAAATGAGCTTAAATGGGGTTAACTGATGAAGCTATTTTTGCAAATGTATTTTTGCAAACACGATTTTGATCTTGTAATTGGTTGATAATTTATATATCTACTGAAAGGATTTTCATTATTATATAGGACCTGTAGATGTAATCTTACTGTCAAATAGAATCAATCTGAGGCAACTATTTATGTATTTATTATCTATATTAATCACAACATTAAATATTGAACATTGAATAAGTACTCAATAAATGTCTGTATCTTTGACTGCACACAGAAATTTCTGTAGTATATTCCTGATCAGATGTCATATAATTAAATCTTAATCTCTACCCCATATGTTAGACAATTTTCTATAACTATAGTTTTCACCTTTCTTGAATTTATATTAAATGACTTATTCTAATTATTCCTGATGATAGCTTCTTTCTACATGCTTCCTGTTTCTGCTACATTCTTAAGAGAAAATGGAACATGGAAATTGTTTTCTGTGATTAACTTTTAATGTTTATTTCTTATTTATTAGGAAGACTGAGCAGGTTTTTTGCCTACACATTAAAAAGTTGGCAATGGCCTATAGCCATACATGGCAATATTCCTCTTAAGAATCAAAATGGAAGTCTAAGTAAAATTCTTCTTCACCTTTGGAACGTAAAGAGTTCTGAACCACTGATGGTCACTGGCCATTATGCCCAGCATCATGATGACCTCTCATCACACATGCTTACAATCTTGGTGATTTTAGCATCTTTAGATCATTCTGAAGATGATTATGGACTACTAAGGCTTTGTCTGCATTTTCAATCTGGTTATATTTGAAGTCTCATTATTCTTTAATTGAATTAAGCTTAACGGTATCTCTCAAAAATTGGCTTGAAGCTTCTGACAAATAAGAAATTCAGGGCTGAATAGTAGCCCTTTTTAATGCATGAATCTATATAGAAATGTGCTTTAAATTCTCATTTGATGAAAGATAAGTCAGTGCCATTTATGAATTCTGGCTCCTTTCAACATCCTGCATGGATTGCAACCAGCATAAAAAGTTAGGAAAATTCCAAGTGGATTCTGAGCTCTTAAGGGGCCCTCTTTGAGAAGCACCAGATAGTTTAAGCATGACCATCTGATGCATGGTATTCCTCCACTCAACTTGCAGAGGATAGAGTCCCCAGTATATATTCAAAGTATGCTTCATCCAAGTTGGTTATAAATGAGTTTAAAGCACTCTATAAAGAATTGGCAAAAATCCATGAATACTGTGAAAATAAAGGGAATTAATGAAAAGACATAATTATTTTAACCCTAGATGTAATTAATTTGTGAGTGAGGTCATTTTCTCTCAAATACATTCAAGTTTCTCCAAACACAGGTCAATGTTTGCTGGCTGATGGGAGAAAAGACTTATTTGGTTTGAGTTTGCCCACGTTCATATTCATTTCTATATCATAGCAAAATAAAATGTCTTATAAATCTTCACATCTGCAAAAGAGGGTTCAAGCTGAGGCAGAGTGACAAGTATTGCTGATTGGCAATAAGAAAACCTCTTAACTATTCATAAGTGTTCTTTCTATGATTTCCTATTCTAGTCTTTCTATTGGAAAGAAACAAAATAGTTCCACCTCATATTATGAATCAGATGCACTAAAATGTTTAGTTAGATGTTACACAGCAGATCTAAGTCTAACCTGATTATTTTACAGCTAGGACACTAAGACACAGGACAAATAAGTGGCATCCTATCCCATGCCATGCAGTTAGTACATGGCAGGTCTTACTCAGAGAGCCTAACCCGGTGATCTTTCTATTGCACAGTCTGCCAATGCTGTTTAGTTTTTCCCAAAGGATCTATGTATCATATCGTAATTTCATGTTGACTTCCACTGAAATTTCAGAGGAAGAAAAAGAGATATGGGGGAAATTATTTTTAAGTACCCAACTCTTCAATTTAGGCAACATCCCTATGTGCAACAGTCCAGTGGTCAGCTGACCTATATGAGCTTGCATGCTCATTAAAAATGTATGCATCATAAAGTACAATTAATGTTCTCCCTGACTACAGCACCCTCAGTATGTTTTAGCAGTTACCCAGCCTATGCCTTTCTGAATCCTGGAGGCACCCCTATTTCCCCGAAAGTCAGCCCAGCATGAAAATCCTGCTACCTTGTGGGCAGAAGAGTGCAGGTGTACTCTTTGCTTTAAGAAGACTCAATAAGCCAAATTCTGAACTTACCAAAGAGATAAATTAGGAGGTGATTATTCACATTATAAAAGCATTCACCACAGGATGCTTTTAAATCATAAGCTGCTCTACTGCATTCAAAATAAGTCGTATTACAAAGCTTCCTTTATGAGCACTTTTCACATTCCAGAGTCCATGGCCCCTTATCCAAAGGCAGTGAAAGACTGGTGGCCATGAAGTCGTACCACTTATTACCTGCTAGGCCAAGCTTCCTTTTCCATATGAAAGAGTAATTAGCACTGTAGTTCATCTTTGAAAAATGTAATGAATCTCTCACTCTGAGCACTTACTATGTGCCTGGCACAGTGCTAAGCATTTTATGTAATGATCTGATTTACTCCTCCTCACCACAAGTCTAGGAGATTAATACAATTTCTCAATTATAGATGAGGAAATGGGGATTCAGGAAAGTTAGATTCATAGTACTTAGTAAATAATTTGACTGAGTTCATGCACCTATTAAAATGTTGCTGCCAGAATTCAATGCCAGATCCATCTAGAGCTCTGGCCCTTACATTCTTTACAACATTGTTTCTGATGAAATTTAATGTCGCCCCTGACCTCTCACTTAACTGAGCATAACTGTACTCTGATGTACTATCCCAGTGCAGCAAGCTTGTCTATAGCAAGAGGAACCAGACATGCAGCCTGTATACACAGAGAGGGGACTCACTACCAAGGCTGCTTATTCTGATTTCTGCCCTGCTTTATTGAGCCAGAACCTATCTCCTTATAATTCCCACCCATTGGCCCTAGCTTTGCTCTGTTGTCATTGAAAATGGTTAGAATCCCATTTCCCCATAGCTATCACATTGTTCCTATGGTTTCTTCTTTTGTAAGTAAAATTCTCCAGTTCTTCAAACCCTTTATTTTATATAATGGTTATGTCTGCTGTTCACATATATTCTATTCTTTCTTGAAACTGGTTCTTCTAGAGAGTGAGAACTTATCCATGCTATTTCTAAACAGGCATGTAACTAATAAATGCCTGGGAGGCTGCATAGCACAGTGGTTAAGGGCAGAAGCTCTGGTACCCAGACTGCCTGGGTTCCAACCCAAGCTTTACCACTTAATGGGTCTGTTTCCTTGCTGAATTTACTCAATGTCCTGTGCTTCAGTTTCCTTCTTCAGTTATGAAATGAAAATAGCAATGGTACCCACTTTATAAGTCTCTTATGAAGATTTAAGTGAGAGACTGTAAGTAAAACAATTAGGGTCCTTCTTAGCAGGTTGTAAGTTCTGTAAATGTCTGCTATTATTATTCATGCTATAAGAGTGGGTGAACACTTAATTGCCTAGAAAAAATATATGGCCAATATCATTCTATGATATTGACTTTATTGTCCAGATATAAAAAAGTCAAGCTCTACTAGAATATGCACTCAACTAGAGACCAGAGACCTGCTTCTAGTTCTAGCTCTTCCATATACTCCAAGTTAAAGATCTTGGTCTAGTCATTTACCCACCTCAGCTTTTACACAGAGGAATAGGACTACCCTTCTACCTCTAAAAGAATATGATTTTTTTTCCCTAGGATTGTACAGTTCTATTCTCCCAGGCCCTGCTTAAATTTCATTACTAATTATGTCTGAAAACTACCATTAAAATACTAACTTTTTATCTGAACATTTATATTAATCTGTTGAGATTTCAAGCAGCTTAACTGCAGTATTTCCATGAAAGAGAATAAGCCTCTTAGATTCTATAGACGGGTCTCCTGGAAAATGAAAGATGTTATAATTGCATAGAAAGGGATTTAATGTTATTTTGGAGGTGATAACCTGAAACCCTGTTCTGCCAGGTCAGCAGAATCCTGACCTCTCTCTGCCCCACCTGGCCCAGTCCACTCTCAGTCATTTTGCTGAATCTCAGAGCAGCCCCTTGGATAAACACAATCCCAGGTTTGGTAGGAATGCCAAACTAATACACAGTCATTAGTGTTCTTTTCCACAAAAGTGCATCCAGTTTGGACAACTTCTTCCCTCCCCAAAATCACTTCATTCTATAATATACATAATGTTCAGCTAATTTTGTTACGGCTGAATGTACCAGTGCTACTCACATAACTTATTGTTTATCTCTAATGAAGGCATGATGACAGGTGTCAATATCAAATCAATTGTCTTTCAAAGAGTGTGACAATCTAGTCGATCAAAGTAAATTCCAAAAGGTGGCAAAGGGCAACAACCCCAAATTCACAAGTGGCAAAATCTTTGACATTTTGTAACTAAGCATAATGCATTCTTCTATCAATAAAAACATCACTGTATTCCTAAAAGTTATGAAACAGTATCTTCCCTATTTCTAAAATTATCTATGTTCAAAGTGAATAATTAAGTTTAATTAAGTGTTCTTAATTGCATGGACAGCAATGATGTTTCAAATCTTAAATACTAAATCCATGTATTACACTACCCTGCCCCACTTAGGTATGACCATTCTTGTTCCTACATAAAACAGATGAATATTTTAGGCCAGCATCCTGTTTTGTTTGGTTATCTGTTTGTGTGTGTGTGTGTGTGTGTGTGTGTGTGTGTGTGTGTGTGTGTGTGTTCTGTTTTGATAACTGACTTATAGCACCTGCTTGAGCAGGTAGAAAGGTGACAACTTATTTCAGGATATCTACAATTTTGTAACACTAATATGGCCTTTAAATAATTCTGCTTAAATAATGTTTAAGTCTCATTCTATCTGTAGCCCTTGAATTGTGAAGAAAAGTTTGAAGCTGAAGTAAAGATTTTAGTAAAAAGGATCTGAACTTTATATTCTGTGAAGTAGAAATGTTAGAAAAATCAAAGAAATGAAATTAGAGATTTTGGAATTTCTGGTTTTATTTCTTTCTATACATAAGAAAATAGTCTGACATATATACATTCACCAAAAAAATCATTACAATATTACTCAGTTTGTCTAATACTAATTTTGCTATACCAGCTTTGTTTTGGTTAATGTTTCCATGATAACTGATGATGCTTTAGCAGAATGCTCAGCAGAAACAGAGTCATTTTTACATATATTGCATTACATATGTACAAAGCCATCCCTTAAAATGCAACACTGCTGCCTTTAGAAATAGAATTTATATAATATTCGTCAAAAAGTTTAAATCAACATTATCATAGCACTTTAAGCTTCCCTTCTAGAACTTCATTATTTCACTGAATGGTTAGAGACCCTTATAGATAGGTATTGTTAACCCCACTTGACAGATAAAAAGAAAAAATAAGGCACAGAAGGTTAAAATGAGTAGCATAAGGCCAACAACCGGCAAGTAGAATGAAACCAGACTTTGAACTTAGATCATTGGAATCTCAGTGCTCTTCCTATTATTCCCGAAGCAGCATTGTTAATGTGTATTTTAGACTGCACTGACATACTAAAGATAAAGGAAACCCATTATCCCTGTATAACTATTGCCCCTTGAAAATACAGAAAGGTATTAAAAACACTATCCCCTCAGAGTTTGGTAACACCTATTAAACATTTTAAAACTCAGCTACATTGTAAAGTATTTTAAATCTTGAAGACTTAAGGAAAAATAGCACCAAATTTGCATCCTTTCACATTTGTAACCCTCAGAAATCTAAAATAAATTTCTAACTCCTGACTTATAACCCCTCAAGGAGGAAACTTATAACAAAATCAGAAACAAGCCCTTCATTAAGGGTGCCTATGACGCCATGGATATACAGATCTGCCCCGTTTTACAGTACACAAAGAAGACTGGAATTCAACTGTTATCAGAGATAATAATAAACTTCTGCTGGTGAGTCAGTCTCTTAGCCTCAGATTTACATTCCCACTGTCAACAAGAGTTTTTCAGTTAAACACTTTTTAAAAGTAAAAATTCAATAAACAATGTTTATATTACCAAAAGAATGTATTATCATTGCTTTGGTGCTGACATAGCTGATTCTTTTTGACTTTGTTCTCATCTTTCTCTCTTTCGCCCATCTCTTAGCTCCTTCACTCCAACCCTTGCCCCTCTGCATACTTGTCTCTCTGAACCTTCAGGGAAGAGGGCTGCACACCGCCAGGATGCCTGGACCCTCACGCTTCTGAGATTAAACCCAGACCCACCCATGGCATGGGTCCCGTTCTTTGTCTGAAGTCAGTGTCTGATAGAGTCAGATATGGAGTTATTATCAAATTGAACAGCAAGCCCATATTTTTTACTGTGTAAAAACGTATGATATTTGTATATAAAAATGTCCATCTAATAAACTCTCTCAAAGAAAATAGTCTTAAAATTTTCACCTTATTTTCTCATTCTACTCTTAAAGTCACAGTGAGAGGAAAATTATTGTGGTCACTCCAAAATATTCTTTCCATTTCCAGTTAAGATCTGGTTTCGACAAAGCTAAGCAGTAATTTCTAGTTTGTAGTTAAGGACGCTAGTTACCGTTTACCTATAGATGTTTATTTGGACCTAATGGGGGAGGGGAGGTTATCCTTGGAGTGACAACTAAAGCTTGCCATTTCCTTGGCATTATGTTGTAGGTGTCAGGAGGGTTTTTGTAAAGCTAATTTTCTCCCAATACCACTTTATTCCCCCAGGGAGTGAGCAAGATGGAAGAGTTCCTTTTCCTCAAAATAAGGCTTATAGCATTGACCAGGGCATTTAAATGTATCTTCACAATTCCCAACTTGGTCTCCCAGGAGCAGCTTTTATAGATTTAGATTTTTTTGTCATAAAGTATTCTATTTATTTCTCAGCAGCTGGTGTCAAAAAAGTTGTTGTTGTGTTTTTTTAATATTCCTTTTAAATAAATAAAATCTGTTTTCATATTGTGTAAAATTAGTTTTGCCTGCTGTGAGTTTGTGGCATTATGAAGTGATCATTTCTTCCCATGAATTATTTAAAGTGAGGATATCAAAATCTGATGGAACAATGCAATGTACTATACAATACAATTTAATTTTATAATATACCAGTTCATACTAGTATCTTACAATGCACAGCAGTTATAATACATTGGCTCAGAATTAGCAGATCAAGACTATGCCCCTCAGTTTCATATTTTAGTATCTGAGAGTCAATTCTAAATTTCCCAGCATGCTAGAGAATCACTCCATATTTGGCAGCACAAAGATACCTAAAGACATTTTTGCTAACTCTTCATGCAGGGCACTGATGTTCAAATAGCCTGGATGAAATTTAGCTTTTTTTTCTTTTTTTAAAATTCTGTAAGACACTGAGTTTTATAGTTGTTCACTTTCTCATTACTGTTGGCATTGTTAGCATTTCCTCTGGAGTTTTTGGATCACTTTGTCTTATGGGCCAAATGTATGTATGTAACTGTAGTTATTATAGAATTTGTAGAGGAAGGGAAAAATGATCCACTCAAATCCCCCACTGCGTTTATGGAAGTTTTAGCAAAGATGTGACAAATTTTTAAGGTGAGTGGGGTGGCATGAAGAAATCACTAATGAATAGGGAAAGGCATGATTAGAAGCTATAACAAAGTCTGGATCAAGGAGACATCACTGACTTGTATTTGATATTTATGTTATGTAATATTTATGTAATGTGGTATTTATGTTATGATACATTATAACCAAAATACTGCATTGATTTTTTTCCTCAGTGGATTTTGTAGCACTTATAGAGAAATTACGGCTGATTAACTCACTGTATTGAAAGGATGGAGTCAGTGTATGCTACGTAAGCATTCAAATAGCCTATGACAAAATTCAACCACACAGACTACAAAAGAAAAACAAAACTTAGGAGGAATAAAGATACTATGGAATGTTAGAGGTGGCTTTCCAGAGTAAGAAACTGGCTTAAAGAACAAAATAGAGATTAATGAGCACTTCTCCTGCTAGTTCCACATAACACATACAAAACCAAACTCCTGATTTCATAGTACCACCTCCAATCAAACTGTAATTCCTCAGTGAAAGGTGCGACCATCCATCCAGTTGATCAGGCCAGACATTAGAAGCCTTGGAATTCCTTTTGCCTGACCTTACATATCTAATCCACCAATAATCACCATTAACTCAACCCCAAAACTACACTCCAAACCCAACCATTTCTCATCTCTGCTATGACCAACTTAAATCACGATTATCTCTTATTTGATCTCCTAATTGATTTCTCTGCTTCCATTCTTGCCTCTTAAAATCTATTTTCAAAACAGAAGCCAGAGTGAGCTTAAAATGAAAAACAGATCATATTATTCCCTTATACAAAATCCACAATGTATATATGTTGCAATAAGAATGAAATTCAAAATCAAAATGATGATCAGTAAATCCTTCCATTATCTTTCCTGCGCACCTGTCTGATGTCATCTCCTACCACTCTTCTTTTATTTACCGTGCTTCTGCCTCAGTGGCCCATTCTGTCCCTCACACAAGCCAAGCCTATTCCTACTATCCCTACTCTAGCTATCTCCTCTAGCAGGACTATCCTGCCCCTATATCTTCACCTGACTGATATCTTCTCATTACCTTCAGCTAAAATGTTACCTTCACAAAGAGATCTTTCTTTCCTTGACCACGATATCCAAAGCACTCCCAATTTATTTTCCTCTTGGAATAACTACTATCATCTTCACTCACACATTGTGTGTATGTTTGCATGTGTGTGTAGCCTCTGTTATAGTCTAAGGTCCATGAGAGTAAGGTTCTTAGCCATATTGCTATATTAATTATCTATTACGATGGAAGAACTTATCCTAAACTTTGTAGCTAAAAAATACCAAACATTTATTATCTCATAGCTTTTGTGAGTCAGGAATCTGGGAGCAGCCTGGGTAAGTCTAGGTCAAAGCCTCCGGGTCAAAGTCCCTCATTAGGGTGTGATCAAACTCAAGCATGCCTATGGTTTCATCTGAACTAGAATGGAAGATCCAATTCCAAATTCATTCACTTGGTTCCTAGCAGGGCTTGATCCCTTGCCAATTGGGTTTACCTGCAGAGCTGCCTCATGACAAGGCATTTGGCTTTTCCCAGAGAAAACGACCCAAGAGAGTATGAAAGAAGTACCCAAGATGAAAGCCACAGTCTTTTTTTTAACTTAATCTTGGAAGTGACAGCCTATCGCTTTTGTCCCTTTAGAAACAAGTCACTAGATCTAGTCAATACTAAAGGATAGGGAATTACACAAAAAGGTGGGACATAGGATATGGAGATCACTGGGGGTCATCTTAGAAGCACTGCTTACCACTATATTCTCAGTGTGCAGAACAGTTCCTGAAATTTAGTGAATGAATGAATAATAAATTATTTTCCCATGGATTAGTACTTGAACCTATCCTAATTCAACATTATGCCAATGATCAAAAAGAGAAGGAGTAGATAAAATCTTACTCAAAGTAGTGGCATTCAAACCATTCAAACCAAAGAGATAACCAGTAGGAAGATTAGGTTGTTTGAATGGCAAAAAGTAGCAGCAATACAGCCTCAGTTTCTTCATTTGTAAAATATAGGAAGTAGTTCTACCATCTTGTTGGAGCTTTAATGAGGTAGTTCATATGGAATGTTTAATACAGAGCCTCACAAATCATATACATTGGATAAATGTTGGCTATTATTCTTTTTGTTGTTGTTGTTGTTTGTTGGCTATTATTTTTAATGAGAATAAATGCAAGCCAAACATTTTGGGAGAAAATAACACAAGTTATATTTTTAAGATGATGGTGTTTGAGACATTAGATACAACTCAAAAAAGAGTCTATGAATCACTTTGAAATAGTAGCTTAATATGAACCTGTGGCCAAAAAGCTTAATAAAGCATGCTGAAAACAAGCTAGAAAGGTTTTTCCATTTTTATGTAAAATTAAGATATCTTTGAACATGTGTAATGACTCATTTCCAGTCTGAACAACCCATGAAAGCTTAAATGGAGATGGACGTGTGCAGCTTTGGAATTGGAATATCCACAGTATGACCTGGGGTTGAACTTTCGGAAAAGTTAAAGGAAGGGCACTGAACCCTGATCTATTACATAATGGGTTATAAAAGTTATAAAGACGGTAAGCACAGAATTATTTATGAAATCCCAGAATATTAACACTAGAGGACAAACTTTAAGTTTGGGGAAGCACAAATAGGGTCAGAAGATGAAATGCTATTCCATATTTTAAAGAATGCCTACCTTGAAAGGTAGTAGAGAATAAAAGATTAAGTAGTTGGAGAAATTCATAGAAGATGTACCAAAATAGACGATGATGGTATATAGATTTGAGATTGGCATCAGGGAGGGAAACTAGATGTCTTTCAACATATTTATTGAGGTCTCCATTTGCAACCAAATAGGCAAAATGGGTCACAGCTTTAGTGAAGCCCCTCCAAAAGCATAAACAGCATCCTGTCAGATGTTATCATTCTTGTCCTAGTAGTGAGAGAGAGACACTCACTATTCTGCTGGTCTTGATGGAAAATCAGCATCAACTAGCCATTTGCAAATATCTGTATATATAAGTGAAATTTAGCTTTCTGCATTTTGACTAGTAAATATTCCAAGGATATATCTTCTGTTCTGAGAGCAAAACAGTTCCTACAATACCCAGTATATTAGGTTGAATGATGGCTACTTAAAAGATACCTCTAGGGGTGCCTGGGTGGCGCAGTCATTAAGCGTCTACCTTCAGCTCAGGGCGTGATCCTGGGGTCCTGGGATCAAGCCCCACATCAGGCTCCTCTGCTGGGAGCCTGCCTCTTCCTCTCTCACTACCCCTGCTTGTGTTCCCTCTCTCGCTGGCTTTCTCTCTGTGTCAAATAAATAAATAAATAAATAAATAATCTTTAAAAAAATAAATAAATAAAAGATACATCTACATCTTAATCCCCCAAACTTGTGAATGTGATCTTATTTGAAAAAAGGGTCTTTGCAGATCTAACTATGTTAAGGATCTCTAGATGAGATCACTCTGGATTATCCAGATAGGACCTAATTATAAGGACAAGTCCTTATAAAAGACAGAGGAAGAGATAACATAGACATAGAGGAGAAGGCCACGTGAAGATGGAGGCAGAGACTGTAGTTATGCAGCCACAAGCCAAGGAAGAGCTGGAGCCACCAGAAGCTGGAAGAGCAAGGAAGGAGTCTCCCCTAGAGTTTTTGGAGGCGTTGCAGCCCTGGTGATTTGTTGATTTCATATTTGTGATTTCTGGGTTCCAGAACTGTGAGAATATTTCTGTTGTTCTAAGCCATCAGGTCTGTGGCAATTTCCTACAGCAACCCTGGTAAACTAACATACCCAGAACAAGTCATTGTTTCACAGAGAGGTAATGAAATGGAGTAGAAAAAATATTTAAGCAAGATAGATTCAGATTTAAACCTGGGTTTCCTTTATGTGAGTTGTGTGATATTAAAAACAAGTTACTTTATATCTTTGGGGCACCTGGGTGGCGCAGTCGTTAAGCGTCTGCCTTCGGCTCAGGGTGTGATCCCGGCGTTATGGGATCGAGCCCCACATGAGGCTCCTCCGCTATGAGCCTGCTTCTTCCTCTCCCACTCCCCCTGCTTGTGTTCCCTCTCTCGCTGTCTGTCTCTATCTCTGTCAAATAAATAAATAAAAGCTTAAAAAAAAGTTACTTTATATCTTTGATCTTCAGGATCCTCATTAGTAAAATGATAAGTTCTCATTGTAGGATCACTGTGAGATATGGAGGTATGTAAAGTGCCTCGCTCACTGGAGGCATTCTGACAGCACAATATTATTCTGCTCAATATTCAATATTCAATTAACCTGTTAATAATAAATTGAAAAGTGTGTCAGATACCTATAAAAGTTAAGAACTGTTGTTTTTCTTGAGAATCAACATTTTAGCACGGTATTAATTAAAGCATAAGGGATTTATTAATGTGGAAACGGGTTGTGCGATACCAAATGTCTTAACGAACCTTTACTGCAAACTGACTATGCCATTTTAAGCAACCTCCTCGGTTGTCAGTGGAACCATATTCTGTCAGGTTCCTCATTGTCTCATCTTTAATATCCTCCCTAGACTCTTATAGACAAATAACAGAAAGCAATGCCAGAGTATTATTGAAAAATGTTTCCATCTAGCTGGGGCTTAAGTCAGCCAGATATAGAGGCAAAGACTGTGATAATAGAATTTTCCTAAATGTTAGTCTAAGAAAATTGATAACAGCATAATAGTCTCTTGGACAAAGTTGTCAAATTCGTACCAATCATGGACACCTTCAGTTATCCCTAACATTAAGGCAGATAAAAAAAATAAATAAAAGGAGTTCTAACAATAATTTTTCTAGGGAAAAGGATAGGAATCATGTAGTTCAGGTATTTCATATTCTGGAATAACCCTTAATGCCAGAAAATTGAGACTAGTGAGATCCATTCAAAATACATATAATAAAGTGAAACAAATTTTCAAGAAATGCTGGTTTGTTTGTTTTTACTTTTCTAGGGACAAACTGGGCAAATATTATAAAAAATAAAAAATTAAAGTGAAAAATGTAATGGATTAGACGTAACATTATTTGTGCCTATTAAATTTACTTATTTATATACTCATGTACTCATTCATTCACTCAACAAATATTTATTAAATGCCTAATCAATACCAGGCATTGTGTTAGGCACCATAGACACAACCTTGAAGGAGATTACTATTCCCTATCTTAAAGGTTAGGATCTAGGCAAAAAAATCAATAAAAATAAAGCATGAATTATAGGAGTACAATGTAAGGCAATTCTAATTAGTTGGGGAATTAGAGAAAGCATCCCAGAGAAAATGAGATTTAGAGTTGAGATTTGCTAAGTTATTTTAGTGTATCTGAGCAGAGAAGGGGAAAGAAGGGAGGAATGGAGGATATTCCAAACAAGGGAAAGGACATAAGCAAAGGCCAGAAATGAGAGTGCACTGAAGACACCAGAAGAAGTTCTGCATGACTGGAGCACAGAATGCTAGAGAAAAGGCTATCTGAGTCAGGCTAGAACCAGAGACAGGAACCAGCGTATTAAGATTAATATTAAGGAAATCAGGAGAATGTTGCAATAATTTTGGTGAGAAAGATGATATTGTAGATCAGCATGGTAGCTTTGGTATGGAGAGGAGGGAACAGATTTAAAGAACACTTAGGAGGAAGCATTAGTAGGGCTCAGAGAGAAGTCTGAACTGGAGAGAAAAATGTGGTGGTCATCTATATAAAGATACTAATCAAAGCTATGGAAGTTAATGAGATTGACCAGGAGGACTGTCCAGAGAGAAGAGAGAGCCTAAGAGAGAGTCCTGAGAACATCAATTTTTAATAATGCAGTGGTTAAGTAAGATTGCCTTTATGGGACCTTGTCACCCTTCATAACAAACCCTTACCTTCCCATAGCATTTCAACACTTACTCTTACATCCATTCTCACTTTTGGCTCTCAAACAAGACTATGGAAGAAGCAGGGCAGGCAGTATAACTCTTTATTATATCAGAATCTAGGTTCCAAGAGGTTGGACCTGAGGTCATCGTATGCCAATGTTAAGACTGGAAGTAGGGCCTCTTTTTTTCAGTTTCAATTTCTTTCCATGACACTACTCTACGTCCAAGCATCAGTGGCTTACGGCTTCATTCCTTAGTGTCAGCGTGGCAATAGCATAGGTGTCGATTCTGAAAGTGTTAAGCTTTATGCACAGATCACATCACGAAGCTCTCCATTTGGAACTGCTCTTGGGACAGAAGGCTAACCCGAGGCAAACTACGAAGTGGGAGAACTGTTTCTTGGCACTTGGAGTTCCCTACCTTCTCCATCTCTACCTTTTCTTCTCTAAGGACATTTATTCATTCACTCAACAATTAGCTAGTAAGCCAGATACTTTGTGGATACAGGAATTAACAAGTCATACCCACTCTCTCCCTGAAGTTTTGAGTTTTGAAAGTTCTTCATATTTTCTGGATACAAATCCTTCATCAGATATATTCTTTGCAAATGTAATCCTACAGTCTGCAGCTTGCCTTTTCTTCTCTTAATAATTTTTTTAAAGAGCAGAAGTTTTTAATTTTGATAAAGTCCAATTTATTCTTTTATGGATCATGAGTAAATGGGTCATGCACTTATCAACTCCTAATATACTTCATCTTTTCACTGGTGGATCCCAAGTATCTAGAATGGTACCTGAATACACAGTAGGTATTCAATAAATATTTGATGAATAAATAAAAATTTCAAGGAGTGAAATGTAATTGTGGAAACTTAGTTTGTAGGCCCCATAGAAAATAAAGTAGTCTTAAGTGCAAAGTCATGTTCAATTTTTGTTATCTGATCCAGTATAAAATTGTATTGATATAAAGACCCAAATGTATTAAGTTCTCTCCGTTAAAGAACCTGGTGGTTTTCCTGGAGATAATTCTTTCTCTCCCAAAATATTAATTTGAAATTCTGTAGAACTTCAATGTAAAGCAGAAAAGTTCCCTACCCATTTCCATTCTCCACCTCCTCAATAACTCAAATACTATATTAATCCCTATAAATAAATCAAAGCTGCTGAATTCTCGAAAACTCTAATTGTGCCAATTATAAATAAGCCTCAGGATGGATTTCAACCAGCAGCGTCCCCAAAACCATTATCTGCAACTATAATCCATTATTTTTTCTTTCATAATTAATTTTTCTAAGTAGGTCAGTACTATTCGTTTTATTTAAGTGCTGTTCCAGCAATCCCATTTTCCCAACAACCAGAGTCAACTCTAACTATATACATATTTTTATTAAATACACCAAAACATTCTTATATTATGCAAAACACTACAGTAGGCAATAAAGTGTTTTCTAATAAGTAGTAAGGTAATGTACTATATTGGTCTTCAATTACACGTCTTGACCATATGAAATCTGGTGGAATCTTGAATAAGCACCTGGAGGACTTCCAGATATGTGGTGCTTAAATAGATACACTCCCTGCGCTGCACCCCCACCAAGGGCTTCTTTTCATAAATTTTAGCATCTAAATAACTAAGAACAATTAGAGGAGATGTAAATAGGTAGACAGATAAATACACAATGTTATAGGCATACATATTATATGGCATATAATAGGTTTTATAGGTGCAACTATACATACTAATACAGTATGTGTGTATTTGAAATGAAAACTGAACTCACTGGAACACAGGAGAGAAAATGGTCAGGCAATCAACAGAACTTACCACACTGATGAGCTTGACTCCTAAGAGAGCTCCTCACACCCTCACTCAGAGTCTATATAGTATCCATTTTAGACATAATTCTAAAAACTTTGGGTATCTGCTTTTCCTTCAACAACAGATCAAATTCAAGAGTGTAGATGAGCTTGAGGATGCTAGTAGCTGCAAGCAGCTTAATGTGGGGAGAAATGAGAGCTCTGACAGAGCCCATCCAGGTAGTATTCTGGAGGGAGCACTGAAGCCTGCTTGTCAGAAGAAGGCCTAGTGGACATGGGCAAAATCTGTTGCATGAAGGATAATTAATCAGGGAGTCCCTTTGGATGAAACCTTTGAGAACTCAGTGGCAAGGGGATATGGATCCAATAGGAGACTAATAACAAATACAAATTAATTATCTTGTTATACAGTGCTGGTTGCTTTTTTTTTCTTTTTTTAAAAGATTTTATTTACTTATTTGATAGAGAGAGAGAGAGAGTGAGCACGAGCAGGGGGAGTGGTGGGCATAGTGAGAGGGAGAAGCAGGCTCCCACTGAGCCAGGAGCCCGACGCAGGGCTCAATCCCAGGACCCTGAGATCATGACCTGAACCAAAGGCAAACACTTAAATGACTGAGCCACCCAGATAACCCAGTGCTGGTTGTTTTTTAAATGAGTGTCTCCCTATCAATATTACCACCAGGTATTTGTGAACCATTCTGAGTGAATTCATTATTGTCTGAATTTTTTAAACCACTTTTGACACTATAAATTAGCTAAATCTTTCTTAAAAGATAATGAGAAGATAGGGTTTTGCATTTCTCATAAAAGGAAAAGAATACCACAAATGTACCCACTACACATCATTGAGGCATGAACACAGGAAAAATTAGGTTGAATACAGAATTACTATCCTAACTTTCTGAATACCCTCTGAGCTATTACCAGAGTTCTTAATTCAAATACGTATTCTGGATCTAAAAACTATGCTAGTCCAAGAAACCAAATGATTACCCCACAGCTGAAAGCATATTTAGTGATTTAGTGAGGTAGAAGAAGTTTCATTTCACTCAAGCAAATGGTTTTGGTATTCCAGCCAAAGGACAGCTTGCTCACATGGGAACCATCATTATAAAGGGATGTGACTGGATTTTTTAAATGTATTATAACACAGACCACTAATAAAGGCTATTTTTCATAGTGGTCATCCTGGGAGAAACTTCCTCCAGGGATGCTGTCATTATTTGAAAGATGGGGCACTTGTCTTTAGAATTAGTTCATGAGAAAAACCAGTTCCTTCTGCTTCATAGTTACCTTTTCTCTACCACTACATGGCCCTGGCTTCCCGACTTTGAATGTGCCTCGTTTACACTGATCAATGAAAACCCTCCTCCCAGGGACTGGTATCATAGACTATTTCTCCCTGGCTTTGCTGGGCGTCAGGGGTTGAAGAGGGTTTCTGGGAATTAAGAAAAGTCTATTTTTTAGCATTGCATTTGCATGGCATACCAAACTCCTTTGGCCAAAAAAGCAATAGAAAACTAAGACTATCCAGAGGTTGTTATCCCTGGGACTAGCAAATGGGAAAAATTCTCTATGACCAAATAGAGGACTTCTAGGTACCATGTCTCTTCTGAATGTGTGTGTGTGTCTGGGTTGTCTCTTTATTGAACTGCTCAACCAGGATCTATACAGACATTTGGTATCCGGAGTCTGAGAGAAAACTTCAGCCTCACCCAGGCGGTTGCTCAGTAACACAGTAAATAACGCACAATGAATTAAGTTTAAGCACCTAGTGTGGGGTTCTGTGTACCGTGTGGGTCTTCATTATATTTCTGTTGATTGACTGAATGTCTGGTTCAGTATGGATGTGAATAAAACACACACACATCTTGCTTTTAAAATAAAACAATGAACACCAATGCTAACTTCCCGTAAGTCAAGTCACAAATTGGCAGAAACACTCTCACCCTTCCTGATCCCCACTCCCTCCAACCAATTCAAAGGAAGAGAAGTAACATGAAGGGAAAATGAACATAAGAAAAACAATTAGCCAATGCACTCTGCAAAGCCTGTAACATTATCTAGAATGACAGTATAGCCATTGTTCCGGCTGCCAGAGCCCTGCGTGCTCGCTAGCTCACCCGAGGCCCTGGGAGGAGATAAACTAAGCAGATGAGATGGAGACTGATGCCTCCACGCCGCCACCACCTCACACACCACGCACACTGTTCTGAGTGTCTGGACACATGCAGGCAGGTAAACCTAGAGAATGGGCACTCCATGTTGGCGGGAGGGGAAAAGGCTGCCAACAAACAGGGCCTGTTTATTATTTAACAGTTGGTACCGCTAGAGGCCTGGCACTGCTATAGAGCGCTCTCTGTTTCAGTGCAAGTCAGCCTGATTATGAGAGCGTGTGAGCCAAATCATGTTTACCATAGTCTGTGAGAGCCTCAGTGCCCCCAACAGACATGGAAATTCTTACAATAGCTCTTGTCCAAACAGAGGAAAGCATTCTGAGATGGAGGTAAAGGGCTCCACGTACCGAAAACTTGTCTAGGACCATCTGCTTAGTGTCTCAGCATATACCTGCTTTTCCCCGGCTCAAGACCTGTCATTACTCTGCAGTGATACAGTTTCTACTCCTCTGCGTTTGGTTACTTTGCTTAGGACCTAACTCAACCAAATAATGTGTGAATCACCCATCTACTAATGTTGCTCTTGCTGTCCTGTATGATTTGGCTTTCCAGCAAAAGAATCTGCTACCCAGGACAGCTACCTCCTGCTTGGCCAGGACTGCCTCACAGCAAGTCTCTTCTCTGCCAACGTGGCCACAGGTGGATGCCTTCCTACAAATCCAATCAGCAGGATAATGTGCTACTATCACAAGAGTGGACCTTAATGACAAAGAGCCCTGCTTAGATGGTCACCCCATTAACTTTGATTTGATTATTCTGCCCCAACAGAACACTTGGCTTCGAAACCACAGATGGCACCAGCCCAACATAAAACCTGTAGAGAAAGTAGTCATGGTGGGTTTATATATTTTCAAAATATTAAATTTGATGTAAAAAAATAATAAACATGAGATAGTATTGAGATAGTCTCTGGCTCCCCAGAAAAGCACTAACTGTGTTTTTTAAAAAAATAAACTGAGGTCAGAGCAGATGAGACAATTGTGATAACTAGGCAACACAGATAATCTAATCATTTCCTTTGAAATTCAACATAAATCAACATTTCTTTTCATGTAAGAACCTTGGCTTTTATCTTCGATATACAACCAAGGCAGCCTTTGATACTTTATGTGACTCTTTTCTATACAACTGTTTATAAATTCGAGATAAAATTGGCTCCATGTAAGCTAGTTCAGTATTTTGAAACTTAATTGTTCCTTGGATACACTTTCTCTATGACCATGAGTAAATCACCAAATGCTCTCTACCAAAGAGGATAAAGACATAGCAAACTATATGTCTTACTTGAAACTGTATATGCTAATTTTTTTGTTTTTGTTTTCCAATTGACAGTTGATATTTATATGCTTATATAATCTCTAAACTTTAAATGCCCCTCAAAAAAATACATGGTGAATATAGTTAAAATCATAATTTTATATTTTCACTTTACTGTGAAACACAGTTACTGTGTTTTTCTAAGAAAGTAGTTATCCTTAGGTCATAGATTATATACACATACATAATAAATAAAACTTTACAAAAATGGAGAAAGTATGAAAAAAATAATTCCCTTTTTAAAATGAAGTTAATCCCTAGTTTACTCTAACTGCTTCCTCTACTGATCAGATATGCTTAATCAACAACCCCAAATTAAGGAAGGAAATTCTAGAATTAAAAGGCTTCTTCTAAAACATCCTGCATACAACAAGGCTCATAACTACTCGTTAACAGCAGAGCAATGGATCCAATCACAGGTTCACACAGGGAATGGTGCTACATCGGCCATGACCAAAACGTGAAGAGAGATGGTTCACAATGAGTAGATTAAAGACAAGTGATGTTTGTTTATCCCTGTGCTAACACACCTCACAACTGGTAGGCAGACACACTATAGTTCACATTTGTGGAGAGCGTCCTCTGTGCTACGGCACTCTTCTAAGAGCTTCACACATACCACACAGAAACGTACTTATTTAACTGCAGCCCCCCCCCGCCAACAACCCTATGAAGTGGGTACCACTGTTTTCTCCATTTTACAGATGAGGAAACTGAGGCACAGAGAAGTTAAGTAACTTGCTTAAGGTCTTGTAGTCAGTAAATAAAGGGGCTGAAATGTAAACTACAGCAGTCTAGCTCCAGAGTCGAACTGCAATCACCATGTTTGTTCTGCTTTTCACAATGATAATCATTCCATCTGAGGCTCGTGTTCACTTTAAAGCTGTGCAGTCCCTGAGGCTTATAAAGCAATTTAAAATTGTCTACTGCATGGCTCTAGAATCCTCTCCTTGGCCCTGCCATGGGCAGAGCATGTCTGGCATACCAGCCTGACTTTTATGCCCTAATCCTGAGCTGAGGAAATAAATGCACAGGAGTCAAAAGAGATGAGTTTATATCCGATTGTACATAAATGACTTTTTTTTTCTTTTTGGTGCAATAAAGTTTATTTTGGCAGAAGGAGGAAGTGACTATTGGGTATGGGAGGGTTTGTGTAAAAGGCGAATGGGATCCTTTCAACAACCACACCTCTCACCTAGGTCCAAAAAAAAAAAAAAAAAAACTCTCCAGGTGTGGAGAGGAGATCTGGGAAGACTGTGAAGCCCCCCAATTTTGTGGATAGATACAGCTTCCTGGGAAAAGAATATGAACCAGGAATCTAGTCCAAATCCCTTCGTTGAGAGATTTAAAACAAAAAACAAAAAACGCCACGGAGCAATGAATGCAAATGTTACATATTATTAGGAGGGAGTAGCAGAACCAAACCTAGAAACCAAGGCTTTTCTCATTATCCTCTCAGTCCTAACTCCCCCAGCCGGCGGGCCTTTGAGGCAGAAGAAACCTGAGTGAAGGACACAGCGAACGAGTGCCTCTACTGGGCTCCCCCCAACTCTGTTAAGCAAAACAATGAGAAAAGATGTCCTCTCATGCGAAAGAAAAGAACAGAAATGCCAGAGGAGTCTGTACCTGACTACTCAGTGCTAACAGAAAAAAAAGCTGAGGATACATTCAGGAGATAAAAAGGAAAAAAATTCTCTTAACAAAGTTGACAAATTGATTTGTTTAGCAAATACATACACACACATACACATGCACACACTTTATTTGGTGCTAGCCCTGAAACTTTCTAAATTTCTATTTCTCTTAGATCAATTTATATTTACCTAGAAATCATCCATTGTATCTAAAATTTTCAAATTTATCCATATTCATTATAATTATTTTAATTTCCTCTATTTCTATGGTTACTTCCCCTTCTGTATTTCTAATTTTGTGCAGTTGCGGCCTTTCTCCTTTAGTAAACCATGTGATATTGATTTATTTATTGCTTTGTTATTCTCTCTGAAAAACCCAAGTCTTTGATTTATTAGTGTCTCTTTTCTGTTTCCTAATTCATTAATTTCTGATTTTGTTTTTATTAGTTCTTTATTTCTGCTTTGCAGATTTGTTTTTTTTCTTTTAACCAACTTTCTGACATAAATGGTAATATATTAACAATTATTTTTTTCACATCATTTTAGTATTTTAAAGCTATGGATTTTCCTTTGAACACTGTTCTATCTCCATTTGTGCTTATTTTCTGTAAATTCTGTAATCTCTCTTTAATTCAAACATGGATTTTGAAAGTTTAAATTTTACAGAGATATTATTAAATTTTTCTTTCCAATATTAATCTCTAACTCATTACACCATGATAGAATATGGCTTGAATTTTTTCAAATGTCTTTTACGCACCATGTTTTTTTTTCTTTTTTGATATGGTTAATTGTAGTGGTAGACTTCCTAATAATAAACCATATATTTTTAAAAGGTGACTTTAGCCTTATGCTTATTGCTATAAAATATATGTTTGATCTTAATTCTGTCATTCTACTTTACAGTATTTTTAAAATCGCTTCATTTCTTTCCTAATGATTTGCTTTATTACTGTGAGTTTTCTTCCTAATAGTTTGGCAATTGTTTCATAGATTAATTCTTCTAATGCAGGGTTTCTCAGACCTAGAGAATTTATTGAAAACACAGATTCCAAGCCTCATTCCTCTGCACCCTAAGAATGCAGTAGGTCTGATTGAGATACCTCTGTAATACTCATTCCATCGGTCTGATGACCCAACTCGAGTACACTGTTCTAATGGTTAACTTAATATATTTTAATAAGGGAAGTAAGGTCCTGTTTTTGATTTGATGACTTTAAAATACAACTTCGGATTCTCTAGAAAATTATGAAAATACTCCCTTACACTTCCTTTTGTCCTCCACTCTTTCCTTCCTCTTCACCACCAGACCTGGGTTGAATTTTTACTTTTAATTCTTCATGTGGCCATCCTCACAGCTTTAGGTAACACATCGATATCTCTGTTCTGTAGTTCACCAGCTCTGGACAGTACTGACCCCTCATTCCCTGCCATGAAACACAAGCAATCAGTGCACACTTTCTTCCTCCTACCTCCTCTTTACCTTTCAAACGTTTCAGGTTCTGCCATATTATTATTTCCATATCATCAAGATTTATACCATTTACATTCCATTCTGTGACATAGTCCCCACTGACCTCCACTGTTTAGGTCAGAAGTCTAGTTTCAAGTTGCCTCAATCCACTTATTTATCACGGCTTCTCTCAATCTTTCGGTAGCCTAAATTTATCATTCAACATTTTGCTTTGTTTTACTTGTTTACCAGGATAGTTCATGGTGTTATAGTCTCTGAGCAATTGCAGTTTAAAATTTTGAGGCAAATCCAGTCTTTCCCTTTTTAATATTTTTTCCTGTATGCTTTCTTTCTAGGTTTCTTTCTTCAGTCCTGAAGTGCTGTAACTTTATCAAGATAGGCCTCAGTGCTTATTGCTCAGTACCACAATTTTGCTGGAATGCAGTGTATCCTTTCAATATAAAGATTCAGGACTACCTTTACTCCAGAAAAATTGTATTCTTTTACACATTGAAATTGTTTTCCATGTGTTCTTTCCTTTACAAATATCAGTTGTCCCTATATTTCCTTTGCCTGCCAAAGGTTTAACATAAAATTTTCATTTATTCAATTTTAGTAGATAACACAGTCACATGATTCCAAAATACAAATGCATGAAATGATATATGGTAAAAAGTCTTTTACCCTGTTTTCTGTCAACCCAGTTCTCACACCATTTTCTGACAGATAACCACTGCTATTACTTTGTTGCTTTTTAAAAAAAGATATGCAAAAATTAAAATAAAAAAAAACACAGATATGTCATGAAAATAAAAATATATTCTTTATGTGTATATTTTTACATTTTACACCCTGCTCCATACCTTGAATTTTCACTTAAAGTATATTGATTGGATGGATATTCAGAAGTTAATTAATCTAGTCACCTATTGACAAACATTCACATTGTTTCCAATATTTCCAACAACAAACGATACTGTAGTGAATAATCTTGTGCAGATATTATTTTACTCATGTAGAATAAGTTCTTAAAAGCAGGATAGGTCAAAGAGTATATGTACTTGTGATTTTAGCAGATATTATAACATTTACCTCAATTCGAAGTTGTTATTTTTGGCGTTTTGATAGATGAAAATGCATCTTGATGTATTTCTAATTTGCATTTCTTATCATGCATAATTTAATCTTTATTTCTCTCATTATATATGAATTAAATATCTATTAATATGTTTAAGAGCCATTTGGATATCTTGTGCCAGTTTTCTCTTGAATTGCTGGTCTTTTTCTTATCTATTTGCAGGAACTCTGATTTATTACAGAGATAATGTTTTTATCTAAGATATGAGTTGCCAATCATAATTATCACTTTATCCCATCATTTTAAAAAACTATTTTTAAATTCTTTATTATTTTTTAAAAATTTTCCTCCCCACAGTTCTGGTGGTATTGTTAGTTCTTTCCTTCTACTTTCCACATCTAATGTGGCTTTTTGTTCTAAAACAGTTTTATTTTTCTCTTCCATTTCTTTCCTGTTCTTTCACAGCTTATTTTATTTCTCTTTTTGTTGTCTTATCTCTTTGATACTGTATATTTGATCTTTGACTTCTTCATCTTTTTTTTTTTTTTTTTTTTTTTGAGAGTGTGGGAGAGAGGGAGAGGGAGGGTGGGAAAGGGGCAGAGGAAGAGAGAGTATCTTGGGGTTCGATTTCACAACCCTGAGATAATGACCTGAAGTCAAGAGTCAGATGCTTAACCAACTGAGACACCCAGGTGCCCCTCTTTGACTTCTTATTTTAAAGATGCTACAATTTCTTCTATTTCTTTGCTACTATGGAAAATATATATTATTATCTAGTACAACTCTTCTCCTAGTATATATCTTGATCTTTTCCTAATGTTACTTTTGTGTTATAATTAGGTAAGTGTGGGTCCAATGCTGGTTTCTTTTGATTATTTCTCAATTTTGAGTCAATTTGATCAGTTGTTTGCTGAGTAAGAGAGGCTGGGGGAGTGAACTGCAGCAGTAAGGAGTTTCATTTTGGTGATGTATTTCTTAGTACATTATAGCTTTCTCACTAACTCCACTATGTCCATTGCTCAAGGGATACCCCTCTGCTCATTGATTTCCCCACTTGGGTTAACAGCAGCCCAAAAGGATTTTCATGAAGTCCTGTATATTACACATCTCACAGGTCATGATTTAGTGTTTCCTTTTCTCCTCCTGAACGTGATCAACATGGCAAAGTTGATTTTTATCCCCACCTTGCCACACTCACATACCACCTCACAAGTGGTTTCTTATCCCCACCTTTCCACCCTCACATGCCAATTCTGGTACATGTGGCAAGCTGATGCCATTTCTCATTCACTGCCACCTTCTCTGTTAACCTCTGCTGTAGAATAAGGCCCACAGATGATTCCACAGACTACCTGTGGCCTCAGACTTTCCTGTTCCATAAAAGTAATTGTAGCATGTGTCTCTTGTGGTTGTTCCATTTATTTTTGGAGGTTCTGCCTTCTGCATGTATTTAATTTACTCTCAACATTCCCCCCTTGACTTGGTCTAAATTTCATAGTATTCCATGGTTTGTGATTTGGGATTGTGCCTGCTTCTAAAGGAAGAGACTTTTTATGTGTGTCGTTTTTCTTTGTTTGCTTGATTGTTTGCGTTTTGCACAAGAAGATACAAAATGGGATTGCTTTTTTTTCCCATGTATGTCCTTTTAATTGACAAAAGCAGGACTTCACTTATTAGCTCCTCTCTAACCCTTTCCTCAATTAAGTACTTGGCCATCCCTGTCCCCAAAACTGGACTAATACATTGTAAGCTGTCAACTACAGTATTCAAAGTAGTTGACCGTTACATGTCTCCTTTCATGGGCATATTTGCATTTAAATAGGGAACTTTAAACCCTATGCTAAACTTTGGCCTTCCAGATAAGGCTATGAAATGAAGTTATGGTTGTAGAATGACAAGAAATATGGAAGATGTAGGAAAGAAGTAGAGAACCCCAATTAGTAGCTGTAACATTATCTCATGTGGGCAAGTGATAAAGTTGTTTGAGTTGCTTTCATCTCTTGACTTTGCTACTGCACTGCCTTATTTTCTTTCTATAATAGAAGAATAACGGCAGAAAGTAAGTTTTCTAGTTGACTGAACAGCTTCCTTTTAAACATTAGGTGTAAATCTTTATAATTATTTCCTATTTTTTAAAACAAAGAAATGACTTGACAGAGTGAAAGTACATTGGAGTTAAGTACACTGGACTTCTAAGCACTGTGGAAAACAAAATTTTGGCAAATTACTTAAGCTACCCAAGCCTCAGTTTTCCCATCTGTAAAATGGGTATAGCAGTCCTCCTTTCCTACCATATAGGTTTTCTGTGAGTGGCAAATGAAATAGTGTACATCAAAATGCTTTATAAACTAATAAACAACCAGAAAATTATAAGGGACTTAATAATAAAAGATTATCCAAATAAAAATAAGGACCTTCAATACTATCAAAGATAATACAAGTATACAGGGCAGTTTACCCTACACAACTTGATATGATTTTGTGATCTTTTTGTGTACCCTAATTGTTCAGCTAAACTCTATACCACTTCACTTCTCGCTGCTTTCTGTGAGTCTGCCTCCAGGAACAACACTTTCTCTCTTCCTGCTTCCTTTTTCCCAGTACATTTATATAGCTCTGTTTGTTTATTTCTTTGTTTTTTTTTTTTTCATTGCCTTAAATCTGCCCTGAAAGGTAGTACTGAGTAATAAAGAAGAGAATGAAGTTTTGGAGTCAGACAGACATGGTTTGAATCCTGGTGTTTGGTCCTTGTGCTCATCAGTTAACATCCCCGAATCTGTTCTCTCATCCATAAAATGAACATTATGAGTATTGTTATGAGAAAAATTAGATCATATCTACATAAGTTCTGCTACATAGGTTGGGCTCCATAAACAGGTCTTAAAATCAGGGATTCCCTGAAGGGCTATCTAATATATGAAGTTTTTAGACTTTATCAAATCCCATTTGCTTTCTTAAAAGCCTGTTTTGTTTATTTCTATGTTCTTGAGATTTCATGACACTTGACAACTGATCTATTGCCATGCTTTGACTAATAGCTTTTCTATTCCATGAACCATTCCCCTTTCTTCTAAATGGCACCATAGAATCAACTTTTATTAAGATCTACTATCTGTTGATGTCCTTAACTAATTTTATAGTTTCCAAAGTTCCTGTTTCAATTAACATCTTTTGTCTTAATTAACTTTTTTTTCTCTTATAAAATAATATATCCTAATTTTAACCTTCAGGACAAAGACCATATTGTCTCTGTTCATAATGCACTGGCTATTCTGTAAAAACTATACCACTCTTAGGTAATGATTATACATGTGAATGTTCTCGATTGCACAGAATTTATCCACTCTGTCTGAGCTCATGCCTTTTCATTCCTAGAAGATCACAGAATATTATTATATAGCAATTATATAATCCTTTGTCATTTTGCAAGCATTTCATAATCATTTAATGGAGGTCTTCAACACACTAGTATAGATTGATCTTGTTATTACTATTGGCAAGAAGAGGGAAACAAAGATGGAATGATAAAAACGTGTCAGGTATCACATCCCATGCCACCAGGAAAAACAGGAGTAGCACTCAGTCTCTTATTCTCTACTCTGCCGATACCCTGTCGAGCTAGGGTTCCCTTAGCATCAGAGGAAGAAACAGATCGATTCATTTCCAAATATTATTATTCGGAAAAGGTCTGTTCAGTATTAAAGAGGCGGTTCTCTTTATTTTCAAAATAAGTAAAAAGCAAATCCCAGTAATTCTTTGGACTCGGGGTTGGGAAGGGGCAGCAAAAACACAGACCAGGTCCAGAGAGCAGGAAGAAGGTAAGGGAGATAAAATTGGTTGTGGGTGAATCCTCATCCATCGTTATATGGGAGAGAGATTTAAAGAGGAAGGCCACTATCTTCTCTCATCTGAGGCTTCCTCCAGAACCCGTAGGAGAGGAAGACATACTGCTGAGTCTTCATTTGGGGAGCAGCAGGACAAAGCAGTTTTTCCTTAGCCAAATGAACCCCTTCCTGACAGCTGTGGGGAAATGTGTTTGTGCCACCAAGTCCCTTTGAAAATTACTCCTAAAATTATTAAGTCAATTAAATTATTAGCCAATTAAAAAAACCCAGCTTCAAAAGGAAAACAATGTGGAGAGTAATAACATACCAAACTTAATGTGACCTCTCAGCATTTTTGTAGGGTGGCTTAGGGTAGAGAGTGGAAAACACCCAGAGTTGGGATTTAGGAGTCCTGATTTTAGTTTCAGCAGTTTCATGATCTGGCTGTGTGACCTCAGACAAGTGGCTTAACCTCTCTGGACTTCTGATCCTTCATATTTAAAATGAAGGAGGTGGATATTAAGTGATGTCTAAGAGCCCTTCTAGAGGTAAAAATTCCCCAATTCATAATAGTAATAATTAACATTTGATGGTGCTTTACCACCTACAAATGGTTTCTACATACATTAGCTAATTTGATCCTTATGCCAGTTCTGAGGTAGTATTGTTATGATTATGCCCATTTTTAGAAGAGAGACTCAGAAACCACAAAATGGCAGAGTTGGCATTGAACAGATGTTCCCAAAGGAAAATATCCCTTCAGTAAAAGAAGCAGCCGGTGCCAACAAGGATAAGCAATAGCAGATAATTTAGGCCGTGAGCTCTTGTTTAGGGGTGCAACAGGATTTCTGGAGGCCGCGTTGGGGTAATGATAATCCACCATGTGGAATGTTATCTGATGATGTATTTATCAAAAAAACTAATAAAAAGAAAATTAAAAAAAGATACAATAATTGTTACTGCACTACACCCTAATGAATTATTGTGTTCAAGGTTCCTACAAAAAAAAAAGTAATATTATACTCGGCTTATGTTTTAATTGATTTATTAATATTTTATCACAGGAATGTAATTTAAGCTCCTCATGATTTAGATCTCATAAACCTTTAGCATTTTGCAAATTCAAATTCCAATTTAAAGCCAGGGCGAGCAATTAACTTTTCTATCATCTTGTCAGGGGAGAAGGTTCGTGTTTAATTTGAGACAAAGTGACAGAAATATATATACACTGTATGTATTACTCCAATTTAATTTATGAGTCAGCACCATCCACCTTCAAAATGTAGATTTAATAGAAGGGGAGGAAGAAAAGGCCGTGCTGTCATGATAGGGCTGTGATATCTGCCCTGAATTTCATATATATATATATATATATATATATATATATAT
>NW_024426552.1:58323443-58435177 GCF_017311325.1 Ursus maritimus
TATATATATATATATATATATATTTCATATATATATAGTCCCAGGTTTGTTGGGATATCAGGCTAGATTGATTGCGGGCCTATTTCCAACCCTTTTGTTTTAAATTAATTTAGTAATTATTTGCTCATATAGCATACAATCTCATGGATATCACGGGGAGCTCCTACCCCTGTTTCCATGCCTACTCCTACCCCCTCCTCCCTTCTCAGTTTCATGGAGAGCTGCCCCTCCAGGTTTATCCTAAGCTCGATAAGCGAGACACACTGTGGAAAATATTGCCTTCGGTCATTTCTTCATCCCCTTTCTCATTTTCCAAAGCGATCTTTCAAATGCTGTCTACCTAAAACAAAGAAGCAGACCAAAAAAACACACAAAAAAACAAAAAAATCTCTCCACGACTTTATATTTTAATTTATAGGATATGCATGACAAGTTAAAACAGTGGTACTTTCCAGTGATCCTTTACAAAACATTTAAGGACAGGATCAGAAGAAATGAGCTCAAACCACATAAGATAGTCAGGTGAACTGAAGGGAAGTACTTCCCTTTGGTGGTTATTAAGCACTGGAACAGGGCTGCAGAGAGAGGTTAAGGAATTCTTCCTAGCTCTGTTATCCTATAATTCACCAAAGGCGCACAATGCTCTATGCTGATGAGATGAGTTACATGACATCTCCTCCCTGGTTCAATCAAAGGGAAGCAATTTACATCTCAAACCAGTTCTCTCATCAGTGGGACATAAAGACTGCAGAACAGAGACACAGCAAATGTGCTTATTTATACAGCATCGACTCAGTTGCCACTGTTCTTTATTATTTTCGTTTGCTCCCTCCTCCTCTGTATGGTGGCCATTTTGAATAGGATGCTTTAAATTCTAAAGTGAGAGAAACACAGGACTAAGAACAATTCAGGACCAAAATTAACTAAAGATTTCTTGTGATTCTGACAATCACTGGCCTTTGTGATGCTAGGCCAATCCCTTTGTTCCATTTAAAAATAAAATCGGATTCCCTTTGCAGACCACAAGAAGGGAATTAGAAGACGGGTTAATGGAAAACTCTGGAAGGTAGCCTGACAAATGTTTATTCACTTTCCAGGCATACAATTCTGTGCTACATAAGTGAATGCAGTGCATTTGTCAAAGAAAGGCTATGTTGAATGAGTGTGAGGTCTTCATTCATAAAACAAGCTTATTTTACTAATAGTCTCTATTAATCTCAGCTTAATTATGTCAGACGTTTTGCACTTGCATACAACAGTGAAAATCGCCAAAAATGCATTTACTGCACCTGCTTAAATGCAGTCATATCCCTAAAAACTATTGCAGGGAAGGAGGAAAAGCTCCCACAGACATGGCTTTTAGGCAGAATATGGGATTATGGCAGAGGGGTTTAAATACATGAGGTAAAAATGGTAATCATATTCATCAAGTACACAAAGAAGTAAAAACAAGAAGCTCTAGATAATTCTTTTTAGTGGACTCACTAAAATAACAATAACAGCTTGATGAAGAGAACATGATTGTCGAAAGCTTGTCCATTTTACATTTTCTCTTTACATAGTGCAATAAAAAGGGAGCACCTGCAGTTTCTACTTGCGTGGGTTTTTTTTTTTTCCTTCTTCTTCTGATGTTAAAAGAAATCATGGGACATCATATTTGTTTTAGGAGCTACTAGTCTAATGTCTGTCTAGTACGCTCCCTACCATAAAGTTATGTTTGAGCCCTCTGGGAATACCTGTGCTGTGCAGACAGTCTGCAGCCTCAAAGTACAGTCTTTGCCTCACACCCTTTTCCTTCATTCAAACACATCAGCCCTTCATCACTTTGGAAATTCAGCTAAAACAGACTTCTCTGTCACGGACCTTTTTTGACAAATTACAACAGAATGTGTTGTAATGTCCATTACCTGGTTGCATCTACTTTACTAGAGACACCAGCCACTGTGGCATCACTGTTGTGGTGTCCTAATACTTATCTAAAAAAAATTACTGTTAACTACACATTGTGGATATTTGAAAGTGCCTAAGAAAGCCATAAACTTAATTACATTGGAGGGCTGGTGTGAGCTCACATGAAATTTGAGCTATCCTTATTAAAAACAGAAATTGCATTTACTTAATGCTTCTTACAATATACCAGCCAACTTTAAACTTTCAAGGTTTTATAATGAGAAAAAACAATATTTAAAAAAAGAACAGGGGCGCCTGGGTGGCACAGCGGTTAAGCGTCTGCCTTCGGCTCAGGGCGTGATCCCGGCGTTACGGGATCGAGCCCCACGTCAGGCTCCTCTGCTATGAGCCTGCTTCTTCCTCTCCCACTCCCCCTGCTTGTGTTCCCTCTCTCGCTGGCTGTCTCTATCTCTGTCAAATAAATAAATAAAATCTTTTAAAAAAAATAAAAATAAAAATAATTTAAAAAGAACAGAACATGTCTGAAGAATTTGATAGAAACATTCTACATGCCAAGAGAAGCATTCTTCCTCTTTCCCCCTTTTTTACCTTTCTCTCTTTCCTCTGTCCCTCTCCTCCTCTTCCTTCCTTCTTTCCCTCCCTCCTTCATCCCCCTACCCTCCCTTCTCTAGTTTGGGAGAAGTGGTATTAAACTTTGAATAAGGAAATAATATTTTTGTTTCAGAATCCATGTGCTTTTACTACTCAAAGCACTGATTTAGAGGGGAATTTTGGGTGAATTCTTATGGCATTCTTTTTTTTCCCCCCTTGGAGTCTACAGCTATCCTTCAGGTATCAAGCTATTTCCAAACATTCCTATAACAGCCTCCAATATTCCACACTGCAGTCTGTGATATACCCTAGCAAGGTAGTCTTTTATGAAAGACTGCAATAGCCAGTGAAGAACTATTTTTTTTTTCAATTACTTTTGTAAAGGCACAGAGTAAATGACAGTGGAGTTCGAGAACGCAAGGTTCAAACTGCACTTCGCAACTACAGGGCTACTCATGACGTCAGCCCCTTGCTGTTCTACATATCTAGATTCAAGTCTGCGGCTTTAAACAGCCTTTAATAGACAAAACAGGACAAGGGACTACCCTGCCTTTCGTGTTCCAATACCATAGAAGGTACTGGAGAAAAATCTGTTTCCACAGATGTCTGTCACTGTGAATACCTAAGATACAAAATTCTGAAATTATGACAAAGTGAGGATCTGACTTATGTGTTTCACAACATGACTTGCCATAGGCCTCCACTGAGGAGACAGCAACTCCAAGTATGTCAAAATTTCATTTTCTTCTATTTTCATAAAGCTTTTTAAGAAAGGTTGTCATAATATAAGCAATGCCAGTATTTTCAGAAGACTCAGAGGTTTCCCGAGGCAGAACAACACTACAGATTACAACATTACAACAGACATTCCTCCCACTCCTGCATCAGTGAAACCAATGGGCAGGAGGTGCTTATCAGTGATTGTGAGGGTAGATGTCTTCTAAATGGAAAGGCTAAAAAATAAAGAAACACCTACAGTGCTGTGCGTTCATCTATTTTGCCCTGCAGTCACCCTGCATCTCTCACCGGTGATGCAGGGTTAATCTCGCCCGTGTAAGAGATGCATTAACTGTCTCGTGGCATTACTTTCCAAAGCACTTCCAGAGGAGTAGATTTAGTCCTGTGCCACTTGACTGAAGGCATTTAGTTCTGTGATTTTTCTAAAATCAAAAGTAGCATGAAGATGCCTTAAAATCCAAGACTGAAACTTATGGCAAGGATGCCTTAATGTCCTCCCGCCCTGGAAGTTGTATAAGGAAAATGAAGTGTGCATCATATACCTGGTTCTACAGGATTTCAAAGATTGTCAAAGTTCGTAAAGTGTTTCTTCTTTCCTGGGACACACCAAACTAAGTCCCACCTCAGGCCCTGAGAACTTCATCTTACTTATGCCTGGAATGTTCTTTCTCCAGAGTCTGGCATGTTCACTCTCTTTTATTCTGGTCTTTATTAAAATATTACCTTTTCAGGAGACCTATACTGAACATAATATCTAAAAGAGCTTGCCACTCCCACCCTACCCAACCCTCCTTTGTTTTCTTCATAGTATTTATTCTTTCCTGAAATTACCTATTTATCTGCTTACCATCTGTCTTCCGTACTAAAATATAAGCTGAGTGAGCCAGACTTTATCTTAGTCCCTGTGGTATCACTAGTGCTGAGAACTATGCCTGATATATATGGTAGGTAGTCACTATATATTTGTCAAGTAAATAAAACTTACAGCCAAAATACTTGGCTTTAAATTTTACAATTTAAACTCATTTCATCTCCTGAAGAGTGAGCATCACATACAATGACCCTTCAGTCTAGATAATGTATGAAGTCAACATGCAAGAATCACTATTCTGGGAAGAGTGTGTTCAGGCCTGGTTTAAAATCAGAGCCTGTTGCTGTGTGACATTTAGTCTGCCATTTTAGCTAGACCACTGAATGGATGGAGTTAACCAAAGAGCTGACAAGACACTCACACACACACACACCAAACAAACAAACAAACAAACAAACAAACAAACCAAAGCCCTCCTTACTGTGGGAATTGGAGTGGATTGCTACTTACTCCAAGCCAGCAACAGCTAAAGAAGAGAGGTGATAACCAGAAGACCTTTGGAAACCATTTCACCAGAGCTGCCACCTGTCATTTATGTTAAAAGAAGCAGTCACCCATCTGTCCAGACTGGAGAATCACAAAGTCCTAAACACCATTTACTTACCCCAAACTAGTGATTCCTTAGAAATTTTGTATAGCATGTAATAATGAAATGACATGATCTTTATTTGTTTTCCTTTAGATACACATTGAACATTTTCTTTAAGGTGGCATTCGACTTTTAAAATACAAACACCAATTAACTGAAGTATTTTTTGGTAGAGGAAAAATGTCTATCATAATTTTAGTGGCAGTAATAGTTCTGTACATTTCTCTTAGCAAATTTAACCTCAGATTTCTAAGCACTATGCAAACATTAATTTACTAAGTTCTGCTGTGTTCTCCATGTGAATTAGAATATTATCACATCTTCATTATTTTCGGGTGAGAATCACATGGAAGGACCCATAATTTGCCAAGACCAAACAGCAAAAATAAATAAATAAGTAAGTAAGTAAGTAAAGAGCAAGATCCTTCCATTTAGAAAGTGGGTGCCCAGGGAAGATTAATGAATTAAAGTAAGAATATACCTAAACTAACATGAGCTGATAACTCAATACAGAGGCTAAGGACTCTGAATAAACACCCCTGCAAAGAGTAGAGTCAATCTTTAAAAACAGCAGTCAGCAATTATTGAGCATTCACTATGTGTTGGGCACTGTTCTAAGAGTTAGTGGAAACAGGGACTTTGCTTCTTATTCACTGCTGTTTCCCGAGAGCTAGAACAGTTCACCACTGTTTCCCGAGAGCTAGAACAGTGCCCAGGCCAGAATGCATGCTGAATCTATACTTGTAATAAATGTATGAATGACAGATGCATTCTTGGTTCCAAATGACTAAACTGTCCAAATTTTTTAACACAACCTGTTTGTAAGTTGGGAACAGCCTATATAAACGCTTACTCTTAGAAGTGGAGAAACAAGGAAGAAGTTTGACTTGAACCAGTGTGTAACTAAATCTAGGGTAACGATGAGCCTTTTTACAATAGAGTTCATTTATTTAACAAACATCCATTGAACACACACTATATGCCAGGTATTGTAAGAGGTTCTAGAAATAAAGACAAGGTGCTTGTTGTTGCAGAGCTTAAATTATTGTTTATGTGTCTGAGAGGAGGATGTCTTTGTATATAATGTAATTATGAGGCAAGAACTTTCTATAAACCAGTGATTCTTGTTTGTTTGTTTTTATCATTTTACCATCCTAACTTGCTAATGCTTTGATAATTCAGCCTGTGAGGAAACTATAGCAAAATGTAGGTGTACTGATTAATTAAAACATATATCCATAAAGAGGAGTGGTTATCTGACAATTACCTAGACAGACCAATCACTGTATGAAAAGTGGATTCTGGCATCAGGCTGAGTTCTGGAAGGTATGAGTTATCTATTTTAGCTATCTATGTTGTCTATTCTCAACTTTATCTACACAAGTCTTCAAGCTTCATTTGGGCTGCCCCAAACTGGAATCCAGGTGCAGTTATTAATGGATAAGTTCAAGAATAATACCATTTCAATGAAAAGAAATGAAGAAGTACACAAAATAATACAATATAAATAAGGTCTTACCAACTCCCTATCATTCATGGACTAATTAGAAAAGTTACTGCTACAAAGGTGGCAGTCTCACCTGTGTTTCCCCTCTGGGACTGTAACACGTGCTCCTTCTGTCCACTACATAAATTCTCTCAAAGCCTAACTGACCAAAGTATAGCTTGTGGAGGAGCGTGCATACTTGAATTTATTTCACTCTGATAATCCACTTTAAATGTCTGGCTTCTCTAAAATAATCTCAGTTCTTTTGGCTTTACTTTTACATGAAATCAAAGTTTTGCAAAGATTTCTGTTTGTAAACTGACCCTTCAGGTATGCTGTGGAAGCTGAGTTCTGTAAGAAAACCAAGGAGTCCAAGGCAACCTAAGTTCAATGTTTAATCATTGCTAGCAACCTACTTAAGGTTAATTCCTCCTCTAAAAATAAAGCCGAATTATATATTTTAGCTGGGAATTCAGCAATGCTGGGAAAACATTCTAAACCCTTGTTGGCAAAGGAAGAAAAGAAAAAAATACATTGATATCTTTGATTATCAGTATACTGAAATCAAGAACTAAATACAGGTAACAGATCTGCTTCAACCTGCTGCTCTATGCACTTATAAAACTGAAATATGATATCTAAAAATCACTCTTCTATTCAGAATTACTCAACATTCCCTTTCTGTTTATACACATTTATGTCAATGATACAACAGCCCCAGGCATTCCACTACCAATCTCCCTGTACATGTCCATTGACATTGTCTCTATCAAATTCAACCCAATAAAATTAAATGGAATTAAATAAAGTTGTCTGCTTGAACCTCAGTTTTTCTCATCTCTTATTGTATTGTACTTCTTATCATTTCTTATTTATTTAGCTGAGGCAAAAAGGTTTCCAGACACAATTACATTTTCCTTCCTGGTCTCCTATTTCTAAAGTATTTTTTTTCTTTGTGTGATGTAGTTCATGTCAGTTGCCAAAAATAAATAAATAAATAAATAATCCTTATAATTCTATGAAAATAAAACGGGTATGATAAAGTAACCACTGCCTCATAGCAGAGAAGACATTTCCATCTGATGTTTATCGTAAAATTTTCATCTGATTCCATTAGTTTTCACATAACAATATCCACAACTATTGCCTACTTTCAGAAGATTCCAAATTGTAGGAGGCACATGGGTGGTAGGTAACTCCAGGAGAAACCTGTTAAGGAATGATTCCAGCTCTGGCTTCAGGAGATAAATTTAAAAACAAATTAAAGAGAATACAAAAGTGTTGAGGATGATATGCAACTGGCTTCCAGTTTCTCCCCCTTCTCTCAGACAAGAGGGTGCCCCACATTTCTCGCCTTCATTTCTGCATTCCCTTCAACCTGCACATGTGTTTTATGATTCCCTTTCAAGGCTGCCTTTAATATTAATTTTAACCTGATTTCATGTGTAAATAAACATTTTGGAGTGAGGGAGAAAATAAGACACACAATGATTTTCTCTGGAGTTCTCTTTCCATAAGTAACATCCAGATGACAACCAACCTCTCATTAATCTCTTGGAAAAAAAGTCAGTAAGTTTCTTATGTCCTTCATAGTGGATTGCTGCTTATTATAAATTGTGCTGAAGGACCCCACACAGAGCAAACTGAAGCATGTGGCATTTAATCCATCACACAGAAGGATCAAGGATTGAGTCAATACTTCTACGGCTTCTACCCCCCAACTATGCATTTCCATGGTGCCCATTTCCATGGTGTTTAGACCTTCAAACAAACACATTTGTCTAAAAACAAATACATATGTAGGAAAACAGTTCTCCAGGGCTCTTGCCTTTCAGCTGCTTTTGGTTGACAGATGAGAAGTCAGATACAACATTCTGAAATTCTGAGTCTTATTGTCTTATATACTGGAGAGAGAAGTATTTGGTTCCAGGTAGTGGACCTTTCATGGCTTTTCATCCCACAATGGACTCCTTCTTGGCTTCCTTTCACCTCCTATCCATTGGTTTCAACTTCATTTTGAGGATATATACAATTATTCTAAATGAAAAACATTTTTATTTTCTCTCTCTTTCAAAAAAAGTTTTCTAAGAAATTTGTTTCAAAACAATTCTATCTGTAATATGTTAATGTACTTTTGATACTTTTCTAGATTTCATAAATCTCACCCATCTTAGAATAGCTGGGATAATTCAAGGGCACCTGAAGAAATCTCTCCTCTACAGTCTTCCTGTACTTGAAATTCTACCACTTAGAATTTATGGATGAAGACAATATCCCTAGAAATGTTTTGATTCTTTGTTACTCTGGGAAGGGTACTATTTTATGTCTATTTTAGAGATGAGGAAACTAAGACATAGAGTAGTTATGTAACTTGCCTAAAGTCTTCTGGTAAGTGAAAGAGCCAGGATTTGAACTCATGGAGTCTAACACTAGAGCCTTAACCATCTACATTACACTGCTTCCCTGTAAAGTAAAGATGAGCAGAGAGGAATGCCTAAATGCCTCATTTTGGGGTCAGAGAGCGTAAGTTCAAATCCCAATTTCGCCACTTACTAGCTGTGTGTCCTTAGGCAACAACCTTAACCTCTCTGAACCTTTATTTCCTTGTGCATATAAAAAGTAGCTAGCCTTCACTGAGTACTAAGTTATGTTCCAGTCTTCAAAGCTAAGTGTTTTATATGTATTATTTCATTTAATTCTCTCAATAACCCAACAAGGTATATAATACTATTTATCCCCAATTGAGAGATGAAGAAACCGAGGTTAAATAACTTGCACACTGTCATACACTAAGTGGTGGAGACAGAATTTAACTGATGGGCAATCTCACTACAGAAACCATACATTTAATCATTAAATTTGTTGATAACCAATAGTATTTACTCATGGAGTTTGGGGCTGTATTTTGGTCAGGATTAAATTAGGTAAACCATGTGTGTGATGGTTACTTTTATGTGTCAGCTTCACTGGGCCCCAGAATACCCAGATACTTAGGCTAACATTACTCTGTGTATCTATGAGAGTGTTTCTGGAGGAGATTAACATTTGAATTGGTAGACTGAATAAAGCAGATTCCCTCCCTAATGTGGGTGGGCCACATCCAATCAGTTGAAGGACTGAATAGAACAAAAAGGCAGATCCTCCTTGGTGTAAGGGAAATCCCCCTGACTAACTGCCTTTGAGCTACGACATCAGTTTTTTCCTTCCTTTGGATTCCAACTAAAACAGTGGTCCTTCCTGAGTATTGAGTCTACCGGCCTTTGGACTAAAACTACACCATTGGTTTCCTGGGTCTCCAACTTGCCAACTGCAGAGCTAGGAACTTATCAGACTTCATAATCATGTGAACTAATGCCTTAAAATAACTATATATGTATAAAGTTGTAAAATCTCCTATTGGTTCTGTTTCTCTGCAGAACCCTGACCAATATGGTATGTAGAGAACCTAGTGTCTGACATACAGAAATAGTCAATAAATGTTTCTTAAATTGCTTTTCCAAGAAAGGCTCACATAAAAGGAATTATAAGATGATAAAGCCTCCTTCAATAAGGACAGTAAGACAGGTCCAGAGGAAAAGGATAAATAGTCTGTGGGCCCTGGACTCTTAAGAATGGAGTGGGGGAGATTTTAAAACACAATCTGCAGCAGGTCAGATGATCAGCATCTTTGTGTAAAATAAGAGACGGTAGAGAAACTTTGATCTGGACTTCAAGAATAAAAGCTACTTGCATCTTTCCCTAAGTAACTTGGAAGGGAATTTTGGTTCTTCACCATAATGGCAAGCTCAGTAGGAAAACAGATGTGAACTTCTCCTTGGAGAGGTAAAAGGTTATAGGGAAAGTGAAAGAATTGACAGAAAAGGTCAGGTTTGTTTAATGCCTGACTTACAGTGCACTAATCCAACCAATCCAACTCTACATATGTACTTTGTTTCCAGCTATAAAGTATGGGGAATAAAAAGACTTCGCGGGCGCCTGGGTGGCGCAGTCGTTAAGCGTCTCCTTCGGCTCAGGGCGTGATCCCAGCGTTGCAGGATCGAGTCCCACATAGGGCTCCTCCGCTGGGAGCCTGCTTCTTCCTCTCCCACTCCCCCTGCTTGTGTTCCCTCTCTCGCTGGCTGTCTCTCTGTTACACAAATAAATTAAAATCCTAAAAAAAAAAAAAAAAAAAAAAAAAAGACTTCTTCACGGAGGTTAGGCCCCCAAGTTTTTCAGCTAAAAGAATCCTAGAAATGGCAAACTCAAGTTTCCTAATGCATGTGATTTACACTGATACCCCTGAAATACTGATTTAATTACTCCTATCCACTGCGGCCATCACTCACGAACATCCCTCCCGGAACATCTCCTTCTAAGTATCGTTCTTCAGTTAGGGTTAGCCAGTAATGTGACTTCAAGGAGCTCACACACGGAGAAAATAAGTGGGTTTTTCTCTTAAGAGAACATGTGTTTCTCCCATCATCTGAGTTAAAAACCAAGGAAGCTGCAACAGCTGGGAAAAGAAGGAAAAGCAAATTTAATTTTTAAAGAAAATAGAAAATAAAAGCAATTTGTCCAATTCCAATGTGTGGCATCTATGCTGATTTTCTCAAGGAAAAGTGCTTATTGTCACCCAAATCCCCAGAGTAACCACAGCTGACACACTTCTCAGCATTAGAGCACTTGGCAACTGGCAATAAGGCCTGTTCCTTTCCGAGGCAGATGAAAAGCCAGGCACTCCCCAAACAAAACCAATGCAGCTTTTCTTGACTCTTCAGCTGCCTTCATGTCTTCTGAACATAGCATTTTGTTCTGTGCAATGGGAGGCTCATGGAGCAAATCTATTTCACCCAAAGCACCAAAACCAGTACAATGAATATTTCTATTCTTCTGGCTACTTTGATTAAAGAACCTACTCTTACTTGCACACTCAAATGCTGCCACTGCTGATGTACACATAATTGTACAAAGATCTGAGGAGTACTGTCAATAAACAGAAAAATAAGTCCTGCTAAAGAATGCCTAAACATGCAAAGGAATGCAAATATAAGCCCTCTACCATACACAGGATCTTTGTTTATACCAGTTGCACATGGTCAATAGAAGAGGACATGCAAAACACTTTTTAATAAATAAATTGTCATCTTGCATTAGCTTATATCAATAGAATTCTTCCAAGTATTTTTTTTCATAATAAAGTGTGTATAGATTGGTTTGGTTATTTTTCATTCTCATCAGAGAAAAAAAAATCATGTGACTTAAAGTGTTTCCACTTATGTGAAAGCAGGAAGCCAATTTCAAAGGCTACCATTTTAATAACAAATGCCTTCATTTATATTTTTGTTAAGAAACAAGACTATTCCTTTATCTAAGTTCTATGAAAGTCTTTCTACTTTTCTCACATTAAACTACATGTGTGAAATTCCATCAGTGTTATTACCAATATTTACTCCTGATGGCCACAGCTTTTCTAATCCTTGTGTAGCCATATGTTTAATGTTACATAATCCAGTGGGAATCCCTTTTTTAAAAACAATAAAATAAATGTGGATTTTTAAAATTGTGTTCCTTTTTTCATGCCAAAAGTAAAAACAAAAGAAAATTTCCAAAATGGACATTAGATAATGTACACAATTCACCTTATAAAAAATATTATTTATGTCAGCAAGTCTTCACACAGTCCTGGAAATCCCAGCCCTGGGGTGGCACCAAGTTCCCAGACACATCAACTGAAGCATGTCCACATATGTCAGTAGTCAATCTTACAGAGAATGATTCCATGACACAACACTTACCCTGGTTGAACCATATCTAATTCCTAAATAACAATGATGACTAACAGTGCTTTATTGGATAGTGTTTACTTGCTAACATTTCTTTTTTTTTTTTTTTTAAGATTTTATTTATTTATTCGACAGAGATAGAGATAGCCAGCGAGAGAGGGAACACAAGCAGGGGGAGTGGGAGAGGAAGAAGCAGGCTCATAGCGGAAGAGCCTGATGTGGGGCTCGATCCCATAACGCTGGGATCACACCCTGAGCCGAAGGCAGACGCTTAACCGCTGTGCCACCCAGGCGCCCCAACTTGCTAACATTTCTTATAGAAATCTTGATTACTTGCCTCTCTAATCTTCCAAGGATTATTCCAAAACATAGTAGTGTCTGAGATGTAGAGTGTTCTCCTCTGAACCTAAGCACAAATTTGTTGTGGTTAATATGAAATTTGTTGCAGATCTGACCACTAACAAGTAAAAAAACATGAATTAAGATCAACATGTAGGTGAAATGTACTAGAAATTAGGCCATTTAATATGAATCACGTACTGGTTAGCCATCATCTTTACTTCTGTCTTTTTCTGGAATTAACATCAAGAACAACTGATAAACACAGCATAAATCGCAGAAGTCTACAGATTCCTGAACACTGGGATAATTCTGAGCCTCACTTCTTCACTGTGTTGTGTTGGTAATGGAGGTGGGAATGTGAGAACAAAATTGTGGCCCAGGTTTTATCTAATTTGATCCAAAAAATAGCTGCCAAGGCTAAAAACATATTAAAAACAAAACAAAACAATCCATTTTGTTTAGTTACTCAAAAAAGTACCAAAAAGAGGTAGAGAAGAATCCTTCCCCTCTGTCTTGGGCACATTGAATATGGTCACCAATTGTGCCTCAGAAACTCTCTCTACTCACTTCACCTCCCAGCCCAGACCTCTCTCCATCCTGTCTATCCTTCATAAGCAGCCCCCATGCCTGTTCATTGTTCTTCCTGTCTCTGTTCTTTTCCTCTTACTCTAGTAAAATCCTCCCGCTTTAGGATAAGTTATCTGCCCCCTCCTCCAGCCAAGGTCACTTTCCCAGTTGTTTTCCATTCCCCTGGTTCTACCTTACCAAAGTCCTGACACTTCGGCAGCATGAATAGAATTCTCAGAAGGAAGTGAAGGAGGAGAACTGAGAGGAGTCCTCCTCGTGGTAGAAGAAAGTCACGGGATATAAGCCCTTACATGAAAACATGCACGCCTTGAAGCTTTGCAAACCACGTGCCAGTGCCCTCTTATTTTCTCCTCTGCACATCTCCTCCCCTGTCTCATATTTTGGTTAGTTATCAGTCATAGGAGTTAACTTTCAACATACAGGGTAGAGAAGTTAGTATACTCTCTGCTCTCTTTTTTTTTTTTCTTTTCCTTTTTTTTTTTTTTTTTTTTCAGGTCTGTGGGTCTATGTCCATCTCCCAGGGCAAAAATCTGTTAAACACATCTTTCAGTATCTCTGCCTTCGTACAGTCTTCTGATAGCCATAATTTTACTTTTATCTTTAGAGAACCTTTTTCTGGTCAGAACATTATTATTCTTATTCATCTTCCTTTTCTTCCCAAATATCCTACCTCTGGCTTAACCTAACTGTAGCACAAAATTCACCTTTCTTGTTCAACAAGAGCAATCTCTGAGATCCAACGCATTCAAAACAAAAGCCCTCTTTAATTATAATCAATAGAAGTGACTTAAACTCATATACATTTAAATGAGAGGTAGAAAGTGATATGAAAGGATATATGATTCAGGAAGATGAAGTGAATTATTTAAGGTCATAAAACAAGTATGGAATTGAATGTGGATTGGATTCAGACCTTCTTTCTGACATGATCCCTCATTGCTTTTTTCCTGCATTCATTGATGGCTAAATCTTACCATTTCTTTTTTCACACACAAAAAGCTAATGTCTATATTCTTGCAACACAGTGTTCTCTTAACCAAATATACACTTATGTTGGAAAGCTAAGATTATTCACACAAAACACTGAACAACTCACAGGTCCTTCAGAATATTCTCCCAACTTAACTTTTGTCTTCCTTTCTGTCACCTGATCCTGTCTTCTTGCCACCAATCAACTGTTTGTACACATTAAGCTCTATGTCTGTATAAAACTTATTTATTCTGGGGCGCCTGGGTGGCGCAGTCATTAAGTGTCTGCCTTCGGCTCAGGGCGTGATCCCGGCGTTCTGGGATCGAGCCCCACATCAGGCTCCTCCACTAGGAGCCTGCTTCTTCCTCTCCTACTCCCCCTGCTTGTGTTCCCTCTCTCGCTGGCTGTCTCTCTCTGTCAAATAAATAAATAAAATCTTTAAAAAAAAAACAAAACAAACTTATTTATTCTTCCCTCTTTCCACCAAGAAAAAGAAATTAAGAACTTCTTATAAAGTAGGCAAACTCAGACATCATTTGCTCTTGGAAGCCTTCCCAATATCTACTCCATGAAGCTTTCAACATCTCCACTTCCTTACCACTTCCCCCACTAGTAGATCACATGTGCTACTGCTTTAAAATTCTTGCCTCTTGTTAGGATGTGGGATTCTTCTTGATACAGCACATGTTAAATATTCGGAATACAAGAATTAAAGACACTAACCTTGCCCTCAAGAAGTTTCCAGTACAGTTAAGAAGTCAAAATCATAAACAAATATAGTTCAGCTCTGAGGTAGACAGCATATTTCTATATAATTGACTGGAATTATAGTTGCACATATATATTGTTGTTGTAATCAAGGCTATATTACATATGGTAAATTTAAGTACTCCAAAATTGACTCACAAAAAGCAGGGAAGTAGTCAATGTACATAAGAAGGACAGCAAGGAGAAATAAACTATAAAGATGTAATGGGAGACAAGAAAAAATACCGAGTTAATTGAAGTACAGGCTTAATCCAAGAAAAAGCAGCTTGGGGAAAGGAAGTTGAATTAGTTCAAGATATTTTTGGTAGCAAGAGCCAGAAAGGCTACAGTTGCCAGAAATGAAAAAGGGACTGACTATGGAGCAAAGCTATGCTCCAGTGTGCCACTGGGCATTGAGTTCAATGATTTATATAGTTTATTTCAACTAATACTCATAACCACCCTATGAGGTAGGAACTATGAGGAAACAGAGGCTCAAAGCAGTTATGACTCGCTCAGCTAGTAACTGAAAGAGCTAGGATTCAAACTCAGGAAGAGTAAATTCCAAAGTCCACTCTTCATCTATTCAATTTTGGCCCAAATCCAAGGAGGCTGTGTCCACAAAATTAGCCAAAAATTGCCTTATTTCCTCAAAGATCAAAGTCTAAGAGAGACTGCATATGATCCCAAGGCTCTTCATATGGTAATAAAGAATAAATTCATTTTATAGTATAATCAGCTAATAAACTCTAACATAGCATATCTGAGAGGAAGATACCTTGGAAACCATCTAGCGCAACCTCTTATTTTGCAAATATTGAAGATACTAATGCCAACTAATTGAATCATATAGATTACTAAGGAGAAAAGTTTTGAGAAGGAATAAAGTACAAACTTTTTGTTCCTAAATCTGAAGATCATGAGAAAAATACCATCTTATCCTGTGTGGGTGAGCTCCATAATGCTAGGCACTTGTTTCTTTTTGAATAATTGTATCTCCATTTTCTAGGACAGTAAACAGTATTGTTACTAGCACATGGTACCCATTTTACAAAAGGAGGTGCCCAAATAATATTAGTTTCATGAAGGGATGAGTGGGTTTGTGTGGGAGAGTGTGTGTGATATGGGTGCAAGTATGATATGGGTGCAAGTGTGTGATATGGATGCAAGAGTTTGGACATATTAGTTGGATATTACTAAATTAATTTTTGTCTACCATTTGGTTCACATCATCTTCTCCTTGAAATTTTCCAGCAACATCTTAAATGCCTTACATAGCAAGATCTTTGCTGTCAAATGACTTCATCAGAAATCAAGAGTTTAGTATACCATCAATGAATGGAATTTGCATGGTGTCCTTTGGGTAGAATCATCAGAAATTTTTTTAACTTATCTAGAAATAACTCAAAAGATTTTGATAAAGTGGTAATATGAACATTTCATCTTTATCTTAGTTTTAGGGGGGTGGGAAACACAGAAGCAATATTTCATTTCTAAAACCATGTTCCCATGAAGCTGAGCAGAAGGACTGCTTATAACAGAATTTTCCAGCCAAATTCTCAGAGGGCCCCCAACAGGCTTTCTCAATTTGTGGGCGCTGTCCTCTAACAATCTATTCCTTTCCAGACTCTCCTTGGAAACCAAAGATTTATGTCATTCTCTTCATATTTTAAAATGAAATTGGTCCTGGTTAAAACAAAAATGAAAACTGAAGGCCTGTCTTTATTCCAAATACCAGTGCTGTCTGGACAAATGCCTCATTAATATGCCCTATTTTGAAGACACCACCAATGACTTTGCCTCTGCAGGAGTTTTAGCATTATTTGGACATTTCCAGAAATCAAGCTCACTTACAGGCATTCATGAAGATGAGTTGTACTTAGGCAGAGGTCTGAAAAGGAAAAGTAAATAAACCCCAGGTTGGAAAGGGGAAACCAGACCCTCCTTTTTATAAATGACTTATAAATCTCCTACTCAAATTCTGGAGTCAAAGAAAAGTCACATGGACTGAATGCATTTCTTTTAAAAAATGAATATTCACTTAATAATCCTGAAATGCTTTCTGCTCTTTGAATACATTCAAACAAGTAGGTATTGCAGCATTTCACTGATAGCTTATCAAACCACAGAATAGAACAGGAGGAGTGAATCAAAAGGGCTTTCCTAGGGGAGCTCCATGGTCATTGTTCTATAAAAACATATGAACATATTGCTATAAACTCATCTTCACAGGAAGTCACCCAGCTTAATAAGCACAGACCTGCAAGTTAATATTAAAATTCACTTTGATTTCAGCAGCAACAAAGCTGATCCAACTAGGAGCTATTACATAAAACTCTTATTGTCATATTCGTCATCACCACTCTCAGTGGAGACCACTGCCAGCACCACAAAGCCCTCAGTTCACCTCAGGAAACCTGCTACACAGACGGCCATCCCAATAACAGTGCGGTGCTGAGATGGCCCTGTTTATTTTATCAGAGTGGCACTCCTTTAATTTTTCAATTCTCTTTATTGATGTCCTCTTTCATGTATAGGTCTATTAGATTCTACTTCCTCTACTGTCCTCCCAGGAATTGGTGCTTGCCAACTACAATAAGTTGTTTTGACAACTTGTCTAGCTATACAATACTCTGTTTCTTTCCCTCTGCAGTCTTTTTGGCTTCAAATGAGTGCCTTCAAAATATAGCAGAGACTATCCAACCAAACTACGCAACAGGGGGAAAAACAGCTTTCTATGCGTAAGCACCGTCCTGCCAAAACCACAATCTTCTGTGTGCTCATAGTTCTCTTTCCTTTCCTCCTTATTTTTATGGATAAATCCCCCTTGCTATCTTGTCTACTCCTATCTTAATAAGGAATGACTGCCGTGACTACCCCCATCAACCAACGCCATTCACCGCCAGCACCTCTGCTCTCCTCGTGTGCTTCAAGAAAAACTGATTAGCACTTTGCATAATTAACCTGATTAGCACTGTGCATAATCAAACTGATTAGCACTTTGCATAATTAAAAAGAAATAATAATAATAACAATAATAAGCACTAAGTAATATCAAAAGCTGTTAGTCCCACAGCCCTTTGGTTACCTCCAAGATGAGTTTGGTGCGGCATATTTTGCACTTTCACATTGAAATCTTTTCTTTAACTCAAAAGTCAAGAAAATAAATTAAAATGCTTTCAATCCATAGAGCCATCTTGATTTTCATATCCATATCAGTTATCAAAATAATCATTCTTGCCCATGTGTGCCTTCCTCAGTTTCAGTCTTGCATTACCCATATCAATAAAAAATATTTGTGATCAAACTAGAATCAGGATGTATACTCCTTATATAGCTATAGAGTTATCCTATGCATTGTTTTGGGTGATAATGAGGTATATGAAAGGAACTGGACAGCCTTTCAGGAAAACCTGGCTCTGACATTTACTGTGCGACCTTGGCTAAGTCACTTAATTAATCAGAACTTCAGTTCCCTCACCTGTGAACTGGAAATAAATAAAGTCAGTTCTGAAGCTTCAAGAGCTGTTGTGATAGAATAAAACAGTAATTTAGGAGGGTACTTTGTAAACTATAAGGTACTTCATATATGACATATCCCATTCTAGGTCTCCAAACCTCTTATCCCCTAAATTTTATTTCCTACCATGGACAGCCTTAGACATTATGAACAATAATAAAATTTTATATTTTTAATGTCTTGGAATGAAAGAGTTATAAAATTCTTTTGCATACTTTACCTTATTTCCTATTCAATAGCTGAATGTGATTAAAATTTTGACTTGAAGTTATAATTTAACTTTAGTCCTTATTGTATCCATCACAGCCCTCATTTGTGTTTCCACAGAGGTTAAAATCAAGCTGTTGTTGGAAATTCATAAGAGAATAGAAGAAAATCTAGTATGTTTCTATTAACTGGGGACTGCAACGAGGAGAATTCTGCAACTCTGCTTTTCTCCACCCACCATAGCCAACCATCTGCTCCTGACGACCTTCAAGGCTTTGTTCAGTCCCACGTTCCTCCAGGAACCTACCTCAGACACTCTTCAGTTCGAATTTCTCTCTTTTTTTTTCTGGTGCTCCCAGACAATTTTATCTTTTATCTGTAACTTTACTGTGTACGGTTTGCTGTGTTTTAAGTTGGTATGTGTCTGATTCCTCTGGAAGATGAGAAGCTCCCAGAGAGAAACCACCATGCCTTTTCACCTTTGCCCCCACAATAGCTGCCACAATGAGTGATGCACTTGGTGAGCACTGAACACACTTGTTATGGTGGACTTGAGGAAACTGGACAGTAAAGTACGTTTTCCACTGTACCCCTACCATGTAACTGCTATATGCTAATTAGCCATTGCTTCACTAACTGTTTGCAAAGATCTTTGACATACCCATGACCACTTTACTGACCATTAAAATGTCTAACGTATGTCAAGTTACTTTTTCTTTATTTACTCAATTATGCACGTAATCATTCAAAAACAAATGTGAGTGCCTAGTATGTGCTAAGCAGTGTGTTAAACATTCAGTACAGCACTGATCAAACTCAAAAGGAACTCTTGGTTCCTCTAAAGAAGTTTATAGTCTACATATCTCTTAAGGAGCCTAGAGTAGCCTTTATAAGGCCAGAGTGGAGTAGTGTGGAAGGGGAACCTTAAAGTAGCCAAGATCATCAGTTGCAAGCTACCTACCATGGAGCCATAAGCCTCTCCATCTAAAGGAAAGGAACCCACATAAGCAGTCAGTGTTCCTGAGCCAATCATCCATTTTACAATTCATTTAATTCAAGAAAGAAAATGCTGCTGTGGAGATTATTCAAGTCCAAATGTTCCTGGTGAAGGTGCTTCCAGTAATTCTGGGAAAGAAGCCAATCTCCTAGTTTTATATGTAAATATTTAAAAAACACACACATATATATAAGCACAAAGGAAAGGTCAGGAAGACGTAAGTCTTTTAAAAATCTATTCTAATAATTTTTTTCTATAACTGTCCACAAAAGTTTGGGCTTTTTTGTAGCCTTACATTTTCTTTTACACAATACACCTGCTTTTTTTTTCTAAACTAAATATTTCTTCCATCTAATGACTCTCTTTATTAGACAGCATCTAATTTGCATACATTTACATACAATTTAACTGCTAGCTTGTGAGAACAAAGAAATGGCTCTGTATTGTACTGAAGGACAATACGCAGTAAAGGAAGGTATAAAAACCAACCAGCTCAGTGACTGTGTAAGCTCTTTGTTTCAGATATACCAGGCCTTTTTTTTTAACATACCAGTTAAAAGGGGCAAAAATTATTTCATCAAACAATGAAAGATACAGCACTACTTTGTTTAACTGCCCATTTCCTCCCCAGCTTGGTTACTACAATTCAGGGGTCCGAGTTCCCTGAATCTACTACAATTTTCTTCATTAGATTTGATGGATTCAATCCCTTCACATATTTTTGTTTCGAGTCTTATTCCTAAAACAACCTGGGATTCCGCTGTGATAAAGCTCTATTCCGATGCTCATTTGTGTTGCCACCTGCCTTGTTCCACTAAGGGACAAGGTAGATATGACATCCTGTTCTCCAGTGAAAAATGCATACCCTTACCCTTAGTAAGAACAGATTTTACTGAGACTTCTGGTCTTTATGTTATGAACCAACTCTTCAAAAGAAACGGTTTCCAGCATCCACTGGGGAGGAGATGGGAAAGGAGGACCTGAACATAGGGAGTATATACTGAAGGAGAAATAAAGAGTTGAATCAACTGTTTCTCCAACCTTGCAACGCCACCCCTCTGTAAGTCTCCAAACCCAGACGACTACTGGGAGATTTAAAAAAGAGAAGAAGAAAAAAAAAAAGAACTGGAAACCAGGGTCCTTGATCTTCATTTGAAAGTGAATTCCTATACTCTGTGACACAGGGTGAGTCACTATGACTCTTCAGTGTACCTCTCATCTTTGATGCATGGAGAGGGAAATTATAGAATGCAATCTTGAAGAGTTTGTTCAGTATTTTGAAAATATTAACTATTGAAAACACATGAAATAAGTAATAAAGCGGCAGTCACAACCAACAAAACTAAACACTAGAGGGATCCGAGTTTCTGAAATGCCATGTGTAAAATACCACAAAAAATGAAATATGGTATATAAAAATGCTTCGAAATTACAACAAGTGATACAGACATAAGGCAAAATACTAGGACAAACTAAAAAACAAAGCCACATTTGAATTGGCCCCACAGGCTCAATGGAAATATAATTCATAAGTGGATGCTAGAACTGGTCTTGGAAGATGCATTTTCTTAGAAATATATTTAATATCATTAGTTTGGCCTATTTTCTGCATCTGATAATGCAGATTTACAATTTTAATGACCAAAAGAGGTGTGAACTTGTCAGTGATAAGTGAAGAAATTCTACCACTCTGTGGGGCTGCAGAATGCCCACATGGTTTGGAACCTTCAGCAGCCAAACAGATTGCACAATCTCTACCAGCGATCTTGAAGCATGTCTGATTTTCCACCTGGTAAGAAGAAGCCTGAGTTAGAGACTTGTATTAATGCTGGAGTGCTGGCATAGACCAAGTCTGCCAACTTCCTAACCCATAAGCTATTCTGAATAATGATCCAAAATTGAACTTAAAAGAAATGATTAGACACTGTCCTTTCAAACTTTCCTTTTAAAATTAGACACTGTCCCGTAGGTACAGACTAGATTCTGGTCCCTAAAATGAGAAGAAAGGAAGGTGTTGATGGTCCTCTGAAAATCATGGCTTAGCTCTAAAAACATCCTTAAATTCCAGGGAAACTGACCCTGACCCCTTGCTGGATGACAGACCGAGGCAATCACCTCATGAGGGATTGTCAGTAAGTTCTACATGAACTGAAATGAAATGAAAGTTCTGTTTCTAAGGCTTGTTAGATCTCTCTTGCTGATATAAATTTGAGGTTGTACTTATTTTTCATGTCATAGAATATTATCTGTTGGTACCCGGCACCAGACCTATTTTCTACACTTTAACAGATTAAATTCTGCCTTGTTTGTTTGTAAAGCATCTCTTAGTACCAACTCAGCCAACATCACCTGTGCTGGAGGTGGTTAAGATCCACCTCCCCAAAGCATGTTACCACGGTGACAAAGTAGTGACCTAATTTGCACACACCTGCTGGGTTAATTGGGCCAAAATGAAAGATGATATATATGCTCAAAATCCAAAACTGATTTTTTCCTCAAAATTAAATATTTGATTTTTTTAAATTAGCAGTTTCTAAAGCTAAGTAACATTCTCCAGGTGTGCATTTGCCAGTTAATATACCCTGAATGTTTCATGACACTTGAGGAGCAAAACATATTGAGTGATGAATACAAATCTTTTATGTATTTTCTGTGTGCAATGATTAGTATGAGTAAGTGGTCTCAATCACTGAATACATGGGGTGTGCCTGAAGGGTCAGGCCATTGCCTCAAAGCAAATAAGGACATTTCAACTGTGCCAAGTCAACAGAGTCTGAGCTGTTCCTGAAAATGCAAGCTCATTTTGGAGCTGCTCTCCGTAGCCTGGGGCAGCCTGCAACATCTCCTAGACAAAAACATCACTTAACTCTGCTTGACCTCTTCCTACCTCGTTGTACTCATCCTTCTCAGACCACGGATAGCTTTTCTTTCGGCCATATAAAGTTACAGATCAAGAACCAATGGAGATATGAGCAGGCACTTGAAGGTGAAGCCACAGCAACATGTAAGTGGTAGAGCTAAAGGCATCAAAAGCTTGACAGTCACATATATCTATGACTCAACTATTCTGCTTATAGTATTTATCCTAAGGGCATAATCAGAGATGTTCATAAAAATCTGTCACAATGATATTTGTCATATGTTTTCCAACAGAGAAAAACTGGAAGCAACTTACATATCCAAGAATAAGAATTGGCTAAATTATTATAACACATCCATTGTGTGGAATACTATATAATCAATAAAAAAATCATGCCACAGAAAAATTATTTATTAACACAAACAAGTGTTCACCATATATTGCTAGTTGAAAAATCAGAATCTACAATCATGCAGAGGATAATCCTACATTTTTGCATGTACACATACATACACACATCATAATGTTAATAATGATCTTTCTCTAAATGGGAATAGTAACATCAAGGGTGATTTTATTATCTTTTTTCTGCTTTTCTTGTGTTTTCCAAGTTTTACCATGCTGCTGTATTACTTTTATCACTGAAAAATGATTACTCTGTTAAAAATAAAGGGTAGGAAAAAGTTAAATTACATTTCCTGATTCCTCTCCCTCACTTAGATTTCACATCTCACCTGTCCTCACCTCTCTCCTTCTCAATTCTAGTCATGAATATAATAGATGTTAAATAGAATAATGTTCTTTTATTGATAAATATTTCACTTTCCTAGCTGAATGGATCCTTTACTTATTTACAAACTTTACAAAAATGTCAGCCATGAGAGCCAGTGTAGTCTCCAAGCTGCTTCTTGAGCTTAGAAAACCAAACGAAGTAACTGCCCTTCTGTAATGAGGATGACTTGAAGTGAACTTTTCAAGGCACAAATATGTCTATTTATCACCTGGCTATTGCATCCTGCTTAAATTACAACATTCACATTTTGATTTTATTTGTACAGTTATAAGGTCTTACTGATAGGTAAGTGCTTCTCTTAAGTAAGTAAAATTAACATTACCATACGAACTAGAATTGCTGTTAAAAGTATCTCGCTAGGGGTTTGATTTATGCTATGATACTTTCACTGATTTAATCATTGCTTAGATTATCAAAATACAATAATTAATTCTCATAAGTAAAAACGTTTCTTGGGATTTTCTTATGTCATAAACAATAGACATCAGTGATTGATAAATAAAAGAAAAATATGCCAATTTTGACATTTCAGTTCTTACTCTAGCACTTTTTTTTTTACTTAGTGCTTTGTGCTTCCTAAAAAAGTTCATGCAACAAAAAAGTGATTCTTTTATTTCAAATAATGAAATAAAAAGTTTATTTTCATGCCCCAAAATAAGTGTTAATAAATATTTTTAAAATATATGGTATATAAAAATAAATTTTTGTTGAATTAAAGGTGGAGATTTTAAAAGAAATTGAATCACCAATGTGCTAGAAAAATACATGGATAATTTTTTGATGAGTTTTCTATATCCCAAAGGAAACGACCAATAAACACAGCCACATAAAAAGTCTATAGTAAAAGTCAAAAAGCAAATTAAAAACTAAAAAATATTTTAAGCATCTCTAACAGAAACTGTTATTTTCCATTAATATAAAGAGGTTATACAAATCAACAGAAGATTAGAAAGAACCTCTATAGAAAAAGTTAAAAATATTTACTAGGCAATTCACAGAAAAAGAAATATAAATGGCTAGTAAAATTTTTAAATGTTTTTTTTTAATCTAACTCATAAATTAAAAATGGAAATCAAAATAATGATAGAATGTCATTTTCACTTTTCAGATTAGAAAAAAAAATGTTAGAACTCAGTTTTGGTCAGGCTGTGGGAAAGCAGGAATTCTAATACACTATTGCTAGAAATATATATTAGAATAATGTTTATGAGGGAAAATTTTTAATAGCTATAAACATTTTAATTATACAAATATTCTAGGAAATCATGTATATTAAAATGAGTACAAAATATACTTAGAAGGTTGTTTATTGCAATATTTTTTGAATAGAAAAGGAATTAGAAATAACCAAATGTCCATAAATTAGGCAGTGGTTAAATACATTTTGTTATATCTATAAAATGGAAATATTAGGCAGCTATTAAAAAAAGATGATACAGCATAATATACTATAGTATAAATATGATAAAATCTCTGAGATATGGTATTAAGAAAACAAAACACAAAGAAAACTTGAATGGTATGATTCTCTTTTCATTTTTATTTTTTTCCCCTCTCTGTTTTTAAAATGCAGGTATACTGGTAAACTTCTGTACACAAATATACTTGGAATTTTTTATTTCTGGTAATTGCACTATAAGTTGGTGAAGAAACACTTTTCATTTTATAGCTTGAATACCATTTTATTTTCAAAAATGTTTTACCGTGTGCATGCATTTTTAAGGTAAAAACAACAAAAACAATTGTTCAGTGTAGTGATAAATGGTGAAAAGTACTCTATAAGGAAGTAGAGTACCACATCACTGGATCCCTCACTGTACTTGGCTACACCTATTTATTGTTTCCATTTCCTCCTCTGTAAAATAATTGAATTACACTAAAAAAATAGTATGTAAATTATCTTATAATTCCACAGATTATATTTTTATGTCTTAAGAATCGAGTACAGAAGAGTGGAAAAATATGTTTGAGATTTCAGTCTCTACTTTGAGCATCTATAGCTACTACAATTAACAAACCTCTATTTGGTACTTTGTAGACAGACTGTTGTCAGGTCTTTATGATGACAGAGAACAATGTATAATGCTGAAAATTTTGACAAGCTGAATAAACTAAATATACGCACTGTACAAGTAGTGCTTCTGGGTCTCAACAGGTCTCAAGGTGTTGAAACATGCCAAACAAGACTGATCAGAAATGTATTTCTTATGTACTTTACTGCCAACTTCTAACCTTGGCCCAGGTGTTTACTTGAATTTATCCTTGATCTATGCTCTCAAATACATAACTTGAGTAGAACAAAATGTCAAAATGGTTTATAATTTCAGGTATATATTGTCATATGCGTTCTTTAAAAGTTTGTGATATTCTATAACATTATAGTGCATGCTCACAAGTTATAAGAAGTGCTCTGTATCTTTTTAATTTGTGGTATTTGAAGCTTCAGTATGATAATGATCTTCCATTGTGACTTAAGATTCTCGTCATTTGGATTGTTGTTTTTAAAAGCAAGACCTCTCAAAAATTAAAAATTAAAAAAAAAACCTCTCAGTCACGGTTTGAATGGCAAAGAATATGCTCACTTAAGTTACACAGTGGAAATTTCGCACTGTATTTCTGAGAAAGGAGTTCTTTCCTCCATTTCTGGTTTCCATGACTGTGATAAGAACAGAACCATGATTCAATGGTATAACTGATAACAATGTTGTATTATCAATCACATCATAGTTTGTTTTATAAATTGGAAAAAAGGTAAAGCCTATCAAAAATTATATTGAGAGGTTTTTTTTCTTTTAGTTTTTCTAGTGAAAAAAATTAAGCCCTCTCATCTAAAAACTTAATAATTTCTGAAAATGTTATTTGGCTCCATTTTTCAAATGCCCACAGTAGACTGTCTACTTCCTTGTGCATTTTTTCATATAGTATCAGCCTGGGTCATGGTAATGCTGTCATCTGTTACAGCAGCAAGCAATGGGAAAATAATAGTGCCGTGAGTGCAATGTTGATTAGACACATTAAACTCAGGAAAATTCAATCAAATCTCATCAATTTCAATAATTTACCACCACACGTCCTTGTCTAGTTAGAGATAAACAATTTAATTTTGAATGAAGCATTTGGAGAAATTTCTACTTCAGAATGAAAGTAAAGATGAAAAGAACAGATTTCTGTGCTCATCTCAAATGGAAAGTTAACTACATATTCCTAAAAAGTTCTGTGCTTAATCTTGGCCAGCTGTGAAACTAATACTTAAAAAAATTTAAATCTAAAGATATTTGGTTTGACCTTCCATTTTCATTTACAGCCTGGATACATGGAAAAAGCAGAAAGGGGGTGATATTACTCCTAGAAAAAATTATTTGCCGAAGGAGAAATGATGGTTCAAGAATCCCTGTAGCTCCTCTACCAATCCCTGGCACACGCGTAGGCAATGGAATTGACAAGGACAGCTAAGAACAGCAATGAATCTAATCCCTCTGTGGCCAAACTAATTTTGGCTTTCATAAACAACAAGTTTGTTTAATTTTAGGGAGATATAGTTGACCATCTTTAGTCCATTTCTGAATGCTTATTATTGCTGTGTTTACTATCAGGATAAAGAGGAGCATCAACGGTTGTCCCTGAAGCAGACCTCTTAATTGTACATTGTTAATAGCTAACAGTCAGGTCATGCATCCCCTTGTCCCTCTATTCTAATACACATACACCTTGGGACCAAAATCCTGAGCAACCTGTAAGAATATAGAGATCATATTTAGATTAATTTAGTTCTGGTACTATTTCCTCAGAAAGCCCACCCATGACCACTTCCCACCCCCCAGCGTTTCTCTATCCTATTTTTTGTTGTTATACTTCTTGCAAAGCAAACACCACTTCCTAAGCATCTTATTTATGTATTTGTAAATTTGTTTATGGCCTCCGCCCATACACACACACTACCACCACCGCCATTTTAACTTCATGAGGTACAGAATTGGGGTCTTCTTGTTCAGAGCTCTATCTCTAGTGCCTAGAACTAGATCTGACTTTCTCTGTGGTGTAAGAGTGATCCATACCAGAGAGAAATCTGTGATTTAGCAGAAGGAGACTTTCTTCTTTTCGGTTCTTACAGTAACAGGAAAAACACAAACTAGATGGGTTAATTCAATTAATGTATTTTGGGTGCTAATCACAGTTTTGTAAATCACAACCACATTTTTACCTTTAACTATATCACTATTTCAGAGATTATTTAATTTTCATTTTCATTTCTATTTAATCCTTATTTTTTTCTGGTAAGGAAGTCTAATACTTATTTCTAAATTTTCCTATCCCATGAGCATACTATTATGCGCACCATAATTATGTGCACCAGAACAAAAGTGCACCATAAGAACTGCAACTTTAAAGAATTGCCCAATAGATAAGACTAGTCATAATTCATATAATTATGAATTCATATTTCATATAATTCATATAGCCACTCTACTAATAGATATATTTTTAAAATTCAAGTTTTTGGTTTATTGAGTATTCTTAAAAAAAACATACCTGAAATATTCCATAATCATGAGGTGGGAAGGACCAACAAATGCTTCCAATTCTATTCCAATTCTTTTAGGAATGGCTCTACTTTGCTCCTTCTGTAAACCCTTACCTTAATAGTAGTCTACTCCTTATGAGAAACAAAAAATACTTTCAACAACTTGAGAATCAACTTGAGAGAAGTACAAAAAAATGGAGGCATTTCATTGGGCAGAGCTGAGCTTTAATTCTGTCTTGGTCACTAAATGACTACATAAAGTTTGAAATTGACCTTTCCGAGCTGAGACCTGCTTTTTCAATCTGGTCCTGGATACTCATGACTTCCAGTTATCGCTGAATGGACGTGTATTTCTATAGATAGCCAGATTCATAACTCTCTAATAAAGACCTTGCCTGCTCATGGGATAGGAAAATTTAGAAATAAGTATTAGAATTCCTTACCAGAAAAAAATAAGGATTAAATAGAAATGAAAATGAAAATTAAATAATCTCTGAAATAGTGATATAGTTAAAGGTAAAAATGTGGTTGTGATTTACAAAACTGTGATTAGCACCCAAAATACATTAATTGAATTAACCCATCTAGTTTGTGTTTTTCCTGTTACTGTAATATAGAGAGGTAAGTTTAGCTATCTCATGGTTTCAACAGCTAAAACCTAGCACAATGTCTTTGTCATTCTACAACACTAAATTTCAGGTGCATACTTGGCTTACAGAATCTGGAGACCATTATGAAAAAATTTTCTACAACTAATGATTTAGTTTATAAGTAAAGTTATTTTAAAGTTCTATGTGCTTCACGAGATATTTGGTATCTCAACACACACGGCTTCACAAAAAAGCTGAATGATACCACAGTCAGTTTTGAATTTTGCACTGACTGTAACCCTGTTAATTACCTATTCTATGCCTCAAGCTTAGCATTTATAATAAAAAGAAGTTTCAGTAGTTTAAAAGAATATGCAAGAGAATGACTCATGATTCAATTAAATCCATAAAAAACAATAAGGTGCTAAGGCAACAAGTATTCTATAAATGTTGACCAGATAAACTGTGTCAACTACAGAGAGGAGAAAGGATTAATATGTAAATTTTTAAATAAGACTTCCATAGATTTTACTATAGAAAAATAAAGTTACTCTCTCTAGTAGGTTGAACAGTGTCCCTCACAATTTCATGTCTATTTGGGTCCTCAGAATATGATATTACTAGGAAATGAGGCCTTTGTAGATGTAACTAGTTAAGCCCCTTGAGATGATATCATCTTGGATTTAAGGTGAGCCCTAAATCCAATGACTGATGTCCTTATAAGAGGAGAAGAAAACAGAGAGACACAGACAGAGGAAATGGACATATAAAGATGGAGGCAGAGTTTGAGGTTATACTGCCAAAAGCCAAGGGACACCTGGGGCCACTAGAAATTGTAAGAGGCAAGAAAGATTCTTACCTAGAGCTTTCAAAGGGATTGTGGCCGTGCCGGACCTTGCTTTTGGACTTCTAGAACTATGAGAGAATAAATTTGTTTTAAGCCACCCAGTTCGTGGCAATTTGTTATAGCGTCCTAAGAAACAAATACACTCTCTCCGTACTCGAACAAAGTGGAAGCTGATACAGCAGTTTCAGAAGTGTAAATGGTGACGTCAAAGTGTCCAGCTGATAGGAACATACAAGTATAAGGAAAGAACAAAGAGAAAATCTACTGGGCGGTTGCAGTGATGATTGCTAGTAGTAGTGGAATATACTGCCCTCTATTTGGAGTTGTTCCCTCTTAAATCCTACAGATAGATGCTACCCTAAAGTAATGTAAATCCCATACTTTCTAATCCCATACTTTCAAGAAAGTCAAAGACCGGTCTAAACAGGTATTGGTCATTTTTTTTTAAGAAAATGATGAGATTTTAAATACATAGATAAATATTAAAAAAGAAAATTATGACATTTATATTTTTCAGAATCCCAAGTGAAATACTGACATGAATAAATACTAAATATTTTATGATGGTACATGATCAATAGCAAAGGTATTCTTAAAATCACTTAAGTGAACACCCAGTGTGGAGCCCAATGCAGGGCTTGAACTCATGACCCTAAGATCAAGACCTGACCTGAGATCAAGAGTCAACCGCTTAACCTACTGAGCCACCCAGGTGCCCCAAGTGAACATAATGCAAATAAGCCAACAAATTAAAAATTATTTATGTTGTCGAATAACTGGATTCAGAAAGTAAATATACCCATTTTTTATTAATGGAAATTTAAGTATGACATCAAGTGACAAATACACAGGGGAAAAAATAAATTTTCTTTTGGCCTACGGTATATCTTATCCTGACATTGGCAAAGATACCAGTAAGTATACATTGCTTTGCTTAAGGCGTCAGACCAGCATGATTAAAAATTATGTTTGTCTCTTAATACCCAAAATTAACCATTCAGTAATACTGAACTCAGCTATCCAATTTGCTATATAAATTTAAGACATTATAAAAGCAACATTTTTAGATAATTGTCAGTGTACCTATTTTTTCTGTATGCAGCATTATGTTTCTATACTTACTTAAATCTCAAAATTCAAAAGACCCTAATTCACTTACATTTTTTATCAAAAAGTTATGACCTATAGTACAATTCTATTTTGATCTTCTTAACAAAGAATGAGAATCAAATAGTGTAAAAGTTTCAAATACTTTAAAGAAAATACATTTTGAGAGATAAAAGATCTATTCACACATTTTACCCCCAATACACAGAAATGCATATATTCAAAAAATTAGAAATTATTTTCGAAAATTCCCTTAAAGACCCTCAAAATCATGATGGCACACATAGATATCCATCATTAAATGTTATATGTTCAAAGAAGGAAATATTGAAGGAATTATCCTTCTAGGAAACAGCAAACATCAATTGTTATTTTTTCTTTTTTTTTAATCTGAGAAATGTGCAGTAACTGACTATTAGTAAATGAACTTGTTTCTGTAGTTAATACATTCTAGTTAGCCAACCTTCTAATCAATCTTCTAGTCACCAAATATACTAAAGGTGGGAATAAATGGTTCTAACAACTCAGGGATGAGTCTATTTATATTCTAATTGTTTTTAGAGACATTGGTCTCCTAACAGTTTATAAGCTCAGCAAGATATAGATAATTAAGGTATTTATACAATCAGGTGGAAAGTGAATACAGTTACATCAATAGCTAGAACAATTTCCATTGAATTAATGAATAAATAAAACACAAAAAGGCAATGTTTAAAATGGATCAATATAAAAAATTTAAAAAATTTAAAAATAAAATGGTCAATATAAAAGTTACTTTAAATATATAAATTATTAATATCAAATAATTATATTTTAAAGGAAAGAGAAAATTGGTATCAAGCAAATGATCCAACAATAAATATTAGTAAGGACTAGGTTATGGAGTGTTTCTTGAATTCTTGCTTCTTTTTTAGGTAAGTGTAATTAATGCTCAATTCATAGTGCAAAATAAAATGGTGAGAGCTAGAGCAAATAATAAAAACGGTAGAGAAAGAAGGATCTATACAGTAACCATGCTAAACAATTTAGTACATGGTTTCAGGGTATACTTATGATAATGAGGATAAAGGAAAAGAAAGACGAGGAGGAAGAAGGGAAGAGGAGGAAGGCGAAGGGCTAATTGTATTTTTAAAGTACTTCGGTATACTGTCATCTCTAATATACAGATGAGCAAACTGAGCCTAAAAGGACATGAGGACCTGCCCAATATCTACTAGCCAATAAAGGTGTGGTGCAGAAACTTAAATCCAGATCTTCTATTTCTTTTTTTTTTTTAAGATTTTATTTATTTATTTATTTAGAGCACGCACTTGCCAGTGGGGGAAGGAGCAAAGCAGGAGGGAGAGAGATGGGAAAAGAATTTCAAGCAGACTCTGTGCTGAGCTGATACATTTCATCATTATGTCTGAGGTATACCCAAGCCCGACCTGGGTTTGATCCCATGACCCCAAGATTAAGACCTGAGCTGAAACCATGAGTAGAACACTCAACTGGGTGACTGAGCCACCCAGATGCCCCCCAGATCTATTTCTAAACCTCATATTCCTTCCACTATAATGTATTGTCTCTTTGTTCCCTGAAATGAGAAATATGTAGCAAAAAAATCTCCCCCCAAAATAAAAATATTTTTTAAATTAATAAACTAAAATCTCCCAAATTAGTGTTGAGAGTGCCACAGTATTGCTAAAAACAAAAATCAGGTTTTAAAAAGTTGTTGTTACATAAATTTATAGAGAACAAAGTCCTCTTTGAATCACCCTCAATTTTAAATATAGAATATTGGCAGTGAGAAAGTGCTCCCCAAACCATCAGGTGAATTATATACTACGAAGGAAAAAATTAAGAACCTATAGAAATGTAGGAGAGCCTAATTCAGATAGGAGGAGTCAATGAAGTTCTCCCTAAGAAGGTATTTTATAATAAACAATAATATAATACTTCATGGAATTTGTAGTATAGCAGAGGAGAAAAATGTTCAACTAATAATTACATAACTCCTTATATATTTATAACTGAGGACTATTTATTATCCTTGATAATTCACACAATTCCATATTTAACTCATTTGTTTATATGACTTCTCAGCCTGAAAATGATATCCTTTCTCCTTTCAAATGTCTTATGTCCTATGTTTCACGTTATTTCAAGGCCTAGTTCAAGTCCCATTTCTTACTTGCACCTCACTGAGCACTCTATCTCCATGGAATATCTTTAGTACTTAATGACTTATTCAGCAAGAGCAAATGAGTTTCATTTTACATCCAACTTCCATCAATTGGTAATGGTTGTCAAAAGTGTTGTCTTCAGGAGGAGTCTTCGATCAAGTTCTGGTTTAGTGGCAGAGAGAACCATGATGTCCTTCATGGGCACTGAAGGGGAGCAGGACATCAGGTCCAGGGCATTCATTTGACAGGAGTGCTGATACTTTCACTTTTACAGCATTCATTTGACACCAAATCCAGGTCTACAGCATGCATTTAATACAGTGGCTTATTTTATATTTTATTTTATTTTTAAATTTATATCATGTCTCTACAAGAACACCATAAGATTCCTACAGTCAAGGACCATATAGAACTCTTTATGTCCATAGTGTATAGGCATGCCTTGCAAAGTAGGCATCTGCTTATGATAATGAAATGACTTTTTTGGAATTCACTCTTATTACTATTATTCATAAACTCAATTTGTCTCTTGGTTTCTCTCAAAAGATTATCAACGCCAAAACCATGTCAGAAAGAATTCTGTTACATAAACTATAAACTTTAAGAAATACACTGTCTTTGTCATCTCCAGGTTCAAATGAAACATTAGGAAATTGGCAATATTTGAAGGTTAAATATATGTCTACCAAATAATACAGTGGGATGAAGAGAAGAGAAAGTAAATACACATTTTTAAGTGAATTTAAACAGTTTTAAAAAATTCCAAATCTGTGTCTTTTAAAATATATTTTATATATTTAGTATGTCCTAGAATTTTCATCCTTTTTTAGTAGACTGCATCTTCCTTCACATAATAAGTGTTGAAGAAATCCATGTCGATTAGTTTAGAGTTACATTAGAGAAATAGTTCCATTTTACGACCCCCCTGCTAAGCAAATGTATTTATCATATTCCATAACAGCTCACAGTTTGTTATACATTAACTGCTCATTCTCTGTGCCAATAAGACTGTGCTGGAACAGCAAATGAATTTGGTGCGTTCATTTAAATGATTCTGCAAACCACAGGCTACCCAGTTGTCTAATGATAAGAGAGCCCCAAAGCCACCTGATCACCATTATACTCCCTTATTTTTTTGGACTAGCATGGTCAGTACTGTCAGGATCTCAATTTCGAGAAGAGTGAGAAGGAAAAGTATACCTCAGACATAATGATGAAAGGGGGCTATATTAATTCAGGCACCAATGATGATGTGGCAAGATTGGAAGGAGAATGGAATATAGGGTCTGAAGTGCTTTATCTGCTCCAAGACCAATGCTGGTTTTGGCACTTCTCTCACTCTAGTGAGTTGCAAAAAAACAAGCAGGTGCTAGCAATCTGAGAGACCACATGCCAGCTACAGCTGCTTCAAACTGATTCAATTACATCTGCCTGAATAGTCCCAGGACATCAAACCAGTTGAAGAGATCCATAGGTTGCAAGGAGACCTAGTCTGTCCTGAGACAACCACCTGCAATTCGCCAGGTTTGGATATGAGTGATCATTCTATTCCCAGGCATAGGGAAAAAACGGGTGGGTGTGGGAAAGAGGAATGTGATTTTAAATCACTTTAAAATTAAAAGTCGGTTGGAGCCAGCACAAAAGGCCCCTTCTAATTTTCATGTTTAAAATCTGACAGTAGCTGAGGTCTTAAGGATACCTTGAAACAGCCTGATTTTGTGAGAACATTTCCCAAATCATTGGGTACAGCACATTTACAGAACATGCTCTTGGGATCCGGACTTCGCTCCAAACCTTGTTTGTACAAAAAGGGGCCAAGCAGCTGGGAAATTCTGGAGTGGAGTGTGTCCTCATTAGTTCCCATCTGCCACCAGAACTCAGCTCATGGCAAGTTTGGCTAAGTCCTGGTGTACTCAGGTCCAAATGTGGGTCAGTTTTAATTACACTATACAGAATTCAGTGTGCAGTTTTTAAATCCTTATTATACAGCACAGAGGAATGGGCAGCTCTCCAGCTAATCAATTTTTTAAAAGTACATATATAAAATTTTTAAACCAGGGTAGACAGACAGTGGGTGGAAAAAAAATCTTATAAATGAGAACAAGGGTTACTTAAGAGAATTATTAGCGAAATTGGGTCATGAGCAAGTTCTGTTTTTAAAACTTCAAAGTCAGAAACAAACTGTTCCGTTGGTAAGATAGGAAACTTAAATAAGGTACACAATGCCCCTTGCTCTTTAGTTTGAATAAGTAACAAGGCTGCAGCCAGTTTATGGTAAACACCTACAGGGGCACTAGCTTTCACAGAAGCAGAGCTATTTCCTATTCTGTCATTCTTCACACCTCATCCCTTTCAATGTTTATCACTCATAGCAGGGACAGTAGAAAAGAAAAAAAAATCACAAACTACCTGTTAAGAGTGAAAAACAAAGATGAGGGAGAAGAAAGAGAGAAAGGAGAGCAGAGTGCACATGTGCTGAGTAGCAGACCCTGGGCATGACTTGGCTCTCAGCACCATCCACACCAACTGGGGCCAGAATCAACCCATGCAGTCTATGTTCAGAATCCATCCTGTCCAAAAGCTTCATCAGGTGCAGGAGAGCTAAAACACTAAGCCTTCAAAGACAACTATCAGCAAAAAATCCAGAAGTGAAGACGCAGGCAGTCAATGGTAGGCATTTAGCAATAGCACAATGCACCATTTTTGATGGATAAAATGTTCTTTGGCACAAGCCCTAACGATGATCCCCCCTCAAAAAAGGACCTTAAGTAAATGCTCAAAGTATTTTGGGGGCTTTTGACTGAGTTGTTATAAAGCTCATCCATTAAAAATGCAGCATGGAATTCTATGGGTTCAAATATTAGCAATTTAACATGTACTAGCTGTGTGATCTTGGACATATTGTTTCTTCTGAGTTTAAGTTTTCTCATCTGTAAAATGGGGAATAACATCCACCTAAGATCGTTGTAAGCATTATCATTAATACAGATAAAACATCTGGAATACAAAAGTCACTCAATAAATGTTAGCTATTAACCCAACTGTTATGAATTAAATTGAGCCCTCCCCTCAAAAAACAAAAAATATGTTGGAGTCCTAACCAAAGTAAAATGGGTCCCACAAAATGAGACCTTATTTGGAGACAGGGTTTTTACAGAAGTAATCAAGTTGAAATAAGATAATTAGGGAGGTCCCTAATCCCGTATGACTAGTGTCCTTATAAAAAAGGGAAATTTGGACACACAGATAATCATGAAGACATGAGAATGTGAAAAGACACAGAGAGAAGATGGCCATCTCTAAGTGTGTAAGAGAGAAGCCTGGAACAGATCCTTCCCTCACAGCCCTCAGAAGGAAGTGGCCCTGCCAAAACACTGATATTGAACTTCTGGACTATGAGAACCAAATTTCTCTTGTTTAAGCTGCCCAGTTTGTGATGCAGCCTAGCAAACTAATACCCAACTAAAAAAAAAATCTCATTAATCATCAATGTTTACCTTGACTCATCACGGTCAAAGATGTACATCTGACGTTAGGCAAGACAACTTTATGAACTTTGCTGAGTAATAGTCTATTCCGTATATTATCTGGAGTTTTTTCCTTCTTTCCTGATTGCTGTTTAGGCAGATACTGCTACAACATAAACAGGATGGCAGGAAAAAACTGGTTTACTATAATTAAGATCATCTAGTTTTTATTAAAGATAATTAAGGTAAAATCATACACACAAATTCATAATCCACTTTTCCACTGTTGAGGGAGTTTGCACAGGAGAGTATCAGGACAGTTTCCCACACTAATTCCCTTCTGGAATCAAGAAAAAAAGAAAGACTTATACAGCCATTTACTCATTGCCAACTATGCTCCCTAAATCTGAGGCTGCTTAGATTGTGACAACCTTCCCAAAAGAACCACCTAATTCCCTAGGACGCATGGAAGAGTACATGGTTTAATTGGGGAGGATGGGTTCTTCATTGTTTGCAAGAGGTTGGTTTTCAGGGTATCTGACTTTCAAAAGAGGGGTGATAGTTGTCTGGGAGTTGCATCAAAGCCCTTCCATTGAAAGGTACATTTCCATAATCACAGACATTAAAGTGGATGTGATTATCCTCATCTTGTTTTTCTTTAAATAGCCCCAGCCCCAGATATGTAGCATGTGTATTTAGAAATAGTGAGTCTAGGGGTGCCTGGGTGACTCAGTCATTAAGAGACCTAGTCTTCGTTTCAGCTCAGGTCATGATCTCATGGGTCATAAGCTCGAGCTCCATGTCAGACTCCGTGGTCAAGGGGAAATCTTGGGATTCTCACCCTTTACCCCTCCCCCCACTTATGCCTGCATGCCTTTCTCTCTCTCTCTCTCTCTCAAATAAACAAATAAATAAATAAATAAAATCTTAAAAAAAAAAACAAGAGGGGAAAGTAGAAAATTAATATGTAGGGAATACTAATGAATGTAGTGCACCGAATAAAGGATTTTGTATACCTAATCTACTTTAATCCTCACATCTATCATTTAAAAGACAGATGCTCTTATCACCACATTTTAGACAAAAATGAGGTTTAGTAAGGTTAGGCAACCTTGGTCAGGTCACATAGCTACTGCAGTGTAGAACTGGGATTTCAATGCAGGCCATCTGGACTCCAAAGCTCCTAAATTCAAACTCAGGCAAGAGAGTTAGAATCCAGATATCCTAAAAGGTATCTGCAATTCACAGACCCCTTTAAAGCATCTGAAGTCACATAGACAGTAGATGTCTTGCTAAATCTGACTCGGTTTATTCTCCTTAAGAAGAAATCAGTTATTTACAAACACAAACTTCAATCAACTTGGATAAAATTAACCCCAGCATAAGAATACCTGAAGGTCTTTTAGATTCAGTATAGTGATAGCTTTTTTATGATTCGTATTCCAGCAACTTGACATAGTCCATTTACTTCTTGGAGATAAGCAATCAACTCTCAAATCTCCAGTAGGAAGGTATTCCACATGAGGTATCTTACACTAGACCAAGAATCAAGAGCTCCAGGTTCGACTTCTGTATCTCTCACCTACTAGACTGCATAACACTGACAAGTACATGAACTTTTCTGAGCTTCTTTCCTCACCATGGATACAAAAATGATGTTAGATAGATGACATTAAGGTCCCTTCAAGTTCTAACACTACATGATGTTTAGAATCTCTTCTAAAGTATAAGAAGCAGAGGTAACATAGGCTAAAACCTCTAAGACAATCTATGTGACAATGTCCAGGCCAGGATCTCTGATCTCAGGCAATCAGATGGTCTTTCTTCAGTATCTAAGTTATAGTCGTGATGGTACTGATAGAAATAATAGTAGTATAGCTAAGATTTATTGAGTACTTGCCATGTGCAAACCACCAAACTAAGAATTTTGTATGTATTGTCTGATATTAACCTCAATAGATGAGGTAGACATTATTATTTTTCCAATTTTCCAAAGAAGTAACAAAGGAACAGAAAGATTACATAAGTTGATTGGGTCTATAGTCATAGTAAGTGGTGAAACCAAAAAGAGCTCTATTGACATATCTTTGTTTCCTGTACTAGTCTGTGCATTCTCTGAAGACGAAAACTTTGCTTTATTCATTTAGCTTAGCACTGTTGTCTGGCAAATAGTGAGCCTCCATTTACTGTGTAGAATTAAAAGAAGAAAGAAAGTGAGGAGGGGAGGGTGGAGGGGAAGAAAGGGGAAAAAGAAAGTATATTTAGACATGCTATGTTCTTAATAAATGTTAATTTTCTTCCTTTATTTCTTTAACCCTGAAATCACAGAAAAATCCACAGTTATGCCCAGGCATCCTAGGGCTTGGCAATTTCTCCTTCCTGGGGATTTTACACTATACTTTCTAGTACAAGTCAGTGAAGCAGCTACTGTTATCTGGTTTGGTATTCTAGATAACTGATATTCTTGCCTCGTCTCTTAATTTCTAAAGTTGAGACTAACAGAGGAATATAGTTTATTCTACCTCACTAATGTTCTGGGAAAAAAAGAATGCCCTTGATACTGGCCTCTCACCCACTGGTATAAACTAAGGTGCAAGAAAAACTGTTCTCAGAAGAAAGGTACTTCCAGGCCTAAAGGTACCCAACAATAACATTAACAAGTGGTATCAAAATTTGAGAACCCTAAAAAAAATGTTTTGATGCACTAGACACTGGCACATTCTGCAGCCTCTGCCATTGTCATATGACTGCCACATGTGGCACAAAATGTATCTCTAGACAGGCCTATCCAAAGCATGTCTTAACTATCCTATTTTGATTTTACCTCTACTTGGCTTCATCTCTACTTATTTACAGTTAGAATTTAGTGAATAGCAGAAACCATAATTATAAACATGTATACAGTAAACACAGGGCCCATTACTTATGTTTAGCAAAAACAGTTACAGATTTTTAATATAATCTGATCTTATACAAAGAAAGTTAACATAAATTTCATTTTTGTGTTTTCAGTGAAGTAGAGATTGGGAAAGACGGTGGAGGGAGGCAGGCGATTGACAGAAAGATGGAGAGGGAGAGATGGAGAGAGTGATTGCTCGGAAAACCAAGGGCACTGATCATATTAACAAAGAAGATTTATTTATTCCTATGCTGCAAAGTATTTCTAAAGTGAGAACTAACTTAGTCATTGACTATCTCAGCATTGTGTGAAAAATAGGTATAAAGACTTTTCTCATAGTCAGCAAAAATAAATATAAAGCATATTGCAAATAGTGTTATGTAAATTCTTGATTATAATGAGGATCAATTCTTACATATTCATTTCTCATTTTAAGGACAGAATTTATCAGTAGTCTCATCTCTGTCTAATCAGCAGTATGAGAACTAAAGGAAGTCCGAAGACCCATCCAGAATATATAACAAGTAACAAATTTCTAAGACTTTCTATTTCTCTATTTCTAATACAACTCCAGACATGTTTTATTCATTCAACATGCATTCACTCAACATTTACTCACCACCTACTCTGTATAAAGCATTGTACTAAAAGGCTGTGGATAGTCCTCTACTTATCAGGTACCTGTGTTTCCTACTCTCACAGAGGTTAAATTCATACTACAGTGATTTAAAAAAAAAAAAAGCAGATTAAATGGAACAATAAAAAGAAAAGATACACCAGCTCTAAGATTTTTGTTACCAAATACTAATGGCAACTTCTTAGCCTTTTATTAATATAGCATTGTTAAGGAAAGTAATGCAAGTTATTTGAATAAGTTTTCAATATCAGGAATTTGAGACTACCAAATACATTATTTACTTAAATACTTTTTATATTAAGTTGCCACTTTTTATATTGCACTTAAAGAACTTGACCTAATTACTATAAGCTATATTCTCTAAAAGCTTGTCTATGCTAAAAATGTAGATATTTATCAGAAAATAGGTAGAGCTATTAACATTTAAAACATCAACTCCTAGGAAAAAATACCAGGTGACAAGGATTTGCCAAAAGTAAAGGTTAATATTCCAGCCTTAAAATCTACATCCGGATTTTAGACCCTTTTCTAGGACAACCATTAAGTAAGTTTTACTTTTTTTCCTCTCTCACTTCCCCCCAACTGCAACAGACACATGCACAAATCAAGAAATCATCTTACAATATACACTTAAATTTTCTGAATATGCCCCATGTGTCCACTAATAGCCAAATGCTTTCAAATCTGTTCAGCTAAATGGATCAATAACTACATCCAGTCTCACATTGTGGGGTTGCCAACATGGTGAAACTAAGCCAAACACAAAATGTCTGCACCAGGACAAAAATTATTATCCACCCAGTAATCTAGAGAGATCTATTTTCCCCAGGTATCCTTTAGAGAAGTTAACATGCACATCATCTAGGGCAGTCAAGAGCTATTAAAAAAAAAAAAAAGTTGAGACTCAGGACAAAGGATTTGGAGAAAATAGTGAGTTTTATAATAAACCAATGTAATAGTTTAACGTCTGCATCAAATAAAAATCTTTCAAACTCAGAGTACACAAAATTCGTAACAGCTAGAGCAAACTGCTAACAAGCTTCTCTGTGCACTCACTCATATGACACAGCTGCAAGAAACAATTGAGCAGGTGCAACCAAGCTTTTGAGAATTCCTGCCTGTTGCCCAGGAACCACAACACCGCACAGTTGAGATTTTAAACAGGTGCAAACATTTTTTTCCCATTCCTCTAGTGCTTGAGACAGTGCAGCAGACAGTACATCTGCAACCATTCCTTACCTAAAACAACCACCATAGAAAATAAACTCCAAAGCGGCAAAAAAAAGTTTGAAAATAAAACAATAATGTAAAAAACAGTGGTTTTGCAATAGTCTCTGACCCCATATCAGCAGTCGCTTTAATAATACAGTTCCATAAAACACTCTCTAATCTCTTCACCAGATGAATGCTTTGTAATTAAAATTATTCTGCCTCATCAAATCTTAGAAATGTTTATTTGATTCTTACAATAGAGTGAAATGCAAGGTATGTATAAAATGCACTCTCCTTTGAAGCTGTCAATATTTATAAGTACTCAAAAATTAACATTTTCACATTATGAAATCTGTAAGCAATTTTAGTACACAAAACTAGTAACTCGTCAGTTAATACACAGATTTACATAACTATAGGTAATTCATATACATACCTGTGCAGCTAGGGGGCACAGACAGACATGCAATTTATCAGGCACTCTGAAATGCAAAACAAAGATATCATATAAGTAAAAATTAATTTTGTAAGTGGAGCCAGTATTTACGCTGAGGCAGTTTCTGCAGAGAAGTAGAAAAGACTGCAATCCTTAAAGAGGTGAATAATTTTATATCTATATTTTCCCTAGCGGATATTTCAGACCACACCAAATTCATATGTGTGAATAAACACACACAGAGAGTCCCTTGGCAGTGTTATCAAAAACAAGTACCAGGCAAGGGACGATGACTCACAAGGCCCCTAAAATGAAAATGCTTTCACTAGAGGACAAAGCAAACACTTAAAAATGATTTTTTTTTGTATACTTCCAACACAATTGCCTTCCTAGAACAAATATGACTGCTACTGTCTAAAATGAAACCACTCAGATTCATCTGCACTCAGTTTGGATAGAACACTGGTGAGGAACAAAGGTGCTTGTGTAGAGCAATCCACAAACATGCATGCATGCATACATACATATATACATATATACATACATACATACATACATAAAAGTAAACTTTGAATGTTCATTAGCTTCAGGTTACAAGAGCAAATAGAAATGAGATTGTTTTGATACAAGAGGGAATGCTGAAGTCACACCAGATATAATGCCTCAACCAAGCGCACCCAGAAAACTGCCAGTGAAGTAGGTATCAATACAGAAGACAAAGTAAATCCAGCTCAAAGCACGCAGAGTTTACAATTAGACCTGAAACATATTTGTATGTAGGTGGAAAGGGCATTGCAGCATGTGGCCTCTGGACTACTTGGACCCTTCAAAATATTCCACAATTCTTTCTGAAAGCAAACTGAAGTGTTTCATTTATATACTCCTAAGCATAGTTAATGAAGGTAACATATTAAAGCCAGTAGGTCTACACACATGCTTCAAAGTGTGTAGAGAAAATAATCAATTTTGATGGTGATTCAGTGAAACACCATCTACATACACTTCTGATGGGACTGTGAATTGCTAAGAACTTTCTGGGAAACTATTGGGCAATGTGTATCAAGAATTTAAAGTTCAAAATTTTTACTCAGCAATTTTAGTTCTAGGAATCTATCTCATATGACTGAAATCCATAAATCTACAAAAGAAAAATGTTTATGATAGCAAGAAAAACACTAAAAGCACACTAAATATCCAACACTGAAAAAGTAATTAAATAAAGCATAGCACATCCATGTAAAGGAGTATTTTGCAACAATCCATAAGGTAACTTGTGGTACTATAATGTTATATAAACATGTAGGGTGCCAATTGCGTGGACATAATGAAATTGTGTAGATGAGGAAAAAACAGAAAGAACATACAAAAATATTAAAAATGATTATATCTTAGATAATTGGATTGTAGATAATTTTAATTTTTGCTTTTTACTTTTGCATATAGTCTCCCCAGTAAACATTACTTTTATAACAAGGAAAAAAATATTAGCTGGCAGGATAGGAATAAAAGAAAAAAGTTATAGAGTGCCATATGGAAATCATAAATCTAACCTTCCTAAGTGAAATAAATTCATTCAGTCACACATAAAATCCACTAAGTATACCTACAGTGAGAAACTCATCTTCATTGCTTCCTCAGAGGGGTACAGCCAGGGTCTCTTTCAGCCCACTGCTTTAGAATCTACACCAGTAATTCAATAACACATTTTTAATCATCTTAGTTAAACTTCTTTAATTATGCAGAGTGAAATGATGGCAAGAACAATTTAGGAATGCAAATCTGTTCAACCTATTACAGACTAATTTATTCACTAAGTCAACAATATTTAGTGAGCATCTAGTACATGCAAAGTGTTGTATTTGGCATTATGATATGCTAAAAGATAAAACAGAATATACCTTACCCTCATAGAGCTAACTACTTAAACGTGCTAAAAAATATGCTCATATACCTTCCTATTAATTTTGCTGGAAACCCAAAACTGTTCTTAAAAAATAAAGTCTTAAAAACAAAAAACCAAAGTAAGAAATATGTACATGCAGCTCACACAGAGATATAAACATAATACAGTTTAAGGTGTTTGTGACAGATATGGTACATTTTAAAGCAAGAAAACATGTATCAGTCTTATTCTTTCATATTATTGCACAAAAACTGATATTTAGGAAACATTCAAGAAAGAGTCATGAGTACATAAGTGTATATCCCTTACAAAATGCCCTAATAAATTCCTTTAAGTATTAATTTTGTTTCTTATACGATCTACTTTTTGTTAATAGAGAATTATATAAAGGAGATCAGGTATGAAGACATATTAACCCAACCTCAGATGCCAGATGTCTAAGCCTGTCTTAGATTATCTAAGGCCACACAAAACATATGCACAATTATTAACAGGTTATAGTTAATTTATTGGCAACCAAAGTAAGTAAGTGGTTACTTGCTAACCTTGCCAAAAACACTGTTGTGAAACTACCAGGGAAAGGAAAGGAGATAGGAGTGGACAGACGAAAGCTGAGGGATCTCTAACAGCCAAAGGTGGTGATGGGGGTGGGTGAGACCATTCTTGTCGTGCAGATAAAGTGATGCAGCATAGAGCTTCACTTAACAGCAGTTCAGCTTCCTTTTGGCCCGTAACCGTAATGTAACCAGCACTTGCCCCTCTGAAGCAACACGCAATGGTTTTAAGGTTTGGTCAGTGGGGTCAGCTTGCGCGAAGTGGTCACAATAACGAAGAGAAGCTACTCATGTGATCAGTGATCTACTGATCTGGAGCTCACAGAGTTCAGCACAGCAGCAGTTGTGTGACGGAGCACAGTGGTTAAGTGATTAGTTTTTGCAATCAGACAAACGTGGAATCGAATTCCAGCACACTCTCTTCAATCGTGTGGTCCTGAGCAAGTGACATCTTCCGTCAGTAAAATGAAGATCATGTTACCTATCCTATAGGATTGTTAACAGGCATGTAAAGGAACTAGCCTAGTGCCTGCTATAAAGTAAGCATTGTTGAAGCACTATTAGTACTGCTCTAGTTGTTTGAGAAAAGGAGAGGATATCTGTCCCTTTAAGCTAAAGTGCTAACCTAAGCAGGAGTAAGGAGATAGAAAGATGGCTTACTCAAGATATCACTCTATATTCCACAGCTCATCCAAGAGCCAGTCAGGTGCTGGATGTTCACAGAGTACCTCTGAGTCAGGAAACACTGTAACAATAATAAGAGCCACAATAAGCAACCCTAACCAGCTTTCTGAAGCACCATTCTAATTACTGAAGAGGAAGACAGTAGAATCTCAGTATTATGTGCAGCAATACCGCCCATTTTTCTGAGTGAAAAGTGAAGGCTTATTTCCCATACTTTACTGAAACAATCAGGGACAAGAAAATAAGGAAGAAATAAATGTAATTATTCAACGGGAATGAGGCCAAGGTGTTGTGGGCTCCTTAACAGTCAGTCACAAGTGGCAGAATCACATTTTATGTTTTCTAAAGAGATCCTGCAAATGACCTGAGCTTACAAATAATACAAGATTCGCAAATAGAAGTAAAAAATATTATAATCAGTTTTTCTCTCCTGGTTTGGAATATACAAGTGAAGGAATAATGATGTTGTTCTGACAGTTCTTATTTCTGTTTTGATTTGGAGGATAGCACAGATCCAGAATTGTTAAATGGTGTCTTCGGAATCCCATGCAGATATAATCCCTAGAATGGTTTGGGTCACATGAGGGTGAAGTTGCTATCAGCACCATTCCAGATGGAGATATACTATAGAGGATTTGTGTTAAGTTCTTTTTACTTCCAGGTTGGCACAGCTGTATTCCCCAATGGGAACTGAGTAAGTCCAATTCTGTGCTGTGAAGTGCAGGAAAGTTTATCTTCCCTCCATACTGGTTAGGCTTGGCTAGAAATGGCAGAGGGGGTTACTCGTGGGCCATTAATAAATCGAATAGCCAATTCATTTAAGGCACTGAAAAGGGCCTCAGCAGGGTCTGCAGGGGCCAGTGGCTCCATAAAAGAGCTCTGGACCTAAATTTAAACCACAAACTACTTCCCCAGTGACCAAGTGAGCATCCTTAGGAACATTTTAAGTGCTTTACATTTTAAGTTTAACCTATTTTGAGAAAAGACACTTTGTAAACCAAAATATTTTTATTTTATTTCATATGTGTTTACTTCTGGACCCACTACTGAGCCAAGCTGAGTGCTCTATCATTATTATATTGTTATCATAAAATGTTGAATTTAATCATCAATAAAGCCAATTTCATTTTTTAAATTGAGGTGTCCTAATTTCTGTCATTTTATCTGAACAGAAAGCCTATGAAGGGTAAGAGGAATTATAATTTTAAAAGTAGACTTGAAAAACTAGTTAATTATGCTTATTTTTATAAATTACTAAGCTAGATTTAGCCCTTCACACTTAAACAAATCTCTCTTCCTATCAGAAAGAGAAAGTATGAGAAGGAACAGTTATCTATGTATCAACCCTGTGAACTGGAAATAGATAAAGGGCAATAAGGAAGGAAAAGGAAATCATACGATAAATACCTGTTAGGCCAAGAGCACAGTTGGTCTGTCTACACCTTAGGTCAGACTGGCTATAATAAAGCCACTAAATGTATGAAAAACTAAGCTTATTTTAAAAATGCTAGGTTTGAATTTTCTAGTATTAATGGCTATGAAACAATTTAATATCAAAGTTTAGAAACTTTGATATTAAATAACATTAAATAACATTATAAACATGATGAATTTGAACTCTCACAAAGAAATCTGATCTATAATGTACTGTAAATAACTATTTATTCTGTAATCCACACTTCACAGTACATTAAAGAGAAAATAGTTTTATTAAATAGATGATATTTTAAAACTTTAATTCTTATATCAAAATTTAAGAGATAGTCAAGAAAATGAACCAAACTAGAATTTAGATAAACATTAAGAATTATATCCTTGTATATAAGTTGAAGTTATGATAATGGAAAGGATTATTCTCAGGCAATGTGAAAATTCTACTGACCTGCATGTACACATCCCCGGGGTATCAGTTTAGATATTTTCCTCCTCCAGCATCTGATGACCTGTCCTTAATCTTGTCATAATAATCATAACATTGCATTGTAATTGTCTTTTACATAAGACTATAGGCATGTTAACAGGGGTTTTTGTCTTATTCACTATTACATCTCTAGTCCTTAGCACAATACCTAAAAAATAGTAGGTATGGCTTAAATACTAGTTAAAGAAATGTTGAATGAATTGTGTTACCATCTATTCCTGAAGATTAAGGAAATTCATGCTGTATAAAAAAATTAGGAATTACATTCTTAAATTATTTTTCAACATTTGAAGGACTGACCTTCTGAACCTCTTTTCTTTTACTTTCCATCCTACTTTTCCTCTTAATCAGTACAAAACCAAATGATGAGAGTCCTAGTCTCAAATGTTCACAACAGATTAGAAAGCCTGCTTGGTCTGGCCCCAGGGTGGGCAGAGGTGAGTGCTCCAAATGTCTCTTGTTAACAGACAGCTGGTATGGTATGATAGAAGCTGAGTCAGAGTTCCCTGAAAGAGATCTGCAGTCCCCGACCAATTGTGTGGTTCTTCTACTCTCTCTGAGGGGCCACCTCCAACTGATGACAGATCTCACCATTATTTTATTCTTTTGTAGCATTTATGACAGTTTGAATTATTCGTGTGGTTATTGGTTTATGTGTTTATTCTCTTTCACCCCACTAGGTCGTACACTCCATAGAGGCCACATTATTTTGTTTGGCACTCTATATCTAGGGTCTAGTTTAGTGCCTGACACACAATAAACACTCAATAACTATTAGTCAGATGCATAAATATGAGGTTTGGAGCAGCAGCTTTCAATCGAAAGAGACTGTAAAATTAGGTAGGTAACAGCTACCCCTACCGTTGTTTTTCCTACATTCCAACTCTGTCTACCACATGGAAACCTCAGTGCTGTAAGAACGCTTTTATTATAAATCCCATTCAATCAATGGCAAATCAGGAAAACTTCAAAAGCAATTCTAGGTAGGCTGAAGGTGGAATATCTAGGAGAAGCAAAGGAATTATAATGAGAACAGCAATCACTTCCAATTAGAAGTTTGGGGTTTGAATTCCAGCTTACTAAGTGTGTATCCTAGGGGAACTTACATAATCTCCCTAATACTCAGTTTCATCCTATTTAAAATGGGGAGATTTTATCTAACACACAGAGTTGTTAATGGTGATTGAATGAGATTATATATGTAAAAGCAGCTGGTAGTATAATTTATGGCATTTAGGAAAAGAGGCTCAATTACAAATTAGTTCTTTTGCATTGGCCAGCCAGGCTGCAGCAAGATAGAGAGATGATTTGACTAAAAGCCCAGGAACAGACATCTTAGATAAAGAAAAATGGAAGAAACAAGAATTTAAAGGAAGAAAAAAAGTAGGTGCTAGGGACTATAACTAAAAAACATAAGACAGAGTAGTAGGAATATAATAACAGTTAGAAATGGAAGAGATTTTAACATGATAGAAAAATTACCAAGAAATCTATTACCTTTTCCCTTAGGTGACGCAGCCTTCCCCACATATAAATAAAATAATTGCTACTATTATAGTTAGGAGAAAAATCAACTGAAATGTACATTAAACACATATTAGAGGTTTAACATTCTTCCCATGATTTCACATGCTGGAAGCTCAGCCTGTGTAAATATAGCCATGAACTTTATTATTTACTATGATAAAGTAACAGCATATCCTCCTGTATGTACTACCTGCAGAGTTATAAAAGGCAAATGTGTACTTGCTCTTTAGGTACAATTACAAGGCAGCAGAATGTAGAGTTAGGCCCTTTCTTTGCATTCTCTGCTTATCAGACAGTGGTTACCAACACTGAAGAAGAAAACTTGGTATCATGAAAACTTTATTGGAAATTCTTTTTTCACACTTCAGTGCTTTCATTTTTTTCACTGTTTTAGTCAAACTTATGTCAGCTCCCTCAGTAAAATGATTCTCTAAATCATTATTTTCGTGTGTGTGTGTGTGTGTGTGTGTGTGTGTGTGTGTGTGTATTCTTTGGTCTGTTTCTACATAAAGAAAGAGGAAAGAGGTCTTAGATGCATTGCATATCAAAAGTAACCACCATGCCTCCATACTTCCACCTCAAGAAATGCCCATCTGGTATCAAAAAGTTCATCAAAAGAGCCATTAGAATTTATAGTCTTTGCCCACCTGTGGTGATAAAATGGTTTTTTAAGTCTATGTTCTCTTCAAGTCATTTTTCTAGGTAGTGAAGATAAAGGAATGAACAAAATAGATGAAAACTTCTGACCATAAGCAAGAAAAAGAACTAAAATATATAGAATGATAGACAATGGTCCATGCTAAGGGAGTAAAATAAAGCTAAGAAGGGAGAAATAAATGTTGGAATGGGGATTTGGGGGTGAAATTTTAGATAGGGTAACCGGTGATGATATCATTGAAAGATCACATTCAGGTAAAGACCTGAAACAAATGAGGGAATTAATTAGGAAGATATTCTTGGAGAAAAGGTATTCAAGCCAAAGGAATAGAAGTAGAAAGGGCCTCTGGGAAGAGTATGCTCTTCTGTTTGCTATAAAATATCAGGCTAGATTCATAGAGAAATATTCCTTTTAAAACACAGAGGTGCTATATTTAAAAGAGAAAACACACAAACACATATATAAACAAAATTTTTTAAATGTTTGATCTCATGAGAAAGACATTAAAATTCCAAAATGATAGAAAGAAAAAGGAATATAAATGACGGGGCATTTGGCATATTATTACAATGCTACCACAACACCCAGGCATGTTATCCAATTCAGCAATAGTCAGGATATCTCAGGGACACAAAGCAGGTTTTCAATAACTGTGGTCACAGAGAACGGCAACCAAGTAATATACCTGGAGTACCTAGAAGAAGCAAAATCTGCTCTGTGAGGACACCTGCAACAACCCAGTCCATGTTGGAGTCTCATAGAAAAAGCACACCACGATGAAGAAGAACTCACATAACAAAAATATCAAACACATGAAGAAAGTTTTTTCCATAAATAAGTCAGCAGATACAAAAGTTTTATATCAAACTTTTATATCGAACATGAACATTAAGTTAGAACAGAGCATAGTCTTAAGATCTGAAGTGACAGGATATCTATCTCGGACTTTAGTGGGGTAAACATTTAAAATGATAAGAAATTTTAAAAGAAAAAGGAAAAAAAATAAGAAGAAAAAAACAAACAAGGCAGATTTGATTAAAAAAGGAAGACATTCATAGAATTGAATTTTTATTAAAATTAATACCCAGAACGAGGCTATATCAAATTAGATGCACCTAAAGGAAGCATTACTGAACTCAAAGATAATTCCAAGGAATTTACTCAATAAAAAGATGAAAAACATAAAAAAATTAAGGGATTTAAAAGAAAATAAAAAGATCTACCATGTGTCTAAAAAGTATTTGAGAACAAGGGCAGTTCAAATTTTGAAAAGTCCTATTACATGCTATTTATGAGAGACTTAGCTAATATATGAGAGAGAATGTTTGCAACTACAAGAATAGTAAAAACTTAAGGTAGGCATATTAATGTTTAATAAACTAGATTCTAAGTAAAAGCATTATTAAAGAATAAAGATGGTCATTAAATAATGAAAGTGAAATGGTTCATCAACAAGATACAGTAAACTGTCTAAGCATCTAACAGCATAGATGCAAAATACTTAAAACACAAAGAGCAAAATTCTCAATCATAATAGAAAACTTGGTCATATTTCTATCATTAATTGCAAGAGTAAGCACATCAAAAAAAGTAATGCTAATTTAATAAGGCAAATATAATTAACAAATATAAAGCCCTGAACCTAAGAATTAAAAGATATTCATGTCTTCCAAACACATATGAAAAATGTACAATAATTGACCCTACATCAAGCCACAAAGTAAGTCTCAACACATACTAAAGAATTAAAATCATTATATTACCTCCTCTAAGCACAGTTAAGCTCAGATTTTAATAACAAAAACATGCTCTTCCCCTGAATTACCTCCAGTAATTAGAATTTTTTCTTAAAGCTTCATATAAATCACAGGTCAAAGAATAGTGAAAATTTTTAAATTATAGAAAATATGTAGAACTTAATGAAAATGAACACAACATATAACAAAACTCAAGGGATGCAAAGGAAGCAAAGGAAATATACAGCTCTAGATTTTTATGAACAGGAAGAAATCAGAGATGGAGACAAACCATGAGAGACTCTCAGCGCCAGGAAACAAACTGAGGGTTACAGAGGGGAAGGGGGGTGGTAAGGGAATGGGGTGACCAGATGATGGGTATTCAGGAGGGCACGTGTTGGGATATGCACTGGGTGTTAGATGCAACTGATAAATCATTGAACACTACATCAAAAACTAATGATGTACTATATGCTGGCTAACTGAACATAATAAAAAAATAAATAACTTAAAAATTTTAAAAAGAAAAGGAAAAGGAAAATGTACAGCTTTAGATTTTTATGTTAAAAAGAAAAAACTAAAAATTATCAATTAGAAAAGGTACAATAAAGTAAAACCAAAATGTAAAAGCAGGAAAATAACAAAATAATATCAGAAATAAGTGAAATTAAAAAAAAAAAAACAGACCTAACAACAGTTAGCAAAATAAAATTTGGTTCTTTGAAAAGACTAATAAAAAAATTGTTGGGAAGTTTTTTAAAAAGAGAAGGTATGAATAAGCAGCATTAAAAAGGAAAAAAAAACAAATCTGTTTAGAGATTTAAAAATAATTACTGAATACTATGTACAACTTTATGCTATTATTTAAGCTAAATATTCAAACTATTTTAGAACTTATATGAAAAGACAAGTTTATTGAAAAATATAACCGGCAGGAGCCTGGGTGGCTCAGTGGGTTAAAGTCTGATACTTGATTCCAGCTCAGGTCATGATCTCAGGGTTGTGAGATCAAGCCCCGCCTCAGTCTCGGCAGTGGGTGTGAAGCCTGCTTAAAATTTTCCCTCTCCCTCTGCCCCTCTCCCCACTCAAAAAAAAAAAAAGAAAAGAAAAGAAAAGAAAAATATAACTGGCTTGGGAGGAGCTAGAAAACCTAAATAGACTACTATAAATAAAAACGTTACATAATTAGTTAGAAACCTACATAAACACACACACACACACACACACACACACACACACACACACACACACACATAAACACCAGGCCTGAATACATTTGAAGACATCTAATAAACCTTCAAACCTAGTTATGGTCTGTGTTATAAAAACTACCAGAGAAAACAGGAAAGTATCTCAACTCATTGTATAAGACTATTAAAAATCAATATCAAAACTAGATAAAGGTGTCATGAGAATGGAAATTATTTGCAATAAAGAACATTAAGAGGTACAACCAAGCAAAGAACACTCAGGGAAAAAAAGATAACAATAGCTATCATTTATATTCCTCCTAAGAGGTGCTTTGCCAAGAGTTTTGTATATATAATTTAATCTGTACATTAGCCCGGTGAGGTAGTTTTATTTTCATCTTTATCACAATTTTATAAAAGAAGAAAGTGATGCTAAGGGAGGCTCTTCAAATCTATTACTTAAATACTACCTTCTACTGTTTCCTCATCTTTTTAAACGTACATTCAATTAGAACTTATGTTTTTATAACACTAAATCTGATTTTTTAATACAATATAATTTTTATTTTCAGCAGTTTTATTACAATATTCCTAGCATTATTTTCTTCAAATTTATTGTTTGGAGTTCACTAAATTTGAATCTATGTATGTCTTTTACAGGGAAGTTTTTTGTTTTATTCTTAAAATATTAAAATATTTTTTTCTGCCTCATTCTTATTCTTCAATTACCTATATGCTAGATCTTTTTAAATGTCCTTCAGTCGTCTGAGAGTCTACTTATTTTTTCCATTCTTTCTTTAACTCCTTTTTAGATAGGATGCTTTTTGTTGCTCTATCTTCAAGTTCACCAACTTCTTCTGTCACCTCCATTATGCTATTAAGCCTATTAATACTTTATTTCAGATAATGTATTTTTCTATTCTAAGCTTTCCATTTGGTTATATGTTCATATATGTTCATATATATATTTCTCTTTCAGATTTCCTATCTTTTTAGTCATTTCAACAATATTTTCTTTTACCTCATTAAGCATAGTTTGTAGTAGCTACTTTAATTTTCTTGCCTGATAATTCCAACATCTGGGTCCTTTCAGGATTGTCATCTGTAGATTTTCCTTTCTCTTGAGAAACAGAATTTGTTGTTGGGTTTTTTTTTTTATTTGAACTAATTTGGGGTTTTATCTTGGACACTGTCAATGTTAATTGTGGATACTCTGAATTCTGTTATACAGAGCCAGAGAGTACTGATATTTTTGTTTTAGCAGGCCATTAACTTGGCTAGTCTCAAATTGCAAACTCTGTTCTATTCTGTTCTCAGTTGATTGCTTTCAGTATGTCCTATATATATGTTGTTCAGGAGTCAGCCAGAGTTAGGCACAGTTTATATACAGAATTTGAGGTCCCGCATCTCTATCTCTTTCCTTTCCTGAGTTGCCCCTCACTCTCTGGCATCTGTACTCTTTGCCAGGTTTCCTCCAATCAGAAAGCAGTGGGCTTTCTTTTGAAGTTTAGTTGCCCTATTGCCACTACAACTGCAGATACCCTAAGAAAAAGCCACAAAAATGTAAAAGTCACCCCACTCCATGCCAGTTGCTTAATCCAAGTTTCAGCTCTCTTCTAAAATCTTCCTACTATTGTCCACTCTCCAAAACCTTCAGATCATTGTATTGTGTTTTATTTATTTTGCTTTTGTTCTGAGTTTATGGTTGTTATTTGCAAGTGAGTTGTTCGTTAGAAGTTTAGTTCTCCATACAAGAAGCAAAACTCTTATTATTAATTGGGGTAACAGAAAGCTCTAAAAAAGTATCAGGAAGTATAGATAAAAATTATACTAAATAGGCTAGAAATATGTCACTTGCTTCTGGGAGAGACCTGAACACATGAAGAAAGGGGCAATAAACTGGGTAATAAATTTAAAGAAATACGTGCCACCAAATGAGTAAGAATAACAGTGAAATTCAAATACATCAAATCCTCAAAAGTTTTGGAAGCGGAAAAAAATGTCAGTCAAATGTTGCAAGACCAACATTTTCATCAGATCTCAGAACCAAAGTAGGAAAAACAAATAGATAAAAGAACCTCTGTTCAAAATTGTGTTTTTTTGTTTTTTGGGGTTTTTTTGGCCAACATTTACAGTAACCCACAACACTTCCCAAAGCTTGAAAAACTATCTCAAGAACTGACAATGATTAAGTTCCCAACTAAATTATATTTTCTAAATTAAAAACAAGCACACACTCAAATGTAACTTTTTTAAAAATGAAACTAAAACACATTCACTTTATAGATGAAAACAGAGCCCATACATCTTTATCACTACAAGATCTGTTTTCAGACTTGATACATTATAGGACATGATAACATCAGATAGTAAGAAAAAAAAATCTCATTGAAAACTCAGCAAGAATCTAATTTCTGCAAGAGATCTATCATTTGAAGTAATTTTATTATATTCTTTTCTCCTTTTGTATGCCTCTGGATCTAATTCCATCAGGGTACAATGAAAAACAATAGCATTCCTTCAGCCATCAGAAGATATGGTTCTACCATTGAGCATCTGTGGGATCTTGGACAAGTCCCTTCACCTATCAAGGCTTCAGTTTGCTTATATGAAATGTGAGGCTAGAATAGGTGGTTTCCATTCTCCAACTGTAGCATTCTCTGACTATACATAGCCTTATTTCTGGATTCTTCGATGTTTTAGGCATTATTGTATGATTTCTGCCTAACAGATCTGGCAAATTCCTCAGACCCCTGGCCTATGGAAGAGATTTCAGAGGAGATAGATTATCCTCTTTAGAAAAGTGAAGACAAGAAAAAAAAAATGCAGGCTCCCACATCCAATTTCAAGTAAATCATCAACTGACATCTGAAGTTGTCATACCTACAAAGGCAGGAACCATATTCACGTCAGTACTTCAGGTGACTGGGATAATTTTGTGAATGGTGTGTTAAAATAATTTTAAATGTGAAGGTTAGGCAATTGGAAATTTGTTATGAATTTCAAGAAAAAGATGCTATAATATTATTTAAGATTCTGAGAACATTAGATATATCTCGTTATAAAAACTCTGCTGAGAAACAAAAAATGGGATGATAAGTAGTGCAATGCTCTTTACAACTGCCTAGATTATATTCATCCAAATAACCTTAATAAATATGCATTAAATACCTGGTTGGTACAAGGTGCTCTACTGTCCACTGTTAGACACATACATATAAGAAAGAATTTTACATCTGCCTTTAGGGAGTTTATAATTTATCAGAAGCAATACATACTAGAAGACATACAGACATAAATAATAATAGTGCATAGCAGGAAGAAGTAAACACTATGAACAAGGAAAAGAGAGCCCTGTGCTTCAGGCTTTCCTCCCAGCAGAGAACTAAGCTAGTGGGGACCACACTGCAGGAGGTGCTAACTACACAGCCTGAAGGACACTCAGAGTTAACTAGTGAAGCAGGAGACAGTGGAATGGCTAGAGGAGCCTGGAGAAACATAGGCAGAGCTGTGGACCTAGAGGACCAGTAATCAGTTGATGATCTAACAAGTGTCCACTTAGAAGATAAAATTCCTTTATTACTATCCTGAAGTGACACAAGGTTGATTCTGTGCAGCTGGAAGTTGAGAAAGGAGAGAAGTGGAGTCAGTTTTCTATTATGGGAAAAAGGCTCTTCCAAGGTGAGGAAATAAGACCAAAACCATAGAGGAGGAATTTTGAGTTTGTCTAGTTTTCCGCCTCATGAACATGTCAATATAAGCAGAAATTATATGAACAAGTAACAATTTTTATCAGTTTACAAATTCTGGCAGGCTAAATTAAACCTGAAGATGAGGACAAAATTACCTTCAAGTTCCTGTTTATAACTTCCTATTCCCTAAAAGGCTATTTATATAGTTCATATGTGCAATTCAGTTGCATCCTTTCTAAATCATTCTATTTAAGTGTGAAATGGTTGGAATCAAATATCACTGGTCTTCATTTTGTTCTGAAAGGGCAGTAAGAACAAATTAATGTATAATCACACTAATGATAAGAATAAGAATTTTAACTCCTTCCTTTGAAATGAAGAGGCAAATACTTTAGCCAAGAGCTTGCAAGTTTAATTTACAATTCACAAAAATCTACAAACATAAATTATGTGGTGAAAATTTCCCTATTCTTACTTGAATATAACTGTAATATTTTGAACATCAGCTTTAACAAAATGAATAAGAGCGCAACAGAGTTCAGATGAAGCTTATTTCTTGCCAAACTCCACATGAATGCCAAATACCTTCCAAGCAGATTGTGTGGCTACTTAGTACAAATGAATCCTCTTGCACTCCATTCAAACTAAAAAATATTTCCTCAGATTAGACAATTGTCACTAAGTTACAGTCTCCCTAGTCACTGCCTCACAGTGAGAAAGACCTAAGGGAGACATAGTGAACCCTTGAGAACACTAGGGTACTATATTGTGGGTTACCTATGTTGTGCTTCTTCAGAAAAAAGCTATAATACCAGAAAGAGAAAGTATGTTATACATAGTCCATGAATCTTGCTTTATAGGATAGAGGAAAGAAGAATGAAAGAAAGGAAACCAATATTTAGTTATACTCTACTTTGGGCTAGGCACTTAGCAAATGTTTTACTATTTAGTCTTGTCACAATCAAATGAGGCATTAACACCATGTGATGCAAAAAAGGAGTGGAGTTCAAAAATGCAAAGTTATTTTTGGGACATCATGTGTCACCTAACTGATGACCCCGTGACTTGATCCCAGTTTGACTCTGAAATCGTCTGTTCTTTCCCATACATCTTCTTTTTGTTCATGTCCCACTTTTAAAAGGTGGCATACTTCCTTAGGATTACAGCTCTGGTAGGCAGGAAATTTCCCTCAAGCTGTTTTTGGGGAAATTTGTTTGTCAGGGGTTATGTACCGACTGTGTTAATGGTCACCTCCTCTTCAGAGCTAGTGCCATGACTCAGCTATAACAAAACAAGTTGAAGGAGTGTTTGCCTAAAGTACAACCCAGAGAACTGACTTCAAAAGTGGTGAGTCTCACAACTAAGATGGTGGCAGCAGCCTGTCCAGAGGCTGATCAAGGAAATCTTGTTCTTCTTCCACTGATGTTTGCTCTTTGGAGTCCCCGGGTGCACTCTACCATTGTTGGACCTACAACTGTAGTCTCCTTTCCTTCCAGGCTTCTCTCCAAGCCAAACTTACCATGTCTAGTTCTTTGGTTATCATAGGTACTGTCAAACCCTAGACCTCACAAAGTTTCTACTCTTTGAACCCCTTTAATATTGTCTTTATAACCTAGTGCCAACCCCATGACCCATCACTTTCTTCTTTTGTTAATATTCTCAATTCACTTTCTGGTTTTGCTCGGTCTCATTTACCAAGCTCTCTTGGTTGAGATCCTAAGATGAGGATTTTAGCATAAGTAGTTTATATGGGGCATAACCCTAGGAAACATGAGTAAGGAATAAAGGAAGTGAGGCAGAGTAGGGAACTAAAATAGACTGTCAGCAAAGATAACCATCCACAGTTCCTCAGATCCCTGTTCTTAGATATTGTGTCTCACATCAAGAGGCAGAGTTTGCTTCCCTCCATCTTGGACCTGGGTTGGACTTTCACTTTTTGACCACAGAGTGCAGCACAGGTCACACTATGCCAGTTCTGAACAAAGGTTGAGAGAATCCTGGCAGCCTCCTCTTTCACTCTCTTGAGACACAGACCCTGTGTGAAGAAGCTCTGAGTAGATTGGTGAATAAGAAACCATGTGGACAGAAAGAGCCCAGACAGAACCCAGCTATTCCACCCATTGCACGAGGCCTCAGACCTATAAGTAAAGCCAGGGTAGACCTTCCTGACTGAAACAAGCTTGCAGTCAAGTGCAGCTACATGAGTGACCTCTGGTATTACTAGGCAGAGCAGAAAAATACCCCAGCTAAGTCCAGTCACCCCACAGAACTGTGAGAAATAACAAATCCTTATTGTTTAAAGCAACTGAGTTTGGGGGTAGTTTGTTACACAGCCATAAATAAAACATGTAGGAAGTCACTAAGGGGTATATTTATTAAGCAGCTTACTGCTATGGCGAACTAGAGCTTGATCCTACTGGACTATGCTGGCAAACAGTGCAGAACACGCCTCACAGTTAACCCATGTAAAGGGGGAGGATGCTAGGGTATTTATCCACTAAGTTGTCACCAGTTATTTGCTCAAGGCTTCTTCTAGTGACATGAACTCTTTGACACTTCAAACCTGCCCAAAACCTGAGCCAAATTTGCTAAAAATCCAGAAAAAAAGCACTCAGACAGAAAGTCACAAGTATCAGCTGTAAGTCCTCAGTGACAAGAGATGAGCGGTATGGAGAAACAGAAACACTGGTGAAGACCCAATGCTGGAGCACCTGCCTTCTCCACTCCTAGAGCTCAGGAGCAGCAGAGGCCCTTACAAACACACAGAATGTAACTGCTATGCATCCTCGGCCCCCACACTTAGCTGGGCCCAAAGTGCCTTAACAAATCTCCTCAATTTCCCTAAGCAACTCTCTCCACTTCTGCATATGACATCTATTTCAAATCTTCCCTCTTTTCCACTCCACCCCCTGCCCACTCAGTATCTGCCCATTCAGTGAGAAAGTCAAGACCATTTGATCTACTTTTTGGTACCTTACTTACAAACTAACTGCATTCATAACCATCTATTTCCCCTTTCCTGCTAATGCTACAGGAAAGGATCAACCTCAATCCTGCATTCATCCACTCACCTCACTATCACTGAAACACCCTGCCTTAGGACTTCTGCCCCTCTTACATAATTGCCTAATCTCTCTCTCTCTCTCTCTCTCTCTCTCTCTCAACACACAAATCTGGTCAAGCCACTGAATTACTGAAATCCTACATACTGTTTTCATTGCCTGAAATATACTCTTTTCTTCCTCACCCATCCCCCAGATGCTTCCCTGGCAAACTCCTCTCCATCCTTTAGGTTTTTTTTTTTTTTAATTATGTTATGTTATTCACCATACAGTATATCCTTAGTTTTTAATGTAGTGTTCCATGATTCATTATTTGCATATAACACCCAGTGCTCCATGCAATATGTGCCCTCCTTAATACCCATCACAGGCCCATCCCAATGCCCCACCCCCCTCCCCTCTGAAGCCCTCAGTTTGTTTCCCAGAGTCCACAGTGTCTCATGGTTCATTCCCCCTTCTGTTTACCCCCCCTTCATTCTTCCCTTCCTTCTCCTACCAATCTTCCTGCTATTTCTTATGTTCCATAAATGAGTGAAACCATATGATCATTGTCTTTCTCTGCTCGACTTATTTCACCCAGCATAATCTCCTCCAGTCCCATCCATGTTGCTGCAAATGCTGGGTAATCGTTCTTTCTGATGGCTGAGTAATATTCCATTGTATATATGGACAACATCTACTTTATCCATTCATCTGTTGAAGGGCATCTGGGCTCCTTCCACAATGTAGCTATTGTGGACAATGCTGCTATGAACACCCTTTAGGTTTTAACTTAGCTATTTCCTCCTCAGGAAAGCCTTCTCTAACCTTGCTGTCTACCACTCCCCCAATCCACGCTTACTCCCATCACAGCAGTTTGCTTTATGCTGAAATTGCAAGTCCCCTTTCCTGATATTCTCCCTTTTCCTCCCAGTGAATATAAGGTCCTCCAAATCAGATATTTGTCTTATAAATTTTTGAACCACAGTCTCTCTACCTGGAATACATTTGGTGCATAATAAATATTTATTGGATAAGTAAATGAGTGGGACCCTTTTATTCTCCTCTTCTCACCATTCCAGAGTAACTTTAATGAAAGATGCATGCAGGATATAAGCATATTGTGGCCCTTCTTTTTTCCATTCTCTCTCTCTTTTTTTTTTTTAGTGTTCTATAAAAAGGTATCCTACTGACACCTTCTTTTCAATTTGCACAGTTCAGTAAAAAAAAAATCAAATAAAATAAAAACAGAGCAAAATGCACTTGCTTATTTGCTGACGCTCAGTAATTCCTTACTAACTCGGGACTTTTTGTCCTGTTATAATGCTATGGGGAAACGGACTTCAACACTGGCTTCTAAAATGGAATCTGTATTTCTCAACATCAAAATTTCACAATTTCTTGAGTTTTAAAAGGATTTTCATAGGTAAGAACATATACTTGTATATTCACAGTGAGCTTGTTTGAGAAAATGTTTCTAAAAAATATAAAACAACCTCCTTTTTTTGTAGTCAGATTGATGGGCCTGTCAACATCAGTTTTTACAGGTATGGTTTTTATTTTCATCAAAAAATGAACCATCAAACTTAAAAGAAATGAAAAAAAATTTGTGGGTTTATGGTCATTTGGGAGCCCTCCTTCCTAGTCCTAGAGCCATTTCTTACACCATAGGCCAGATTTCCTGGGAAAGGATTTGGAACAAAGAATATATTCTCTTTGCCTCCTTCTCACTACATTCTTAGTGATTGGGAATGTGAAATATTTTAAGTCATTAATATGAATTAAAGCTCACTGCTTTAGAATACCTGGAATCTGTTCAGAGTGATTCTCACCTTCTCCTTTCCCCATCATGCCACCTTTTGGAATAGATGAGGGAGGTGAGCTGGCTTTTACAGACTGGTCTTCAGGGAGATAAGAACATTGAAATTCCATTCCAATTATTTTTATTTCCTACCCCCTCGAATCCAGAGTATTTGTGACATTATGGAGTCTTTGTGCTCTTCACTAAAAACACCCTGCCAATTCAGATTTTTAAAATTTACATTAAAGCAAAAGTGAAAAAAAAAGTGATATCAGATTAGCAAACCATCTGAAAAGCATTGTCGTTTATAAAAGTTGGTAAAATGTAGGAAGAAGCATATTTCCTACTCTGTTTTCTTGGTCTGTGCATACCTGGAACATAATTCAGTTTTCCATCCCCTGTTCCCTGATCAACTCACTCTTTGTTCAGCTCTATCTTCAGTCTGGCATATAATTACTTCTTTAGCTCCTGTGCTATTTGGTTTTAAGCACCTCTTAGCCCCAAGCCTCATGGCTCTAAAGGCTTGTTGAATTTAAACAAGCACGTTTAAATCTTTGTCTTTAAATGAGTACAATAAAAGTCTTCACACCTAACACAGAGTACGCTTCTATCCACCTACACTCTAAATGTGCATGTGTTATAATTGTCTACCAGATCATAATGAGCATCTATCCATCCCCAAAATCAGAGAAAGGAGAATTCATTCTAGAGGTAAATTTACAATAAATGGTTTTATTCTTGATTAGCTATGTGTGTTTGGGGACACAGAGATTGGCACGTGCATAATTTAACCTAATAAGTATTAGATGATCAGGGACACCTTAGAAATAGATGTGGGGAAAAGATACTGGAAGAAAAACAAAAGAAAAAAGCAAGATTACTAACAGGAAAAAATATAAGAAAACAAAGTGAAGAAATGTTAAGCCTTACCTCTCACCCAGCAAACTTCACACACTTACACACATCCGCACACTCATGTGTGTGGATGCATAGGCACATGCACATGCATACATACACACACATTTTAATCACAAAAATGTTAAAAACGATATGCCTTTCCTAGAGACATACAGGAGACCTGGATTCTACTACTGCTGCTGTTGGAAAATCATAAATAGCATCTACAGTTTTAGTTTAGTCTTGAGTAAATGAGTGATCATGATATTTGTTCCTTGTTCTTAATTTACCTCAACTACTAGTAAATGAGTATTGAATGAGACTCTCATTTAAATACACTGTCAAAAAAAGTGATTAGAAAGAAGCATTATAAATATAAATTATATGAAAAGTTTTTTAGTGAAATAAATGAATAAATTTTAAAAGATCTCAAATGGAAAATAAAGGATATTTAATTTCATGAAGGAAACAGAAATTTTAAAAGTGAAATACCATACTTTTATCTATCAAATCAATGAGAGTTAAATTTACATAAAAAAAAAAAAGGAAAGAAAAATCCAGTGTTGAAAAAATGCACTCAGTGAGGATGGAAATTGGTACAAAGTTTTTTGAAAGAAAATTAAGCACTATGTATCAAGAGCCAGAGTAATGATTATATACTGTGTCAGTTTAGGTCCTCTGGTGCCAACACCAATTAGGTATGTAAAATGTTTACTGGGACAATAAACTGTGAGTGATAAGAGGGAGGAACTTAGGCAAGGAAAATTCTCAGACCATGATGCAAGTCTGACACCTATGAAAGGAAAGAGGGAAGAAGAGTTTCAAATGCAGAGCAGCTCTGATAAAGTCTCAGCCAGGTTGGTAGGGAGTCCTTGAGCCAAAATCACCCCTTAGAAGAATCTCATGTTGTGCAGGAGTGCTTCTGATAAGCTCGGTCATTGCCTAGGAGCAGCCCCGGAGAAGCATGTGGATGCCTGAATGCTGTAGTGAATCTAAAGGTATGGCAGCTGGAAGCTGTCAATTATCTATGCTCTCCAAAACAGCTTGTCTTGAAAGGCGATCTAGGGACACCTGGGTGGGGTTAAGTGGCCAACTCTTGATTTGGGCTCAGGTCATGATCTCGGGGTCCTGAGATGGAGCCCCATGACGGGCTCCGTGCATAGCATGGAGTCTGCTTGTCCCTCTCCTCTGCTTTTACCTCCCCTTCTTTCTCAAATAAATTAATTAAACCTTTAAATAAAATAATTTTTTTTTTAAAAAGGGCACTACCATAGTCACTACATGTGGTTTTACTCCAAATCTAGGAATTTATCTCAAGGAAATATTCTAAATGCTAGGAGGGAAAAAAGCTTTATACACAAAAAGGTCATCACATCTTTTTTAAAAATAGCTGAAGCTGGAAACAATGTAAATATCCAAATATAATGATTAAGTCACTATGGTATATCTACTCAATAGAGTATGCTATAATTATTAAAATGGAAAAGGTACTTATATATTAAGTAAAATTAAAAAATAAGATACAACATAGTATAATCATTAAAATTAAAACCTTTGAAAAGACTGGGAGAAAGAGAGCCAATATGGTAATATAAATATTTTCCTTATTTCAGCCTTTTAAATTTTCCTAAATTTTCTTTTATAAAGAAACCTTTATTTGGAGGAATGAGGTATGAAAAATGAAAGAAAAAAAAACATAATATTTTGGGGCACCTGGGTGGCTCAGTCGTTAGACGTCTGCCTTTGGCTCAGGGCATGATCCTGGCATTCTGGGATCGAGCCCCGCATCAGGCTCCTCTGCTTGGAGCCTGCTTCTTCCTCTCCCATTCCCCCTGCTTATGTTCCCTCTCTCACTGCCCGTCTCTCTCTCCATCAAATAAATAAATAAATAAAAATCTTTAAAAAAAACCCCGACATAATATTTAAATAATTTAGAATGGAAAGTAAATAAGAAAAACATGAAGATATGGAAGAAAAAAAGAAAACAAATAAAAATTTGAAGAATATTGTCTTTAAGAATTCTAGAAAATGGCTTCATGATCCAACATACTATCAAACAAAGCCAAGATGGGACTTGAAAGGGAAATTGGACAGCTATATGAAAAAGAATGAAACTTGACCATTCTCTCACGCCATACACAAAGATAAACTCCAAATGGTTGAAAGATCTCGATGTGAGACAGGAATCCATCAAAATCCTAGAGAAGAACATAGGCTGCAACCTCTTTGACATCAGCCACAGCAACTTCTTTCATGACACATCTCCAAAGGCAAGAGAAACAAAAGAAAAAATGAACTTGTGGGACTTCATCAAGATAAACAGCTTCTGCACAGCCAAGGAAACAGTCAAAAAAAAATTAAGAGGCAGCCCACGGAATGGGAGAAGGTATTTGCAAATGACACTACAGATGAAAGGGGAAGGTTTTTATGGTATTGGGTATTTGAATGAAAACTGATGTTCCATTCACCCTTCTATGATTACTCGGTATAGGTGGTCTACCATCACTGTAAGGAGTATCTTCTGCATATGTACATGTGTGTGTTCACTAGTGCATTCATTTTTCAACATACAATTGAACAATTTTCTGAGAGTCATCATATGCCAGGCACTATGCAAGTAAATCAAAGGTTACAGAGTAATGTGACAAAATGTTTGCTTTAGCGTTATACAGGCATATTTTGTTTTATTGTGTTTCACTTTATTGTGCCTCACAGATACTGCGGTTTTTATAAATTGAAAATTTGTGGCAACACCACATTTAGCATATCTATCAGTGCCATTTTTCTGACACCATTTTCTTACTTCATGTCTCTGTGTCAAATTTTGGTAATTCTTGCAAGATTTCAAAATTTTTCCATTATTATTATATTTGTTGATCTGTGATCAGTGATCTTTAATGATACTATTGTAATTCTTTTGGGTTGCCACAAACTGCACCCGTGTAAGACAGAAACAATAATTGATAAATGTTGAGTTCCGACTGCTTCACTGACCAACCATTCCCCCATCTCTCTCCCTTTCCTTGGGCCTCCCTATTCCCCAAGAGAAATTAGGCCAATTAATACCATCACAATGGCCTCTAAATGTTCAAATGAAGACAAGAGTTGCATGTCTCTCACTTTAAATCAAAAGCTAGAAATGATTAAGCTTAGTGAGGAAGTCATGTCAAAGGTCAAGATAGGCCAAAAGCTAGGCCTCTTGCATTGAACAGTTAGCTAAATTGTGGATACAAACTAAAAGTTCTTGAAGGAAATTAAAAATACTACTCCAGTATTAAGCCAAAGCCTAATCCACAGCAGGACCCTAACTCTCTCCAATTCTAGAAGGCTAAGACAGGTGAGGAAGATACAGAAGAAGAAAAGTCTGAAGCTATAAGGTTGGTTCATGAAGTTTAAGGAAAGATGACATCTTTCCCTGCAAGGGGAAGCAGCAAGTGCTGATGTAGAAGCTGCAGGAAGTTATCCATAAGATCTAGCTAAGATAATTCATGAGGGTGGCTACCTTAAATAACAGATTTTCAATGTAGACAAAACAGCCTTCTATTGGAAGAAGATGCCATCTAGGAGTTTCATACCTAAAAAGGAGAAGCCAATGCCTGAAAGCTTCAAAGAACAGGTTGAATTTCTTGTTAGGGACTAAGGCAGCCAGTGACTTTAAGTTGCAGCCAATGCTCATTTACCATTCCAAAAAATCTATAGCCCTTAAGAATTCTGCTAAATATACTCTGCTTATACTCCGTAAATAGGACAACAAAGCCTGGATGACAGCATATCTGCTTACAACTATGTTGTGAATATTTTAAACCCGTGCTGAGATCTACTGCTCAGGGAAAAAAAAAAAAATAGTACTTTCAAAATATTACTCCTTATTGACAATGCACCTGGTCACCCAAGAGCTCTGACGGGGATGGACAATGAAATTAATGTTGTTTTCATGCCTGCTAACACAGCATCCATTCTGCGGCCCATGGATCAAGGAGTCATTTTGACTTTCAAGTTTTATTATTTAAGAAATGCATTTTGAGGGGCGCCTGAGTGGCACAGCGGTTAAGCGTCTGCCTTCGGCTCAGGGCGTGATCCTGGCGTTATGGGATCGAGCCCCACATCAGGCTCCTCTGCTATGAGCCTGCTTCTTCCTCTCCCACTCCCCCTGCTGTGTTCCCTCTCTCGCTGGCTGTCTCTGTCGAATAAATAAATTTAAAAAAAAAAAAAAAGAAATGCATTTTGGGGATGGCTGGGTGGATCAGTTGGTTAAGTGTCTGCTGTTCGGCTCAGGTCATGATCCCAGAGTCCTGGGATCGAGTCCCACATGGGGCTCCTTGCTCAGTGGGGAGCCTGCTTCTCCCTTTGCCTGCCACTACCTCTGCTTGTGCTCTCTCTCTCTCCGACAAATAGATAAATAAAATATTTTTTTAAAAAAAGAAATACATTTTGTAAGGCTATAGCTACCGTAGATACTGATTCCTCTGATGGATATGGGCAAAGTAAATTGAAAACCTTCTGGAAAGGATTAATCATTCTAGATGCCATTAAGAACATTTGTGATTGGGATGCCTGGGTGGCTCAGTCGGTTAAGCATCTAACTTCAGCTCAGGTCATGATCCCAGGGTCTTGGGACAGACCCCTGGATCAGGCTCCCTGCAGGGCGGGAAGTCGGTTTCTCCCTCTCCCTCTCCCTGCTGCTCTCCCTGCTTGTGCTCCCTCTCTCTCTCTCTCTCTGTCAAATAAATAAATAAAATCTTTATTAAAAAAAGAACATTTGTGATTTATGGAAAGAGGTCAAAATATCAACATTAACAGGAGTTAGGAAGAAATCAATTCCAACCCTCATGGATGACCTTGAGAGGTTCAACACTTTAGTGGAGGAAGTAATAGTAGGTATGGTAGAAATGGCAAAAGAACTAGAATTAGAAGTGGAGCCAGAAGATATGACTGAATTGCTACAATCTCATGATACAATTTGAATGGATGAGGAGTTGCTTCTTAGGGATCACTAAAGAAAGTGGTTTCTTGAGATGAGATCCACTCCTCATAATGACACAAAGAAGATCGTTGAAACAACAATGAAGGATTTAGAATACTACATAAACTTGGTTGATAAACAGCAGCAGGATTTGAGAGGACTGACTCCAATTTTGCAAAAAGTTCTACTCTGGGTAAAATGCTATTACACAGCATTGCATGCTACAGAGACTGCTCATGAAAGGGAGATGCAGAGGCTTCATTGTGGTCGTATTTTCAGAAATTGCCACAGCCATCCAAACCTTCAGCAGCTACCACTCTGATCAGTCAGCAGCCATTATCGAGGCAAGACCTTCCACCAGCAAAAAGATTACAAAGATTATCTGAAAGCTCAGAGCAGGGCTAACGTTTTTTAGCAATAAAATAACATAAATTAAGGTACATATATTATTTTTTCAGACATAATGTATTATACACTTAATAGACTACTATATAGTGTAAACCTAACTTTTATATGCACTGGGAAATAAAAACAATTCATTTGGCTCTCTTTATTGCAATATTTGCTTTATGTGGTGGCCTAGAACCAAACCCGCAATGACTCTGAGACATGCCTGTATTCTAAAATTGTTTATAGGCAATACATATTTCAAATTTATATATCCATATCCTCAGAATATCCGTCCATTTGAATACAATGCATTTCATTGCTTTTCAGATTTTCTATAATACTCACATGAGTGACAGAACCTGATTACAATTTGATTAATTCATATAAATGAAGAAAGGAAGACATTATCCATTCATTTCTGACTCTCTTTTGACTGTGAAAAGTATCCTGAAACCTGCTATAGTGAGCCAAACCCTCTCAGGGTAGACAGAACTCTGTTTACTCACAAACACTGGTTTCATAGATTGCTGTCATGCTCCCTAATTTAACAAGTAAGTTTTCTAAGTATACTTGCATGACATCTCTGATGTAATGCATACCTATATTCTTATTCAGCATGCTTTTTATTTCCATTTAAAATCCATCAACTAATGATCTGTGATCTTCAAGTAATTTAATGATTACATGAATTAATATAATGCACATCCCTTTAAAGAAGTTAATATTTTCTATGTTTATGTTACAAAATTGGCCTTGTGTGAATATCATCCATCCCCTGCATTTCATAATGGTTCAAGGATAAACTATTTCCCCTTTTTAATTCGGTAAGTTTGTTCCAAAGGACCCTATTGCTTCTCCACTCAACAATGAGTAAAATGCATTCAGAGACCTTAGGGGACCTATTCTTAATAACATAGAGTTCTGTCCCAGTTTGTTAAATTCACTGAATTTATAACTCATTGTTACTGTCAAAGAAGTAATCCAAACATGTTACTGGATTGATCTCCTAAAATCCACAAAGCAAATTTGGAGCCATTTTTTAAAGCAAATAGAATAACAGAAACAAAAATACACTGGACAGTAATAAGTTACAGATAGGAAGGCAGACTTTACACTTATCAAAAGAAAAACTATGGAAAATTTGTCTCAACTGTTTTATGCTTTTGAGCAATGTTATAGACCTCCATAATCATGGGCCCCCAATAATGATGAGGATAACAAAAAGAACCTCCTCAATTTGCATAATAGTTTTACTTTGGGAAAAGATTTTCATATACAACTTTTCATCTGGTCCTTGTAATGACTCTGAGAATGTAAGGTAAATGCTTTATAATGTCTCATTTTATGAAGGAGGAAATTGGAGTCCAGAGAAGATAAGAGCCTCACCTGACAGCAACATGTACCTGGAGCTAGGTCATTGGCTACTTGACTCCTACTTCCAGGTTTGTTTTTTAATACTTTCAAATCAAAAGAATCCATGATTTGCAATGCCTTTCTAAATTATGTATAAACAATTTAGAACTAAAAATGTGTATGGGCATAGCAGTTTATGATACAGACAAAAGATAGAAAGATAGAAATAAAGATATGTCTCTGTTTGGCAGGGCCAGATGGAAGATAAGTCACAAGATACCTAAGGATTCTATAGCCCCTGAAATAATTACTTGGTACTTTTATTTATTTTTTATTCTTTGTTTCAGAAAGTATTTAACTTTTGAGGCTTTCATTACTATAAAATACAATGGGTTATTAATAACAATAAGTAAATCTTCATGCTGTCTAAATAGTAAGCTTCTCCAGGTCCTTACTGTTCAATTCTCGTTATAACGGTTTCATTTTATTCAAGTTTCCAGTACTGGAAGTACTAGGACAAATACTGGTATGTTGGCTGATGATGATTTTACTAACTGAATATTACATTCATCACATTATCCAGGGAGACAAGAAAATTTCAGGAAAATAAATGGATAAATCAAAATAGTTTCAAAAATTCTTTATACCCTATTTACAATGCTATTTTCTATGCTTAGTTATTCACTGCTATCACCATAAGATATCCATGAATGGGAGTTTTTAAATAACATTGACTTCCCTTTATAAACCCCTTAACCCATTGTAAAAGGAAACTGGCACCAGTTTATTAAAAAGGAAAACATTAATCGTGATTTACAACAGTGGGGAAGTGGAGAAGAATATTATAGCTCACTAAAACTATCGTCATTATTTGGATTCTCAGAATGCATGCAATTACCTAAACTAGAAGTTATCCTTTGTACCACCAGGTATAACAAACTTTCTTTCAGAAAACAGCAATGGTATTTTTGGTGATTTTTAAATTTCAAAATAGATTTAACTAGGGAGATTAATATAACTATTCAAATGGAGACTGATCAATTTATACAAGTCAAATGGACTTCACTAACAAAACTTTTGCACTTTTAAGTACTGAAGAAATAATACTTAGGTCCAAATAGATGTAAGGAACTCATGTAAAAGGGGGTATAAATACATTTGAAAGTAGCACTATATCTTCATAAATTACTTCATAAAGTAATGAAATAGTTAAATCCCATGCACTCCCAAATAAACTGTTAACCAAAATGGCATCAGGGGAGGGCCTCCAGTTCTACCATGATAGGGTGGCTTATATCAAAACACCCATTCTGCTGAGAAAAACTATACAAGCTAAATAAAAATTATTTGAAAAACTGTTTGATGAAGGGACCAGGAACCAACTAAAATTGTTTTAACTTAAAATTCAAGATATTGTGAAGGGAAAAACAATAACTTAAGTCCTGTCTATGATGTCTACCACTTTTGCATTTAGTGATCCTAAGTAGCACTGGGCTGAGGCATAGAACACAAAGCTCTGGATCAGAGTATTAAGTATTCTAGTGGAGTGAAAACAAAAAATATACTTGGGAGCTGTCAAGATAGCCATAACTTGGGGAGCAAAGATCCTGGACAGTAGGTAAACGCAGTAGGGTGAAAACTACATTGTTTCACACTTTTAACCCTTGAGGCATTTTCAGATTCCCTTTCAAGTGGTGAAAAGCACTCTCCCCTGAAAAAAAGAAAAAAAAGAGCAGAAAGCATCAACCTGGATACTAGAAAATTAAACAGAATGTTTAGTGTTGAGTTCTTATGGTCTTATGGTATCAAGAAGGCAAAAACTGGAGTTTAGGGACCTCTTCAAAATCATTCCAGAATTTTATTTGAATCTCTAAATGGTTATTTATAGGAGTAAGGGCCAAACAGAGAGAAGCTAGCTATCACAAAGATAGAAACCCACCTTCAAATTATCAATTCCTGATCAGATCAAGGTGAATTAACTTTACTCTAATTATCTGCAAGAAGAAAATTAAACCATCCTTGGAAAAACACAATATCACACAAAGCCTTCTCAATTTTCATATGCAAAGATCATCATCAGGCAAGACAGAAGCTATGACTGAATAACCAAGAACCAAGGAAAAAAATAAACATAAACTCGAAAAAATGTAACAGATGAGAGACTCATCAGGCAGAAACTTTTAAATATTGTGATTAATGTGGTTTTAAAAGTAGAAGAAAAGATTGAGAATTACCAGAGAAATGGGATCTATAAAAAACCAAATGATATTCTAGAATTAAAAATAAAATAACTGAAATCAAGAACTCAATAGATGGGGCTAATGCAGATTAGACAAAACAGAAGAAGAGATTCATGAACTTGAAAATAAATCAACAGAAAATAGCCAGACTGTGGCGCCTGGATGGCCCAGTTGGTTAAGTGTCTGACTCTTGATTTCAGCGTAGGTCATGACATCAGGATAATGGAATTGAGCCCCATGTTGGGCTCCACCCTCAGTGTGGAGTCTGCTTTGGGATTTTCTCTCTCCCTCTGCCCCTTTCCTGCTTGCTTGCTCTCTCACTCTCTAAAATAAATGAACAAAATCTTAAAAAAAAAAAAGACTAAAACAGAGAAATAATGAAAAATACAGAAAAAATACACATGGAACATGGTTAGAAAACAAGTGTTTCACATACAAATGTTTATAGTTTCAGAAGGAAAGGGTAGAGAGAATGTGCAGAAGCAAAATTCAAAGTAATAATGGCTGAGAATTCTCCCAAATTGACAAGATATCAAGCCACAAATTTAAGAATCTCTAAGTTACCCCAAGCAGGATAAACACAATGAAACTGACACAAGAAGACAAAAGGGTTTTTTTTTATTGTTGTTGTTTTAAACTGCTTAAAATAAAATACAGTTAAAAAAGAAATCTCAAAAGTGCCAGAGGAATAAAAATGCATTACTTTCCAAGGAGTAATAAGTCTGACAGCTGATTTCTCATGAAAAACAATGGAAATCAGCGAACAAAGCAATGATAACTTTAAAGTGCTTTAAGAAAGTAATTACCCCCCTAGAATTCTATAACCAATGAGACTATTCTTCAAAATGAAGGCAAAATAAAAAATGTTTTCAGAAAAATAAAACTGGAAAAAAATTTCACCAATAGATTCTTACTATAAAGAATAATAAAGGATATCTTTCAGGTATAAGGAAAATTGGCTAACAGTGATATGGAAATTTAGGAAGAAATGAAGTACACCAAAAAGGCTAATATCTGAGTAACTACAAAACAATCTATACAGGCAGAAAAATAATAATAATAATTTCTTATAGGATTTAGGGCACCAGAAGGATTCTAATACAGGACAACAACAGTACAAATGGTGAGATAGAGACAAATGCAATCTCCTTGCTGGAAAAAGATAAAAAGTATAATTTATAGTAGGCTTTATTTGGATAATTATTAAAAAATGAAAAATATATAATTAGCAAGGTAAAATGTAGAGAATGTGTTGACCAGTAACAGAATTTAAGAGAGAAGAATTGGCAAACATAAAACAGGTAGAAAAATATAGTAAGATGATAGAATTAAATCCACAAATATTATTAATTGCATTCAATGTAAATAGACTAACTATTATACTTGGAAGACAAACACTGTCAGAATGAAAGTTAAAAACAACAACAATACGCTGTTCACAAGAAACACACCTCAAATATAAATACACAGAAAAACTGAAAGTAAAAGGATAAAAAAGAATTTACCAAACATTTGCTTTTAGAAAGCTAGTGTAACTATACATTATAACATCAGTCTAAGTAGAATTTATATCTAATCAAGATATAGTAGAAGAAAAGAATTTAGTAATGGTAAGTTCTAGTTAACCTACTAAAATGGATCACAACTCTAAATTAGTACACAACTAATAATATAGCCTTCAAAAGCAAAAACTGACAGAACTAAAAGGAGAAATAGACAAATCCACAATCATAATAGTAAATTTTAAATGATAAATCTCAGTAAATGATAAAATACAGGGGTAAAAATAGCAATAGAGAAATAAAAGTTTTGAGCACCAAGATTTAACAAATTTAATCTAATTGATATGTATAGAACCCTACACCCAACAACTATAAAATACACATTATTTTCGGTATTTATAGAACATTTACTAAAATTTTCCTTAAATTGGGGTAGAAAACAAGTCTGAATAAATTTCAAAGTATTTAAATGATTTAGCATGTGTTCTCTGACCATAAACTCAAAATTAATAACAAAATGTTAATCACAAAATATCCCAAGTATTTTGAATTAAAGCAATAAAAGAAGAAATCTAAAAATTTCTTTTTTAAAAAGACAAATAAAAGTAATAATCCTCTAGAAATTGATTTTAAAGCAAAGAGAAATAGGCACAAATAACCTTGGTAGGAATGAAAAATGAGGCATTACTATAGATGCTACAGACATTACAAAGATAAGAAGATATGATGAACAATTTCACATTGACAAATTTGAAAACCCAGATGAAAAAGAGGTTATTACAAAGACAATAAGAGGATATGGTAAACAACTTATCAATTAATTTGAAAATTAGACAAAATGGATAAATCTTTTGAAAAACACATATTACCAAAATGGACACAAGAAGAAATGGAAAAACCGCATATTTCAAAATCTTTCCACAAAGAAAGAAACCGAATATTTAATTTAAGATCTTTCCACAGGGAAAACTTCTGGCCCAATAGCTTTACAGGTAAATTCTTTCTGAAAAAAACAGCACCAATCATACATAAACTTTCCCAAGGGTAGAAAAAGAGGAATACTTTCTAAATTGTTTTGTGAGAATACTATATCTGTAACCAAAACCTGACAAGAACATAGTATCTATATATATATCCTTTTTTTAAAGATTCTATTTGTTTATTTATTTGAGAGAGAGAGAGAGAGAAAGAGAGAGAGAGAACGCGGGAGAGAGCACAAACAGGGAGAGGGGCAGCAAGAGAGGGAGAAGCAGACTCCCCGCTGAGCAGGGAGTCTGACTTGGGGCTGGATCCCAAGACCCTGGGATCGCGACCTGAGCAGAAGACAGATGCTTAACCGAATGAGCCACCCAGTCACCCCTATATATATATTTATATGTGTATTTTAAAACATATTATAGGTAAATCTCTTGTTTTGAATCCAGACAAAAATATCTTAAGGAAAATATTAGCAAACTCAATCCAGTTTCCCATAAAAAAAAGGATAACACATCAACATCAAGTTGGGTTTATTCCAGAAATGCAAGAGTGGATTAACATTCAAAAATAAATTATTTTAAATTAAGTGTTAATATATTAAAGGGAAAAAAAAAGGATTTCAATATATCCAGAAAAGAATGTGATAAAATTCAAAACCCCTTGATGATTTAAACACACACATTCACATAAAGCCAACTTAGAAAACTGAGAAATTAAAAAAAAAAAAAAAACCTTCTTTAATTTGATAACAGGCATTTGCAATGAAAAAACAAACAAACAAAACAACCTAATGCAGGGGCACCTGGGTGGCTCAGTCGTTTAGTGTCTGCCTTCAGCTCAGGTCATGATTCCAGGGTCCTGGGATTGAGCCCTGCATCTGGCTCTCTGCTCAGCAGGAAGCCTGCTTCTCCCTCTCCCACCCCCCTGCCTGTGTTCGCTCTCTCACTGTGTCTCTCTCTGTCAAATAAATAAAATCTTTAAAAAAAAAACAAAAACAAAAAATCCTAGTGCAAATATTATGCTTTTATTTGATATTGTAATAGAGGTCCTAGCTAATGTAACAAGAAATAGAAATTAAAGGTATATGGAGGACACGGACTTCAGTTATAAGAAAAATAACTTCTGAGGATATAATATAACAATACTGTATTGTATACTTGAAAGTTGCTGAGAGTAAATCTTAAATGGTCTTATCTCAAAAAAGAAATGATAATTATGCCAGGTTTCAGAGGTGTTAACTAATCCTGCTGTGGTAATCATTTTCCACCATAAAAGGGTATAAACCATCACATTGTACACCTTAACTTTATACCATGCTATATATCAATTATATCTCAATAAATCTGGAAAAATAAGATAAAGTTAGACAGGAAAGGTAGGAATAAAACTGTAATTATTCACACAAAACATGATTGTTTTAATAAAACTCCAAGGGAACCCACGAAATCTAACAGAATTAATAAGTGAATTTAGCAAATCCCTGGCTACAAGGTAAATCAATATATATAAATGAATGGTTTTCTCATATACTAGCAAACAGACATTTAGAAAATGAAACTTAAGACACAATTTATGAGATCATAAAATAAAATCAAATACTAGAAATCAATCCAACAAAAAGTATGCAATCTTCTGCATAGAAAACTCTAAAACATTACTAAGAGAAATTAAAGAAGACTAAAATAAGTGGGAAATACAATGCATTTAGAGACTGGATATCAATTTTCCCAAAATACAATCTCAATCAAAATCCCAGAAAATATCATTTTGTAGATACTGACAAGCAGATTCTAAAATTTTTATGGAAACACAAAGGACCAAGAATAACCAAAACAATCTAAAAGAAGAATATATGTAAAGGATTTACACCACCCGATACGAAATTTCTTCTAAATCTACAGTAATAAGCAATGTATTATTGGTACAGGGATGGACACACAGACTGATGGAACAGAATAGAACATCCAGAAATAGGTCCACTATTTATGTAAGCACTTGATTTATGATAAATTTACTGCTGAAGTTATCTGGGGAAAGAACCACCTTTCAACAAATGGTGCTTGATCAATTAGACATCTACATTAATAAATACATAAAATTAAATGAATCTTGTATACCCAACCCCCAGCTCACACTTAATACAAAAAATACCTTCCAGGGAAAATTCAGACCTAAATGTTAATGGCAAACAATAAAGCTTCCAGAAGATAACAACAGAGAATGTCTTCATGATCTTGTGGTAGGCGGAGGTTTTTCTTTTTAAAACAGGATATTTAAAAAGATGACTATAAAAAGAGATTGACACTTTGAATTTTATTAAAATGAAAACTTTTGTTTATTAAAAGACAACTATAACACAATGAAAAGACAAACCTGAGAGTAAGAGAAGATATCTGTAATATGTGTATTTGACAAAGACATACATCCAGACCCCATATAAAGGAACACCAACAATTCAGTAACAGAAACAGTAACAAGCCCAAGTACAAAATGGGCAATGAACATCAAAATGCACATTACAAAAGAGGATATCTAACTGGAAAATAAATACATGAAAAAATACATAATTTTACAAGTCATTAGAGAAATGCAAACTAATGCCATAATGGTCTACCATGTCACACATTCTAGAAAAGCTAAAATGAAAAAGACAGTGTAGCTACTACAAAAATGCTCTAACAAGAAACAGTCTTGTAATAGAAAAATAAAATAAACAACAAAAATATCACAGATACTTTCAATGACAAAATGAAGATGACAGAGAAAAGAGTCATGAACTTTAGGATAGATCAATTGAAATGATCTAATATGAAGAACAAAGAGAAAAAAATTAACAAGACTAGGGGATCTATGAGGTAATAACAAGAAGTCTAACATTCCTGTCATTAGAGTATCAGAGGAAAGCAGAAAAAGTAGAGTGCTGAAAAAAATATCTGAAAAGTATTTGGAAATTTCCAAATTTTGTGAAATAGATAAACCTACAGATTCTAGAAGTGTAGTAAGCTCAAATAGGATAAAAACAAAAATAATCCATGCCCATTACAGCATTTAAATTTATCTGAACATTAAAGCATGGAAACTGAAGATAAGAAAAAAATATCTTGGAAGCATCCAGAGGAAATCACACATCACCTATAGGAGACTGACAATTCAAATGACTGTAGATTTCTCATCAGAAACCATAGAAGCCAAGGGTGCCTGGGTGGCTGCTGTTTAAGCATCTGACTCTTGATTTCAGCTCAGATCATGATCTCAGGGTCATGAGATCGAGCCCCATGAGCCCCACAAGGCCCACGTTGGGCTCCACACTAGGCAGGGAGTCTGCTTGAGCTTCTCTCTCTCCCTCTCCCTCTCTCCCTTCTCCCCACCACTGCACCCTCTCTCAAAAATAAATAAATAAATCTTTAAAAAAAGAAAAAAAAAGAAATTATAGAAGCCAGAAGGAAATGACACACCTTTTTTAAAGTGCTGAGAGGAAGAAAATGTCAACAAAGAATCTATACCCAATAAAAATATATTTTCAGAATGAAGTGAAATAGACTTTCTCAGATTAAATCAAAACTAAGAAAATTTGTTGATTGGAGAACTGTTCTAAAAGAATTACTAAAGGAAGTTCTCCAGACAGAAAGAAAATGATACTAGAAAGAAATTTTATACATCAAGAATAAAGAGAAAGCAAGAGAAATGATAAACGTGTAAGTAAAAATAATAAATTATTATTCTGCTTGAGTTCTTTAAAATATGTTTAAGAGTTAAAACTGAAAATATAACATTATCTGATGGGGTTTCAATGTATGTAGATAGAATACAGGACAACAATAATGCAAAACTGGGAGCGTAAATGAACTTACATGGTGGCAAGATTTCTATATTCAACTTGAAGTGATAAAATACGGATTCTAAGAAGACTGAAAACTTAAGTATGTATATTGGAAACCTCAGAACCCCTAAAAAAACTATACAAAGATATATAGTCAAAAGCATAATCAATAAATTAAAATGGAATACTAAAAAAATATTCAAGTAACCCAAAACAAGGCAGGGAATGGGAAATGGAGGAATGGAAAAGAGACAGAAAAAAACAGGAAGCAAAATATAAGACATAATTCAAACATGTCAGTAGTTACACTAAGTGTAAATGTAATTATTGCTACATACACACACACACACACACACACACACACTCACACTCTTACAATTTCCTAGAGCTATATATGTTAAGGAGGAAATAACCATGCTACTGTGGTATGGATTAACAAGAGGGTCTTACCTTAGAATAATCTGAGAAAATTGCTTTGGAGAGGTATCTTTTAAGCTGAGACTGTGGAGTCAAGATGGATCCACCCAAGCAAAGAGTGGGTTTAAGAAGTGCCAGTTCCAGCATGCTTCAATAAGAATGCTGAGAGAAAGTGAAAACTGAATAATCACACGTCTCTTCCAAAGTAAAAGAATGTTTGTGACACCTCAAGTACACTCAACAGCAAATACTATGAAAAGCCATTTGCTGAGAGAAATAGCAGAGGAATAGATACTGGGTCCTGGCTGGAACAACATCTTATGAAGCTAGGTAGATTTTACCCTGACCTGTCTAATACTGGGAAACAAGGGAAACAAAGCTGCCTTCAATTGCAGCTGCCATTGCTGCAGATAAAGTTCCTTTATCTATAGAAAGGCTAATAGTCATTCCAAAGGAAACCACTTTTACCATTACTGACAAGTGGGAGTCTTCGACTATGCTTCATCCCACACAACGATCCCACCTATCCCACCAGAGCAGGTGGGTCAAGTACTACTGCTACTATGGTTACCTGGATGTTGGAGATCAAGCATTCTGCCCCTCACCAGCCCAGGGTAACTAGTACAGTAGCATTAGCCATCCTGTGACTGAATGAATTCTGACAACTCCGGCCCCAGAGACTTCTGGGCAAGTCCCTAAATGGCAATAGCCAGCAACAAGATAGCTGTACCTCCTGCTATCTGCCTCTACACTCTAACTAAAAGTCAGCTATCCATCCGTGCACCAAGTGGTTGAGGACCAAAATAAACAGGATACAGTTTCCTGAGCTCTGTTCATAGAGTTCACTCAGATCCTACAGATATAAATCTCCAATTCATTACTTAATCCATTCTACAATTGTCACTGGATGAACATAACGAAATCAAGGATGAAGCTAAATCCCAGCCTTTTCAGTCATGCAGGTAGACAAATGCTCATGAGAATAGCACATGAACCAGAAAGATGATAGCAGAAAATTGCCCATGCTCAATTCACCTCCATGTGACTAAATGTTGTTCTGCCTGTTTCCTGATGACTTAAGAGAACAGGGCAGGTATCCTGGAGAGCCAAATAATGGTCCTTTACTAGGAAGACGTATTAAAATCATTACAAAAGCTGCTTTTTTTTTTCCAATTAACCTTTCCCTCCCTTAGCTGAGAACAGTGGACTAGATTTAATTGGCATAATCACTTCAGGTGAAGGACATGAAGAAAATTAAGGCACAATGGCTTGCCATCAGTAACTATGCCCCTTAAAAATACTCTGAGAAGCCAATATTCTGACAATATTCTAAGAAGCCAAGAATTTTGTTAAGTTTATACAACCATGATAAATTGGGCACTGCACCAAAACATGCAGACTACTTGACTTCACATTTGTTTCAATCAACAACATGCAAGGGAGACGCCCAATATGCCAAGTCACCATCCCACAACTTAGGGATGACTCACTTTGACAGGAAGAGCAGAGTGTTTCACTCTCATCTCATTGAATCCTGTTCATTTTAACATAAATACCACATAGTTCCTAATATGCACCATGGAGGCAACTTTGAGTCTTTGGATCCAAATGCTGTGAGTGAACTGGGATAGTGTTCTCAGGGTCTCTTTCCTCATTGTCATGGCAACAGAGGGCAAAGGAAGCAATTAGGCTTCATACCTAGATGGCTGCATATGGGGCCAGCTTCTCCTAAAACAAAATTGGACCATAGTCACACGTGGAAATTTTAAGCTCTGGTTGGGATAAAAGGAAACCAAGTCATGTTCGAGGCAATTCTTCAGTTATTTTGTCTTTATCTTGTTCTTACCAGGAAATGTAAAGATCTCCACAACACTGTTTTTCAAATTGTAGGGTATACTATAAGTGGTCTTGAAATTAAGATAGTGGGTTGTGGACTTTTAAAGAAAAGGAAAAAATAGCATAAGGTAGAATGAGATAAAATAGGATAGAATGTAACATATTTGTAGGCATCACACACAGGAAGTGTAAATACTGTCTTGTGAAATTTTTATTTCAATTATATATGTCTGTGTGTACTAGGTTATGATTTAATTGTATTTCTTTCAGTGGGTTATTATGAAAATGTTTGAAAATTACTGCTAAAAGGATACCTATCTGAATGCCCAAATAGCATTTCTCTACAAGAATGCTGGCTTTGAGAGCTGGTCAAGTCTCCCTTCTAAGTAATCAGTCGACATAACATAGGACTTAGTCATCTCTTTACCCTATCCACTAAAATACAATAGTGCTTCCAGGTCACTGTAACACCACACATTTCTAAATGCTACCTAGGAGGTGACGTCACCCTCTGTAAAGAAAGACCACAGACAAAAGGTTACTAGTTCAATTCAGACTTGATAAGAAGCACGTGTTTCCACCTATCCTTTTGTCTCTAGAGCTTGACCCCCAATAAAGATCACTTTGTAGGCCTTTAGTTGGGATATGTATGCTGCTCTAACTACTTCTGCAAATTGTCTTCTGTTCCAAGCACCCATCAATCTGATACTAAATTCATTAGCAAAATAAAATGAAAAGAACACAACATACATTGCTATTAATGGACTTCCATGCATGTCACTCCCCACACAATGTACTAAAAATGGATTCATCTCTATTTGAGTGCCTCCACACAAATATCTGTGCTTTTCAATACATAACATTTCAGGAGAGAGATTTTTCCTAAAGCCTAACCAAGATTCGTTATTTTTAAAGCCCCCTTTAAAAGTGAAACTTTAGGAATTTTTTACCATCAATCTATGTTGACTATTTACTCTTTGGTGGATCTTCTACACAAAAGATCCATGGAGAAACCATGGTTTCTAGTATAAAGGATTTATACTGTAATATTTTTTTAGAGTTCAAATATTTTTTACTTCCTGCGACCGACTTTGTGTGACAGTGATAAACAGCTCATAATGCTTCATCTGCCATCCTTACACACAGAATCAAGGAACAGTATAATATATAAAAATTTTTAAAAGAAGCTGAAATCAGCTGGTAGCTTCCTATTGCAGCATAATACTTACATTTGCACTTGAGTGGGGGAACTTTTCTTATTTAGAGCAGAATAAGGTCTTTATTCTACAGATTTCAAGTTTAAAATAATAGACATTTTGAAAATATCAAGAGAAATAATCTGAATTTATAAACTAGGCAGAAATGGTAAACTTGCACTTAATTTTTTTTATAAACTCTCCCATTTCTGGCAAGCTTGGGACCAAACTATGTGTAACTATAATTTAAAGAGGCCATAAGCTAAAAGTCATAAATACTCTTAATTATTCAGCTCTTTTCCTTCCAGAACCTAAGACGAACTGATTTCTCACTTCCTCTAAAGAACACTAATGGACAATTAGTTAGAGATAGAGAGCAAAGCTTAAGGGAGTATTTTTAAAACAGAAAATCATACAAGTTGCTCAACCATTTACTTTTTTATACAATAAAATGTCAAGGACCAAAAACTGAGCACAAAGGAAGAGAAAAATGGAAATGGAGAATATCACACTGTATGCTTAAATGATAAAAACAAAGAAATATGAGAGAAAGACCATTTATTTTTCAAATGGAAAAATTTCTCAGATGACTAAAAGAAGGCCACAGAGTGGAAGGTCTGAGGGGATAATCCAGGTATATTGCATATTGCAAGAGTGTAGTAAAAATTATCCTAAGGGAGAAAAAAGCATCTGTTAGATGTTGGGTAAGGTAAATAAATAAAAAAAATGAGGCTAAATTTACAAGGGACACCAATACCAATACCAAGTGAGTTTTCTTTTGTTGTCGTTGTTTCAGTTTTGTTTTGTTTTGTTTTGGTATGCCAAAGTAATAAATTAGCTACCAATAAGTAGGAAAATTTGAAGATTAGTTTTACTAAATTAATAACAAAAAATAAATATGTATGTACAACACACACACACACATAGTAGGAAAACATTAAGGAGATTCCCACACCTCAAATATATTTTGAGCATACAAATTAGGAGAGTCTAGTATCAAATAATAACAAATACAAAGGTAATTTCAAAATTAATTAATAAGCTAAATGTAAATAAATCATTAGCATCAAATGGGCACTGACCAAGGATAATACTGTGCCCTGAATATCTAACTTAACCTGTCCTTAAAGTGGCTGTTTTCACAGAGTACTGAAAGTACATTGGCAATGTGAACCAGTCACAATAGGCAAGTTTAAAAGCAACATTGGGGGGCGCCTGGGCGGCTCAGTCGTTAAGCGTCTGCCTTCAGCTCAGGGTGCGATCCCGGCGTTATGGGATCGAGCCCCGCATCAGGCTCCTCTGCTGGGAGCCTGCTTCTTCCTCTCCCACTCCCCCTGCTTGTGTTCCCTCTCTCTCTGGCTGTCTCTCTCTCTCCATCAAATAAATAAATAAATAAAAATCTTTAAAAATAAATAAATAAACAAATAAATAAATAAATAAAAGCAACATTGGTAACCAAAGACAGACAAGGGAAATATGTACAAAAGGGTAAGATCCCCCAAAAACTTAAGCCACAGGTGGTTAATTGGACATCTTACATCTGGGCTTCCTGTGGGGTTAAATAAGCATCTGTAAGTGCAATAACCAGAATACACAATCTATTCAGATGGTCAAAAAGCTTCTGATAAAATATCATGGCAAAAACTGTCTAAAATTTTTTAAAGTAAACATGGAATTAGAAATATATAAAGGAAGCAATGTATGAAGTGCAGATGTGGAAAAGGCAGTTAAATATTTTATAAACTTTGACTATGGAATTCAAAGTGTCATCTGAACATCCTTTAGAGTTCACTATCCTTTTCAAGTTGTAAAATATCAAACCACAGCATCACGAAATCTTAGAGCTGGGATGGCTGCCCATATACCACTGATTAAGAAACTGAGATTCAAGGAGGATTAATCATTGCCTAAGGTTAAGACATAAACATCAGGAAGCTTTTATAGGATGTACAGTTACAACCAAATTTACCATATGGGTTCCCCTATGGCATGTGTTGAGAACTGTACATCACTTATAATAAAGAATAAAATAATATGTATTTAAATATAACCTTTGAAACATGGTCCTCCAAAAAGAACTTTAAAAGACTTATGGTACATTCCCTGAAAACATCTCAATGTTTTGTGACTACAAAGATACCCAAAATGCTGGGCATCAACGGAAGGGCTTTGAATCTAATCTTGAGGATTACCACCATTTAATAGCTGGATATGGGAGAATATGCCTACAAAGGAAATATCTGGGAATAATAAAGGGCATAGGAAAAAAATCAGGAGGGCATGATGCCAGGAAAATATGGGCAGAAAAGGCATTTCAAAAAGAAGGAAGTGATCAGCAAGATCAAATGTCCAAAGAGATCTGAATAAGAGTTTGGTGAAGTGATGAGGTCTCTGAAACAGACAAGATGAACCTGGTGAATGTATTGGCGAGGAAATGGGAATGGAGAATATAAACATCTCTGGAGAAATTTAAGTGTAGTTGGGAAAAAAGAGAGGGTAATAGCCAATAGCATTTTCTATCTTTTTATAAATGACACTAAAACTCACCGAAGCCAGAAAGCTGGCTCATTCATGACTCCTCCACCACCCTCCATACCTATTTGAATATTATGTGGTATAGATTTGGTCACCACTTTCTTGGATATATCATCTTACATTCATCTCACAGTGATAAGGTAAAATTCAATCTCCTTAGTGTAGGATTTATGGCCTTTTATAATCTGACCAATATTACTTCCACCCTAAGATGAAGTTGAATGAGTCAGGTTTTCCCATTCCTCCCAGCTTTCTTGCACATTGTTAACGTCTTCCTAGAATGTTGCCCAATACAACCACTTCCCCTCCCCCTTGCCCACTTTCATGTATCACACTCCTATTCACCTTTCAAATCTCCATTCCAGTATTATCTTTATGAATTCTCCCTTGATCTCCTACTATGTTCCCATAGTAACCTTTTTAGTCCTCTCTTAAGGTATTAATACTCACAGAATTCTTTTGTATTTGAGACTCCAGCAGCCCATAGGTGTCTTGAGAGCAAACACCCTATATTTTCATCTGTATGCTTCACACATAGTTAGCATTAATAAATGTTTTTAAATGAATGAAAGGATGGATTTGTTACTAAGGACATAGTACAAACCCAAAGTATAACTAGCTTTAGATTAGGTCATAGGTGGGCTATACATAATTGGCTACTAGGGGAAACTAGTGATTTGTGAGTCACAGGTGAAGTTATTTCCTTGAAAATTTTATGTATTTGAAAATTAAGATGAATCACATTCTGATATTTAAAAAGTTCACTGAATTACCTTTCAATTTGGTGACTCTCCTCACTGACCTCAGCCTGTCCACATTAAAAACAAGAATCACCTAAAAATGCACTACATACCTACAATATCCACAGCACTGATGAGGATATAAAGTTATAAATAATACATTCCTTGCTCCCAGTTTATAATCTGGTGGGGGATTTAAGACATGCAGAAATATATACTGCTTTGAGCCACCTTCCAGTGCTATTTAGGTAGTAAGTGCCTTATAAAAAGCAAAAGAAAAAAAAAGAAAAAAGAAAGAAAGAGAAAGAAAAGTATATAGAGTGATGGCTCTTTAGTATATAGATGGCTTGGTGAATGTCCCTAAAATGAGAAGACATTTCATCCTAGAATTCAAAGCCAAAGAATCTCCTGACTCCAGACAAGGATATCTCTCCTATTTTTAATAGGTTTTAAGTATCCTCCTACTTAGAGATAGAATAGCCGCAAGTTAAATCACTTTGCCTATCTTTCTAGCATCCAACTTGAAACGTATAATACAAAACACTGGAAATTAAAAACAAATAAGCAAGTAAATAACAACTTTTTAAAAGGATTCAGTTTAAATGTTTTAAGGTACAAAACAGTTTTGTCCTGTCCTATTACTATGCAGGATAGGTGGTGATTAGGAGGAGTTTAATGATTTTTTTTTTTTTTTGTAGCTCATTCAGAAAACTTGGCTTGCCTTTACATGTGTTTAAACTTCAAAAGTAGCAGCCTTTTTTTCTTCCTTAGAGCTTATATGTTATTAGGGATTTTGTTGGTTTTTTCACTGAACCCCCAAACTCAGTGTCTGTTAAGATAAGACAGGAAGATACGATGGAGGGTAAGGGGAAATTCTGCAATAATAAAATCTCTAATCTATTCTCTCTATTTAAACTTCAAAAGAATAAAAGCAGCTAAATTATCAATTGGTCAAACTGTTTTCTAGTATCCTTGACTCTTAGACAAGTATCCACACCAATAATTGTCCATTTGGGGGAGGTTCATGTGAAGACCCGAGGTGATTTTGATCTCTACTTCCTCCACTTTCAGAATCGCTGTTCTTATTCAGGCAGCTGATATATTGCAAGTGTAGTGACTCACCTACCCTCTTTTTAACAGTGTTATTTTTATTCTTTGGGCTTAAAATTTTATCCCAAGCTGTAGGAAAACAAAAAACAAAACACAAAAAAATAGATAACCACTGATCAATCTAAAAGTCCAGGCCCAATGAGTTTAAGAGGAGATTCTTTATTACCCATAATCACGCTTTTTTCACCGTAATTCCCGGTCAGACCCGTCATAAGCCTGGGGAGAAGATCTCAGGAGGACTTACTTAGAGCAGCCTTCTTTAGGATATGGAAAATAAAAGGCACCCAGTTTGCAGTAGGACTATAGACCTTGCAAGACTTTTGCATTTTGGCTTAATCAAAGATTTTCCAGAAATCTAAAATGATTATGCATCTAAAAAAAAAAAATAAGAGAACTATACAGCTAACTAGTTCTGTAAACCAAGGGAAAAACAATGATCTTAAGAGATGCCTTATGGGATCATTGTTTCACATGATAAAATGAGAAGACTTGGCGGGGTGGGGGGACAAGTCACAGAAGTCTTGGATCATTCGAACTGTTCTAACTGATGAATCTTCTTCAAGGAAAAAAGTGGGCTCCATTTCTGTTTTTAACAATCCAGAGTGTCTGTAATAGTGCAACTAATGACAACCTTCCCGTTATTCTCACTTAAGAGGAAACCCTATAATAAGAGCTTCCCAAAATGTCAAATAATACTTGTCTCATAACAGGGCTTCTTTGTTCATTCACCATGTCTCTTTTGATATGCATAGATAATAAAAGTTCATGTAAAACTAAAGGTAATATAGAGCAGAAGCCAACACTAATTCTGTATAAATATGTCTGATTAATAAGAGTGCCATTGTTATGGTTATTTCGTAATGTCACGATTGTTACAAGAACAGAGGATAGAAGTACTCTTACTCTCACTGTTTTTGTTCATCCTCTGTCATCCAACCAGTTTGTGAATTTTTGTTCAATGGGGGAAATGAAGGATAGATTTTTGTCCATTAATTATTTCTGTTTCATTAGTTCATCTCGAGAGCTGTGAAACTAGCTTTAAATTCATGGGAAAAAATTAAGGGTTTTATTCTAAAATTAAACTTCACATCCTCTTAAAAAAATGAATACTTTTTTTTTTTTCCAGGCTTAATTTCTAGGCTCCCTTTTTCACATGCACAGCTACTATATTGCTCTGGTGCTCATGAGCACCTGAAAGATAAAATTTAGCATGAGAGCACTAGACCTGGCTAGGAGCCTAAAATGTTGAACCTAAACTCTGGTTTAATACTACAACCTAAGTTGTAGGTCGGATTCAGTTCCAAAAATAAGAACCCCACCCTGGTGAAGAAATAAGAAAGTCCATGAATGAGTATAGTATATGGTTCCTTATTGAAAAGGAAACAGAAAACAAGTAGAAAACAGAATACATTCATGGCAAGCAAGACAGGCTGAGAGATTTTGAAGACAATTTTAAGGCTGGTAGATAAGTTTGTATTGTCATTACTTTGCTTTTCTCTTTAAATTCTTATCTCCCAGATCCTGGCCTACCCCCTTGGGGCAGCAGTATAATATAAAAACTTAACAGTCGATCTTAAATTTACCTGACATTTTTATATCCTTCACAACATACTCTTTAGATTGCACCCAAGAAGGAGATTATTAAATAGTAGCAGGAGACCAGTTACCAAACCATTTTGACCGAACAAAAAACAGCACTATGCCTTCTCACTGACAAGTCTAACAACATTTATATAATCATTATAATCAATTTCATAAATAAAGAGCTATTAATGACTAGGGGAAAAAAAGGAAAGAAATTCTATTTCTCCCGGGTCCCTTCATTGGCTCCTCAAACCCCACATTAGATTCAGCGGTGGGGGAACCTTTGCATGAAAAAAGAGTACTCAGCTAAGCAGGAGTCTCCTGTGAAGCAGATTCTGTCAGTCAGAAGGCAAGGACACATTTCTGTGATTATTTCAGCCTATTTTTTTGTAGTAATTAGCCAGAGTTCCATTTTGCTGGGGTTGGCATTGCTCACAGCTCCCTTATTTTTTTTTTAATTTAGGCTTTTCTTTCCTTTTTATAAAGTAAATTTACATATTTTCAGTCTCTCAATCCCCTCTATGTTTTATTTATGAATATAGCCCTTCTTGATGGTAACTTTAATGTGAAAGAGGTAGTAATTAATGTCCCAATCTGCTAGGTTAATCCCTTTCCACACTCTCTACAGAGAAGTTTAAGGTAAGTAACAGTTTACAGTCAATATTAGGTTTAATTATGCTTAATGAGAGTTAGTGTCTCTGTTTACTAACTGCATTTAGGTGTGTGGATCCTAGATGAGTTTTCCCTTGGCCTCATTCTGATTTGTTAATAGTGCCACTGTGTACCGTATACTCAGTGCTTAAATCTATAAAGCCGCTCCTGGAGAACAAAGCAAGTAAGGTACCTGTTTCAGTTGAGACACCATTAAATGAGCGCAGCCTGAACACAGCAGCATCTTTCTTTGGGAAGGGAGCTATTATTTTATAATGCTTTCCAAACAGATCCATTTGAGAGGCTAATTATTGCCTAAATTTCAGACCCTGTGTAAGTCTATACATATACAAAGCTGTTTCAAACTAAGTATAATCATCAATAGTGATAACTATAAAATTCTAGAGTATTAAACACTCTGAAGACTTTCTGTATTAATCCTTCCATTTCCATGTTATCTCACTTGTGAAGATCTAAAACTCCTTTGACAAGTCACTGGTTTGGTCCTCCTTTTTTTCCCCCTAATAAACGCCTTTTGTCTTAAAGTTGTACTTAACTTTATCACAGCATATAGGACACAACTTTTGTTTCCTTACTGAGCTACAGAAATAAGCACCAAAACAAATACTCAGACCTAAAGGAAATCATGTAGTGACACAAAGGAAATTTAGTACACATATTTTTTAAAGGATCCCTTTTTGCTGTTTGTGTTGTGAATAAATTCTGAGTACAACTAATGATATAGTTTCTCTAAGTCTATGGATAGACTAACCAATTCGAGAAGTATTTATTGAGTACCTGGTCTAAGCCAAACACAAAGATGAAAAAGGCATATTCCCTCGCTCAAGAAGCTTACCATCTGGGAAAGGAGACACGCATAAGTAAAAACTAACTATGATATAGTGTAGTAAGTGTTATATTCATGTGAGCAAATGTGAAGGAAATGCCAAGAAAAGAGATGTCGATGCTGTATTTGAGGATAAATAAAGCATTTTTCTAGGCCACATAAAGGCCACAGCAGGCTGACCGAACCATAAGGGCAAAGACATAAAACGTGGCAGGACATAGTGTGTTAAGAAGACAGCAAACAGTGCAGTGTGGGTGGAAAGAATTGCATGCTTAGGGAAAGAAGGTGAGGCAGGATAGGAAAAGTGGGAGAGAAGTTTGGAAATTAGGGGCTCAGGATGTAGATTGGGACCTAAATAAAAATAATTTTCAATGTCATCCTGTACTAGCTTTTAAGTGATATGAAGAACAAGAAAAGGTGAATAGATATCTTTATCAAACAAAGATGAGGTCAGTATAAAATGTGAAAATTAAACTGAATTTTTCTCGGCGTACTGCTCTCTGAAAACTATTTTCAAATTTCATAATCTCCATGGTATATTTACAAGCCCTTACATTTAATACAAAGAATTATTTTTTTTCTGCCATGAGAAAATAAAATTCCTAAAATGTGTCTATCTAAAAGATTGTTTGATTATGTATTAATGGAAGCTAGTGGGGAGAAATCTAGTAGATTCATATCCCAGGACATTCTGGGAAATCTGAAAATGATTAAATTTACTTAGTAAAATAAAAATTTGCTTACAACTAATTTCAGAAATTTTCTGTCTTTTGAAAATTCTACATTTAGTTAGTATATACTGCCTTTACTTTTTCTTTTGGAAAAAATAGAGATAAATATTTCCTTAAAAATCACAAATAATTGGTCTAAAGGGAAACAAATACAATCTAAGCTATATACTTAATCAGAAAAAGATCCATACATCTGGATATCTTTCTCCACTTAGCTAAACCAACCTTTCTGCTATGTCTTTTTCATCTCAGTACCTTGAGCTACACCCATCTATGAAAATCACCTGACCAGTTTATATTCTCCCTCATCACGCTACTTTGCATCTAGAGGACTTTCAAATTACTGTCAGACACCGGGCGCTCATAGGTATGTACCCACCTCTGTACCCTTGGTCAAGGAAAAGAAAAGAGAAAAGCCTAGATTCAAATAAAGTCTCTGTCACCCTGATAAACATATTTAAAAAGTCACTCTCCTCCTGATACCAGAGTTATATAAAATAAGTATGATCTTAGTGTTCACTCACAGGTTATAATAGAAAAATCTTTATGGGTATGTATAACAGATTTAATATAGTGGTAAAAATATGCATAAATACACTTGATTATGGCATGATTATGCAAGTTAGCAATTTATTATATTTATATACAATATTTATATTCAAATATAATAGCTATTATATATAACATATTTATCTATAATATTTAATAAATACAAAAACTAAATATATACGTAAACACACATACATACATTTACATTTCAGCATCTATTCCTGAAAGTTAAAGGAAAAAAATACTTAAACTGTTTTCATAACACAAATTCTAACTGAAATAAAATGTCCTTTAAAAACTGTAATTAATGGCTGCTGTGTCAAACAGTGAACCAAAGGGTCAAACCTTATAATTCACAGTTTGAGAGGTCATAGCTCAAATTATAACTTTAAAAAACTGATTATCTGTGAGTAATTTGACAAATCCATCTAATATACTCTGAATGCATATAAAATCTTTTTGAGAGTAAAAAGGATGTATGTCCAAGTGGACAGCTGATGGAGGAAATGGCCTTTTTACTGAACAAGGCTGAAGTCCAGCATAATGACTTGGAATGCCTTTGAATGAGCATGCAAGGCTGGAAGGCCAAACAGTACACACATCCAAAGGGAGCATAATGAACAATCTGATCAGAAGACAAAAATACTCCACACACGTATCCAAAGAGAGAAAGGAAAAATATACATTTCTATCACCTATTACTTTATCACCATTACTACAACCCAATTCACAGGTAAACTCTGGACTATTAATGAACAATCCTTATAAGAGAGAATATTTTGTCATTTAAAAAACTCCTATGATTTTTCAATCTGAGATTTGAAAACACATATTAAGGTCACCTACATCATATATAGTAAGCCAGGTTTATGAAACTGGTTTCTTTATGACTCACCTTGAAAGCAAGTATTGCTTTATCTATCTTCATCCCAAGGCCCCACCCCATAAAACATAATCTGAAATAATCTGGCAAACCTGCACTTTTTTAATCTAGAAGTGATCTACTATTATTAATATGTCAGGTCATTGAAGATAATTACTCCACTATAAATTCCCTAACTCATGCCAGAATTGAGGAGTTCAGCAAAATAAGCCATTTAATTACATATCTATGTTTGTAATGTTTATTTATGTGTTTATTATATTTTCCTATTAGACAGAAAGCCCCGCAAGAATAAAGACTATGTCTCTATTGTTCAGCAGTTATATCTAGCACCTAGGAAGTTCCTAAATATCTGCTGGAGTTTGGAAAGAAGGCATGGAGAGAAAGAAGATGGGAGGCCTATGGTTAGCTAATATTCTCTCCATTATTTGTGTAGCTGAGAAAAATCTTTTAAAAATGTACATTCTATTTATTTTTTTAAGATTTTATTTATTTATTAGACAGAGAGAGAGCACAAGTAGGCGGGGCAGCAGGCAGAGGGAGAGGGAGAGGGAGAAGCAGGCTCCCCGCTGAACAGAGAGCTCTACAGGGGCTCGATCCCAGGACCCTGAGATCATGACGTGAGCCGAAGGCAGACGCTTAACCAACTGAGCCACCCAGGCGCCCCCCCAAAATGTACATTCTATTTAGTCAGTTTACCTACCCAGCAATTCACTAACCCATCTATCTATCCCAGAAACCATGAAGATTTAAAACGGCTTCCAAAAGTACCTACTTGCAAAATAAGATAAAATAAATGCAAATAGAAATTACAGTAGGAAACAAGATATTTATAAATGTATACATGTAAAGACAATTAAATCACAGGAAAGGAAGGGAATTTGTTTTCTCTATTTCTTCACTTTAAGTTAATCTTATTATAACCACTATTGTAATGCTCTTATTGTAAGAAAACACTTAAAGAATATTTACTAGTCCCCCATCTGGCCATACACTATAACAACCTCTACATAACCAGGTTCCTTATATCATAAGCCATAGTAGAGTCTATTGGGGGAGACAAATATTCAATTAAAATAAAACGTAATAATTAAGCTGTAACAGTAAACACATAGGTTTTTGTGAGAGAACAAAGCAGGATTCTTCTCTGAACCAGCAAAAATGCTTACATAGTAATGCATTACTTTGATGCCACTATGTCCTGTTCCAAGAGACTTTTCTGATACATATAAACACTCCTGTCTCTTGATATACAGGGAGCTATATGCTTTTGAATGTTACTAGTACAAATGAGGTCTGAACATGTAAATCACTATTATCATAAGAAAACACATTTGAAAAATGGCCTTTTTCTTATAAGTGAAAACCTAACTCTGATTCCACTTAGCCTGGTAATATGCTTCTGTCATTCCGTTGGACCAGCCCACACATACTGGGTTCTTGATAGGTCCTGGGCTCGGCCATCTGGCCCTTTATTTACTTAATTCTTTTTTAATACTGACAAGTGTATTAGTAACACTTCCTTGATCACTGGTAAATATAGAGCCACCACACAACCAATATTTTCCCTAATTCTGAAAGTCACTAATTAGTTGTGGGTAGAGGTTGGGGAGTATTACAAAGATACGTCGAGCAGTACTATAATAAGTAATCTAAATCCCAAGAAGAAAGCATGTTAATCTGTTTCCCACTTCATTAGAGGAATAAAAAACATCTTGTCATCACTAAAGGATACAAAGAGAAACCTGGATATTAGGGGGGATGGTAGATAGGGAGGAAGAATGAAAGCAGCATTTAAGCAGGAAACACAAATCCCCTACATATCTTGGACAATGATCACGGTTTTTCTTGATATCTTTTGATTGATCTATTTAGCAGTGTGTTTCATGAGTGTAGTTTATTCATTAATAAACACAAGCTTGCAAAGGAAATGAAGGTAAATGAATCCTATTGAGAGAAACTGATCATTCTACTGGTACTTATGTCATACAGTAGGCAATTCCGGAAGCTGCCTTAATCTTTTCAAACCAGTAAGGTCTCAATTACTTGAGCTTGCAGAGTAAAACAATGTGAGCTTAAAGGAGAGAACACAGTTTCCAAAAGGACTAAAAAGTCATTTAGAGAGAAGGTATGGTCAAATTATAAGTACTAAAGCTGGAAATTTACATATATTAAGTCCATTAGAAAACATATTTATTTTTAGGTTTTGGGGTTTTGTTTTTTTTTTTCTGTTGGATGAGAGATAATCTAACGGGTTTAAATTTCCATAAGGTTTAGATTTTTCAAAGAACATCAGCTGATTGTTGTGTGTGTTCACACCAGCATAAAGTTTAAAAAATCAACTCCAACTTCCTGAAACTGAAGACTCTTAACTGTATAAGGTTTGGTCAGCTGTCCTCATTTCTAGGATCAAACATTGTCACATCAAGCAAAAGTCTTTTAAGATTATTTTGGGTTTAGTCTACCTCCTTTGTTCATAAACATTTTTGGGGAAATGATAACATTCTCTTAAAGTATTGACCCAAATAACTAGAATCTCAATGAGAAACTTACGAAGTTGTGAATTGTGAGGTAGGTGTTAGTATTTCCTTGACCAAATCCTGTAACTAATGAATAAAAGTTAATTGCTTTGTATATGGAAGTAAAGTGGTGAAAGGCAGAAGGATATAATCAACAAGGCGGGAAAGTACATTGTTTAATATGTAATTGAAGAATTGTCAAAGAAGTGTGGCATGTCTTATTTATCAGTATTTGAAAAAAGAAGAATAGATGCTTTGGTATACAAATAAATGCAGGTATAGAAACATAATAGAAGCTTTGTGCTACAGAGGAACTTAAACTTCTCTGGGCAGTGATGAGCTAAGAAGGAACAGAGACGGTGAATGCAATGATTAACTAGCTGACAAATCTATTATTCATGGCAGGTATGTAAAGCAGTCAGGGCAGCGATGTTGGTGGCCCCTACTGATCAAGCAGCTTTGCCAGTACAGACTGGATGTCTGGAACCAGACAATACACAAAAACAATAAAACCTATGGCCAGCTAAAAGAAGATTCAACACAATCCATCTCCAATTTTAAACAGTACCAGAAATCTCCATTGAAGAATGTTTCTCCTTGGGATTAGCATAATTGTATTTACAAGATGTTGACCAACATTTACCTCTATTTATCTTACTATGCATAGCAACATGCCTGAAACACCTATCTAGGAATTCCTAGCATCTTACCACCAACAACAACAACAAAAAAGGTGATTTTAACATTAGTTGGCAGAAATTTCTGTTGATAGGTATGGCCATCATGTCGTTATATGAACAGATGGTCAAAGTGTGTCCATTTCACTGATAGTGCATTATGTGGGTCTTTTTATCCCTGAACAACCAAACCAAACAAAAGCACAACACAGAAGAGGCCATTGTGCCTTCCCTCATTTGGTTGGCAGCTTCATCTGTGAAATATGAAAACAAAAAACCAACACAGACTATAATTCCTGCATAGTACTATTTCTGCATAACATTTAATCAAATAATTAAGTATTCATATCCAAAATTTATCCTGATATTTGTGAAGATGGAAAAATAATGGAATCTTTAAAATTCTTTTAACTCCATAATCTTCAGTAAAAGGGGGAAAATAGTCATACTTGTTAATCATTAGCATTTTTTTTTAATCTAACCAACAGTTCATAGGAAAAAAGCAAATTACAACTCTTTATTGGTATTCAGGTCTTTTAATGAAACCTCAGGAAAAAAACGTTGAGAAAAATGTAAATCCCCATATTAAAATCTATTTCCCTTTGAAATAGAGGTGCTCTCCTTTTGTATTTAATACTTTTACTAAATAATTTTTAAATATTCCAGCTGAAATACTCATAACCAAATGAATTAACAGTCTAACAGATATCCAGTCGCAAACTACTACATTTTATACCATGAGATCTCTTGAAATACACACACACACACACACACACACACACACACACACACACGTACGTTGCTGTTTGGATGCTTAATGTGGTAGCTTCATCTCTACAACCAACCAAAAATATAGTTTACCTTGATTTAGTGAAATAAAAATAAATAATATCGTGAGGAAAAGGAAAGATTAAAAATTATGAATACATTTCTATCTATAACAGCTAGTAGTAAAAACAACAGCTGAGAATTATATTGCTAAAACACATCTACATATGTGGCTATGGAAACTGTGCAAGAATAATGCTGTTACCCACCTTCAAAAAGAGCTGATGAAGTATGAGGTTTAAGAGTACATCTTTAGTACTTCTGTACCTTAAAATATTGCCGAGTATTAATTTTTCATCAAGTTGTCATTTTCTCTGACATTTGGTTTTATTAATCAAGGCATTTATCATTAATTTGTAGAAAATATCGTAATTAAGCCAAATAAAATAAAATCCTTAAAAGGTTAAAATTAGAAAGCAGGTGAATTAGAACTTTGACATTACCCTGTTGACATACTGGAGCATTTTGAAAGCATAGGAATCAAGTTTTTGCAGTGAGTTTGGTGCCTCAATCTTGGGGCTGGCTGGTTTTTAAAAAATGTTATAAAGATTTGATTTAAAGCTCTCTGACAGTTTTGACATTCAGGTGAAAGTACTGCTGCTGCATTTGGAACAATTTGCATATCCCACTGCTAAACGGAATGTTTGAGGTGTGCACTGGTGTAAAGAAATTAAAAACAAGTTATCACACATGCTTAAGTGTATGTATTCACAAAACTGATGGTTGGATCGCAGCACCCCATCCCCCTCCAATGTAATCTGTGATTTACTCTTCTATAATAAATTACCCTACCATGTTATTCTCGCTGGAAGATCTAACCATGCATGTAAGAAGCAAAGTAATTACAGCCCCTTCTTGTCTCAGAAACCTTCTTCAATGCCTATGAGCTCTTTATACACAATGAAACAACACAAGTCTATTGTACTCTTCTTGCCTGAAATTCTGGACTTCTGACTACAAGTAGCCACTAAATTTCATCTGCATGATTTCCTGCATGGTTTTGTTGTCTGTAACAAACGTATTTTTATCTCATACAGTTAGTTATAAAGCTCGTCCTGAGGAGGAATGGGTGCTAACTTTTTGGCTTTGAGCCAATATGTCTATTTAAGAAAAGGGAAAGGTATAAAACCAGAAGAGTTCCAAACTGATTTCAAAAACAGGGAAGGGCCATAATCCAATCCCATATAGAAGGAAGAAGAGGTACAGCAACACCCAATTAGGCTGAGACATTCTGACATGACACAAGGGTTCTTCTTTTTTGACTTATAATTTCAGATTATTTTTTAGGTAGACATAGAAAAAGATATTTAATGTGTTAAAGGGCAAGAAAGATCTGAGGCAGTAAACCCAAGTCCTTAAATACTGTGAAACTTTTCAAGAAGACAAAACACTTTCAAGAAAATATCACTGGACATTACCTTCAGTCTTCAGAGTCTTAAAAGGCAATCCTTAATACTTCTTTTTGTGTGACTGTAAAAAGGAAATACTTAAAATTAGAAATCTTCCAAGGAAGCAATTTACGTTTCCATAGCATGTCTATAACTAGTCATGAGATGTAGGTAGCTGAGTTTGTGTGTGTCAACTAATATCTATAGTTTTCAAAAAGAAAAAAAAAGGTAACACATTCATTTCTGTATGTGCAGTGCAAGTACAAAGTAAAGTATAGCACAAATATATGCTTTAAATCACTGCGTGTACAGGGTTTAGAATATAGACCAGGGTATTACAGTATTATTAGAAGCGTTGAGAAACAAACTGAGGGCTTCAGAGGGGAGGGGGTGGGGGAATGGGATAGGCTGGTGATGGGTAGTAAGGAGGGCACGTATTGCATGGTGCACTGGGTGTTATACGCAACTAATGAATCATCGAACTTTACATCAAAAACCAGGGATGTACTGTATGGTGACTAACATAATATAATAAAAAAACATTTAAAAAAATCAGCTTTCTTAATTTACACAATTAAGGTTTTACATTTATGTTCGTATAATCGAAAAAAAACTAATCCCAAATAGTTTTATCCCATGTATTTATCTATTCTTAATTATCAGAGATTTTGTAAAGATCTACTGTGTATAATATAGTGGTAAGTACTGATGAGTTAAGAAAAACAAAAACAGAAAACACAGGCCTTATCCTCAAAATAATGAGTGATATTAAAGAGATTTGCATAAAGGAAGATAGTCCAGAGAATGAAAAGTAAATGGATGGAAAGAAACAGGGAACAGAGGGTAACATGTTCAATATGCTTGAACTGGTATATAGCACCTAATACACCGACATTAGAACATGGCTTTATGTTTCCTGTCTCAGCAAGCAAGGCTATTATTGTAGGGTCCTACTCAGATTTGGAGGCAGGGATATCAAACAAATGGATGAATCAGTTTTAAATTCTTTTCCATCCACATGCATTTGATAGTATATACTCAAAGCTAGGACTGGGAGCAGTAAAGCAGGCAAGATGTTGAGGTGCCTTTAAGGCCAATTTGGTGAGTCTGAATATAAAAAAAAAAAATTTACTAGAAACAATTCTCCTATTAAAAATTGAATTTGATACTTTATGTCCTTCAAAAATTACCCCTCTAAATTTGCCCTGAAATCTCAATGATGACCTTGATGTCATATTTACTAATAATCTCCACAGAGATTCAGCCATTCAAAATCTTAAAAGCAGTTTTACTAATGGAAATGCATACATAAACATAAGCCAATCCTATCAGCCAGTGCATCTACAGAAAAAAAATTTTTAAATAAAAAAATATTAAAATGAAAAAGATCTAAGGATTTTAATTGATTGGATCTTTAATATGCATAAATAATATTTTATGAAGGGAAAACAAAGAATCAAACAGCAAACTATACCAGTAAACCAAAACAAACCTGAGTTTAAGCTGTACTGATAAATGGGATTGAGGAAAGGAAGGTGCTTATAGTCAGGATATCTGAGTAATATCACATTTACCCTGCAACACCAAACTTTAGAAAATTAGAATCTTTTAGAAGGAGTGTGATTAGAACCGTTAATCATGGATAAACAGAAAATAACTAAAACTAGAAAAAAATGTTCAGATTGTAGGGATGAGGTGGAGAAATTTAATTTGGAGAAAATTAATTTGGCCATTACATGATATATTATAAAAGTAATTTTTATTTATCTCTTGTCTGCCCCACTAGAATGGAAGTGCCATAAGGGCAGACACTGTCTTTTTTCATGAAGAGTGTCCACCATATACTAAGATCAGTGAATATTTATTGAATGAAAGCATGAACAGACTGACCAACCTATAAGACAAGCACTAAGTCTGCATCCATTTACAGATAAAGAAATCTGGACTTAAAGAAGTTAAATTTTATAAAACTTTGCTCTTTCACAACTACAAACTTCTACAACTTAAACTTATAATGTCATATAATTAAGTACCATGAGTGCAAACAGTAAATTAACGGCATTGAGAGTGACATGGGCAGATATTTTAAATTGGTTTGGACAGGAAAGCTTCTCCGAGGAGGTGACAATAAGAAAAAGTGTGCATGAAGTGAGACAGAGTCAAAAAAAGTATCTAGGGGATTAGATGGGCTATTATAAGAGGTAAATGAGTTAATATATATTACCTCGCTTTGTACAATGCACACAGCAAACAACACTCTTAATATCTATTATTTTATTATATTGCTATTATTTTATAAATAATGAATTTCTCCCACTAAAATATAAATTTGTCAAAGACATTCATTTTTCTTTCCTTATGGCTCCTTAAGTAGTGCCTAGCACAAATTCAATAAAAATTTACAGAACTGAAAATAGGAAGACACAATTATCAGTTCATTAGAAAAAAACAGACTACATGAATATGAAAAATGTCATCATACTTCATATGCCTGAGTCAATCTAACTCTGTTAAACCAATGTCACTTAATCTTTTCTGGGTTTAAAAGAAAAAAGAAAAGCATATAAAATGGCTAGAGTCAATATGTCGTAGATTAAAAAAAAGTGAAAAAGAATCAGAAAAAATAAAGTTATCAATATTAGGCCACTATCTTGACCATTTACACACTTTGTCTGCCTCCATCACATTAATACATTTTTCTAGCACAGGATTCTACCATACAGGTTTCCAATTCATTTATGTGTTCCTAATACAAGCACAGGGACTGGTATATAGCAAACATTCAGTAAATCTTGTTGAACTATATTGAACTAAAATTATCTTTAGTAGGGGCGCCTGGGTGGCACAGCGGTTAAGTGTCTGCCTTCGGCTCAGGGCGTGATCCCGGCGTTCTGGGATCAAGCCCCACATCGGGCTTCTCTGCTATGAGCCTGCTTCTTCCTCTCCCACTCCCCCTGCTTGTGTTCCCTCTCTCGCTGGCTGTCTCTATCTCTGTCAAATAAATAAATAAAATCTTTAAAAATAAATAAATAAATAAAATTATCTTTAGTAGTTCTAATGCTTCATAGTTAGTTCAAATTTTAAAAAATAAAACCAAATAGGAGGTTACAACAGAAAAAAACATCAAGTATTGGTTTTTGACCCTGCAGCAAAGGAGTAGAGAACAAGGTTAGTTTTCATCAAAGATTGAAATATAGATGACAGTGTGATATTGGCAGTGAAAGAGACAGATCAGTAGAATAGACCACAAGGACTCTAATATGGTGTAAGTCTTACAGGTAGCATTTTCATAGTGTTGAGACTAATTATATAGGAAAAGAATTTTTTTTGTTCCTTACCTCTTACCAGGCACCAAAATATAAAACAGATTGATACTTCTGAATATAATAAGTAATCAAAGAGCTGTAAAAAAACCTTTGTATATAATTTTCTGAATTCCAAGGTGAGAATGCCTTTTAAGACACAAGACAGTAGTAGAATATAACATAAGCATAAAGATTCATGAATTTCACTACTTAAAATTAAAAATTTTTCAAAGTCAAAAAATATCTTGAATAAATATGAGGCCAACAATAAAACAGATCAATATTTTAATGTATATGACACCATAGTTAATAATCCATAAATACATAAATGAAACAAAGTTCTCATTTTTTTCAAATGAATAGGCAATTTGCAATAGAAGAACACAAGATAAGATATATGTAAAATAATATTAATCTGTAATAGATAATTATCTGTAATGAATATTCTGTAATAATTAATCTGTACTGAAAGGAATGGAAATTAAAATAGCCTAAATAGTCTAAACAGTGAACTGGTTAAATAAATGATATGTGATATAATGGCCAGCTTTCATTAAATATAGCAAGTGAAAATTTACAAAGCATCATTAAGCTTAAAAAGCAGATTGCAAAATGTTACTAATCATAACAATTTTTAATGATTTTGTGTATACTATATACATATATAGACCAAACATTGCATATATGCAATGTTTGGTTCTGTGAATAAATGTAGATCTGCATGTATGTGTCTATCTATGTATCAGAAAAAACATGTATGCATTAGAAAAAGCATGTAAGGACCTATATACTAAATTATTCCTAGCGCTAATCTCAGATATTAAGATTACAGCAGATATTTTTCTTCTTGTGATTTCTTTACGAATTTTCTATAATAAACACAAATTATTTTTATAAACATTAAAGTCACTAAAACAAGACCTAGTCTATATTGCAGAAAAAAGATTAGATGACATATTACTAGATTTCCTGAATGTTAAGAAAGCCAGTTGAAAGGTATATCTATCTCTATTTTTGAAGGCCACCTTTATTTTAAAAAAATAAAAATAAAAGAGGAAGGAAGGAAAGAAGATGGAGCAAGGAGGGAGGTAAGAAGAAGAAAGAAAATTCAAAAAAAGAAAAGAAAGAAAAATAAGATTTGTCAAAAACAAAAAGAGCAACCACCTATAATTATATCTCTTAGATTCCTAGGAGCCAAATTTTAATCGATCACATCTTTAACTTAATTTTCAAAGAAATGCACAGCCTGGAATGTAGAAAACTTGAGAAGTTTGAGGCTATATTTATATAGTAAGCATACTATTTATTATAAAAGAAAGCAAGTAGAACATGCATCAATTTCAGTTATAGGACCACTATATTTTCAATTTCAAATAAATAAAAATTAAGAGCAAGCAAATGATAACCTTACAGCAAAACAAATAGAAACTGCTAAAGGCTATCCCATACTGATATTATAGAAAATAAGTCTTCACTAAATAAAAATTTAAATATGAAGTTTGATTGTATCTCATCGAAAATGGCAAATGAAAACCAATTTATAATCCTTAAAGAACCTCAGGAAGAACCTATACATACATGGTCAAGAGGACAAGATGCAGTCCCTCGAATACTGAAAAAGGCTAATTCAGTTCTAGTCCATAATTGGGTGCTTCTTAGAATGAAGATACACATTCTGGCTTTGGATATTACCAGATTTTTTAAAGCACCAGAGAATCTGATAAGTTCTATGGTAGACTTCTCCAAGAATCCATTAAAGTGACCGGACCAAACCCCATAATGAAGCCATCTAAGATCAAATCAAGTTCCACTGAACCAGGCTCTAGGGCAACAACAAAAGACTATTCACTTGACTCAGTCATACTTGCTGTTAGGTATTTCAGTTTCCCCTCCAAACAGAGGGGAAAAGTTCAGAAAGATTATGTACTAAATACTTCTTTTAATCCTAAAATCCAGTCAATTTCTTTTTTTGTCACTTGTCTCTTTAAAAGTAACCCAATCCCTTTCTTATATTATGTGCAGCTTTACTCTGTTCATTTTTATTTCCCAATAGCAGAATGCCTTAAATAAATTCTTAAAAACCAACACACCAACAAATAAATAAATTAAAACTCAATGACTATAAAAAGTACACAGTCTAACCTGCTTAATTATTAACAGGTAAACAGAATGCATTTCTGAATTATTTACTTAAACTCCTTCAACTAAAAACTTTAAAGTTTTTGAGCTTGGAATGTGTACCCTTTCTAAGAATTCATAAATCAATTATTTTAAAATATTCTCTTAAGCCATATTAATAAAAGCAATTAAAAAACATCAAAGTTAATGTGAATTTAAACATTAGCACAGCGCATAAGAAATACAACACATTTTTAAGATTTCAGAGGTCAGTAAAATTCCCTTCTTTCCAACTATCCCCTGTCCTGTTTCAGATACTTTATTCCACAATACATTTGGACTGAATGAGTATAAATATTCTCTACTAAATTGTATTAATAAGATAGATATAATAATGATTTTGGAGCATTTATATAATGTTCTTATTCCTAAGCATATCATAAGAAATATACAATTACAAAACTATGGAAAATGTTAATAATTCCAAAACTAGAAGAACAGAAAAGAAAGAATTAACAGTAAATAAAATTCATCATTTTCTCTGGATGAAATACTAGCTCAGCTAATATATTGAAGAATGACTGCTGCTTGGTACAAGTAAACATTGATTACCTGGAATGCTGGTTAATTAAATTCTGGTTAGCTAAGGGTTCACCAGAAACAATAACGTTTTTGCCTTGATTCTTTCAACTAAAAACCTAAGATATACTAGCAGATTTTCCTGCCTTGGTAAATAGGATTTTATAATTTTATCTTCATTAAAGATGAAAAACTTATTCTGCCACAGAGGATGGTTCTTTTTTTTTTTTTAAAGATTTTATTTATTTATTCGACAGAGATAGAGACAGCCAGTGAGAGAGGGAACACAAGCAGGGAGAGTGGGAGAGGAAGAAGCAGGCTCATAGCAGAGGAGCCTGATGTGGGGCTCCATCCCATAACGCTGGGATCACGCCCTGAGCCGAAAGCAGACGCTTAACCGCTGTGCCACCCAGGCGCCCCATTGAGGATGGTTCTTAATCTTTTGGGGGGTCATAAGTCCCTCTGAGAAGATGACAGAAAATCATGGGTCTCTTTCTTTAGAAAGATGTACATGTTCACAGTATTTTTTTATATTTCTAGGAGTCCAGGTGATGTGGGAAACAATGGGAAAAGAAAAAATTTAATTCCCTTATTGCCTATAGCCATTGACAAGTCCTTAAAACTGGTAGAGTGACCTTCCTCTAGGAACTCAATTGCCTCGATGTTGACACTATGCTAAGGGCAAAAGGCAAGCTTAGCTTAACATTATCCTGACCTGCCCCCCAGGATCCTGTAAGTCTACTTTAACATATAAAACATACACAAATTTCTTTTGGAAAATTCCTTTATCTCTATCCCCCATCCCACCCCAGGATATATCTTGGCAATCATCCTCCAAGCATATGGCCCACTCATACACATCTGAAGGATCTCATGACTAAGGTTTTATTAGACAGTATTAAGTGACCTTTTCCTAACAATAGCTAGTCCCATCAAGGTCCTGGAAACCTTGCTTCCAAAATTCCTTAGAGACTTACACTATCCCTAACCCCCTCCCAACTTGAAAGTATATTAATCAGTCCTGTCACAACCCCAGTGCTGCTCTTTCTGCCCCTGGGTCCTGTTCCTGTGCTTTAATAAAATCACCTTTTGCACCGAAACGTCTCAAGAATTCTTTCTGAAAGTTCAGCCCAAACCCCAACATTTTCACACCACAGGGACCCACCAAAAGATTGTTTGCCCTCTAATTTTACAAAACTGTAAATGCATAGACATTGGAGATTGTACTGACAACACAGCGACCCCAGGCATAACAAGGATGTTTAAAGTTGCTTTTTGAAGACATCTCTAATAATGAAGTATTTTCTTATGATTTGTTTCCTTTTAAAAGGGGAGTGTAAAAACAACTTTGCTTAATTTAGTCTTGGTTAAAGGTTAAGTATGTTTCCTTTTAGCATAATTGCACTACCAGAGCTTGAGCTTTAAAACAAAATAGTGCTGTTTTCAAATCATTCCACATTCTAGAAGTGGCAACAATCTTCTTACAGTTTTGTAACTCTTGGAGGAGGTAAGGTGAGAGAGAAAGCTCTTTAATGTTCACCTTTACTTCTAAAGATTATCAGAAAATTGCAAAAATATAAACCTTCCCTGTATTCAGGTTTTATTCTAAGTACTTTTATGTATATTTGCTTATTTAAAACTCAAAAACTAGGAGGTGGGTAGCTAGATATCAGACGTCATTACCCTCATTTTATTAATATGTAAACTGAGGCATAGAGAGATTATGTGATTTCCCAAAGATCGCCTCTCTACTGAATGGCAGAACCAGGATTCACACCTAGTCAATCAGGCCAGAGTATGCACTTCTACAAACAATTATTACGTTTTCTGTTTCAGTCATGAGCTGATGGTTTTTCTTACACGGTTTTATAAGTAACACAAGTCCACCTCTTCACTGCTATGCAAGACATTCATACTGTTTTTTCCCAGACATATACCTTTGGGGAGTAGTTCATAAGTTGCTGACAAAACTGGCACCACCTTTATGCAGCTGGCAGTTATATCATTGTTAATTTCCCAGACTCAAATGCCCAAATGGGAAAAAAAAGGCACCACTATCTCAGTAAACGTGGAACCCTACAATGAAAGCTGACCCTTCATTACCTTTTGGAAATAGTTCTGGTGAGATACAAAATTGAGTGATTATATACTCTATGTGCAACCAAGACAACAGGATAAATGGCCCATATTGTCATAATAACAGTTCACTAAGGTGAGGGCCGACAAGTTGCTTTTGTGGCCAAAGTTGCAACAACGTGAAAATTTTCTTGGTGTATCCTTCTCACCAAGGGATTGCGTGCTCCCAGAGATAGCAACAAATTTGTATCTCATTTGCTTTCAGTGCACCAACCTTAATATTTTCAGTAATCCCATAAAGAGCAAAGGCTGGAAAGAGAGAGAGAGAGAGAGAAAGACAGAGAGAGGGATGGAGAGGGAGGGAGGGAAGAAAGGAAGGAAGGAAGGAAGGAAGGAAGGAAGGAAGGAAGGAAGGAAGGAAGGAAAAGAAAGTAAGAAAGAAAGAAAAAGAAAGAAAGAAAGGAAGGAAGGAAGGAAGGAAGGAAGGAAGAAAGAAAGAAAGAAAGAAAGAAAGAAAGAAAGAAAGAAAGAAAGAAAGAAAAAGAAAGAAAGGAAGGAAGGAAGGAAGAACCTTTTTTATAGTTTGTACAGAAACATTTTCAGTTATAAATTTATTCCATTTAATTTTTATTGAATTACTTCCTACATATAAATGCAATCAAGCAGATACCAGTAAGATACAAATATAAAAGGGCAAAATAAGGCAGAATGTTCAGAGTCTTGAAAATGGTTAAAGATCAGATAAACAGGAAACAAAGCAGGGCAAGGGCAAACAGGAATATAGAAGCAAGAAGGCAAAACAAGAAAGAACCTTGGTAACTGAGGCAGCTTTTCTTCGTTAGATCCAGGGACTTTTAATAAAGTAATGAATTCCAATGCAGCGAAGCCAGGCTGGGAATGAAAACCTGGTTAAAATAAGAGGTATATCTGGAATAAAATACCATCCTCAGCTCCTTTGTCTCTAACTCATCCTACATACCATAATAAAACAAACATTTGGAAATCATCTAGCTATACCCTATTCTCTATAATGATTCCCAATCACTTACACTATCAAATCCAATGTGTTTGGTTTGCAAAGTCCTCCATAATCTGGTTCTACTGTGTATCCTCTCTTCCAATTAATGCAGAAATTGTACCCTCCAATCCAATCAGAAATTGTACCCTCCAATGCAATCAGATTAAACCAGTATACATTGATTCAGCAAACATTTATTGAGGCCTATAATATGTTAAGGATCATTCACGTAATTGAAATCTACATGGTCTTGGAGCCAAAGAACAAATGCTAATCTCCAATTTCTCCAAAACTCTATCTCAATGCTTTCCCTTCTCACTCTTCTCCTATTCTTATCCAGAAAACTATGCATAGTCTTCCTTCGGATTCAATAAAAATTGATTCAGATATAATCAGTTCAATCGCTCTCATTTTAGCTCACTTACATTTCAGTTTTGAAAATATGATCAAACTAAAAATATATACACAGGGCTAACCGCATGTGCTCTTCCCACTAACACTCTCACAAACACAAAACATGGTGGATCTTAAATTAACACAACACACACAAACTCTTACTAGGATCCACATTTGTCTTCTTCTATTCCTTTATCAGGCCACACTTGGTGGGGGCTTTTGAACTTGTTCTTCTAAAGCTCTTCTCCAAGATCATTACATGATGGCTTCCCCTTCTCATCATTCAATCTCAGCTCAAATGGCACCTCGTAACTCTTTATCCCCCAAGTCACTCTGCCCCAAGTCACTCTTGATTCTACTACCTAGCTTTCTTTTTTCCACAGGTTATCACTCTCTGCAATCATTTTGTTTATTTATAAACTCATTCACTGTCTATCTTCCTACGTTAGGGATCCTATCAGTTTAGCTACATATAATTCAGTGACAAATTGCTTGCCCCTAGGCATTATGCCTGGCATACACTAAGCACTCAAATATCTGAATAATAAATACAAACAAAAATAATTATTAATATTCAATCCATAAATATTTATCAAGCATTTACAGTGAACAAGATGATTTTTTTAAGTTAATTCCCAGGCTGAGGAATGTTCTGCCCCTAACATAATTACATTTGGGAAAAAGATCCAAGATAAATTTGGTGACAGAGAGTTCTTTTTGTGTGTGTTTTTTTTTTTTTAAGATTTTATTTATTTGTTTGAAAGAGAGAGAGAGAGCAAGAGAGAGAGAGCACAAGTAGGGGGGAGGAGCAGAGGTAGAGGAAGAAGCAGACTCCCCACTTAGTAAGGAGCCCAATGCGGGGCTCGATTCCAGAACCCTGAGATCATGACCTGAGCCCAAGATAAATGGCAGATGCTTAATTGACTGAGCCACACAGGCACCCCCACTTAGAGAGTTCTAAACAAAATAAATTGTCAGAGAATTAAACCTAGCCTGTCTTGATACTTAAGATTAACATCATTGTTTTTCTCAATCACACTTCCCTTCACATTCCCCCATTAAACCTACTGATACATCATCATCAACTTTTATAATGTCAAGAACGGTTGAATGAAACTGAATGAAGGCATTGACAGTGTCACATATCTCATTTTGGATATTTATTGCCGAAATGGATGAGTCGGTATCCATGAAACATGGAAGAGTCAGGATACAACTAAGAGTAGTAAAATGTACAGATTCACTGCCTCCTTCATACAGTGTACAAACATGCTCAGATTTGACAATTCTAAATGTTTCTAAAGGTTAAAAAAAAGCATTAATTTAAACTAGGGTCGGAAAACTTTTTGTAAAAGGCCAAATGATAAATATTTAAGGCTTTGTAGGTCATACAGTTTCTGTCTCAATTACTTAACTGTGCTATCATCTCATGAAAGCAGCCATGGGCAATAAATACATAAACAAATGAGCATGCCTATATTTCAATAAAACTTTACTTACAAAAACCATGGGATCATCAGGGAAATGCAAAGCAAAACCAAATCACCCCACACCTGTTAGAATGGCTATTTTCAAAAAGACAAGAAATACGAAGCATTGGTGAGTATGTGGAGAAAAAGAAACCTTTGTGCACTGTTGGTGGGAATATAAATTGGTGCAGCCACTATGGAAAACAATATAGACGTTCCTCAAAAACTTAAAAATAGAACTACTATTTGATCCAGCATTTCCACTTCTGAGTATATACCAAAGGAAATGAAATCACTATCTCAATAAGATATTGCAACCCAATGTTTACTGTAGCATTATTTACAATAGCTAAGACTTCCTGGAAATAATCTAAGTGTTGACAGATGGATGAATGCATTTAAAAAAAAAGTGGCATGTATATGCAATGGACTATTATTCAACCATCAAAAAAGAAGGAAATCCTGCTATTTGCAACAACATGGATAGATCTTGAAGGCATTATAAGCTAAGCAAAATAAGTCAGAAAGACAAATACTGTATGATCTTACTTACATCTAATGGAATCTTATGGAATCTAAAAAACAAATAAGCAAACAAACAAACAAAAACAACAAAAGAACTGAACTCATAGATACAAAGAACAGATTGGTAGTTGCCAGGGTGCAAGGGAGGGGTGAAGAGGGTTGGGTTGTATGTGAAATATGGGTGAAGATGGTCTAAAGGTACAAACTTCTAATTATAAAATAAATAAGCCCTAGGAATGTAAATGTTCATCATGGTGACTATAGTTAAAAATATACTGTAGATTTGAGAGTGGCTAAGAGAGTAGATCTTAAAAGTTCTCACCACACACACAATATTGTAACTATGTGTGGTGATGGATGTTAACTAGACTTATTGGTGGTGATGTTTTGCAATATATACATATATGAAATCATGTTTCACCTGAAACTTACATACTGTTACTTATCAATTATGTCCCAACTAAAAAAGAAAAACACGAGGACAGATTTGTTGACTTCTGGTCTAAATTCATCAGTAAAGCCTACAGAATTTCTATATAGGGGAGATTAAGCAACAAAATTTAATTATAAGGGCTATTATGAGGACTTGTATTAGAAGATGTTTTTGCGAGATATGCAAGTTGCTTTTACATGAATTAAAATACTTTTGGGGGATTGATGGGAATTACAGGGACCTAAGCCCCTTAGGTCACCCTTGTCACTGCCACCTAATCCCACAATCAATTTAGGCATATTCTTGGCATTACATTTTGGCCTTATACAGAATCATCATCTTTCCATAAATATCCAATCCATCATATTATTTGTATCCTAACATTAAAATTATTTTTGAAAAGCCACAATAAATACTTGGTTGAAGTTTAAAAAATACATTCCCTTTATCCATGCTAATTTTGCAATTCTATTTTAAACAACTATTAATTTTGTCAGGCATGATTTGTTTGTAATAAACTCATTTTGTTCATTGCTCATGATTCCTTTGTCTTCAAGATGTTTACTGATTTCTCTTCCAGTGTTTTATTGAAAATGTTGTCAGGCCATTTCAAGTTACATTTTCATTACATCTATTACAAGAATTGTTTCTTCCTCAAAATTTTTTAGGTCCTCTAAAATTCTCAAGTAAAACACACCTTCATATATCCAAAGTACTAAATACCCTTTTACTTGATTCTGATTGATAACTACTTTCAAAAGGCATTCTAAAACTCATTTTATGCTTCTCAAAACTGTATTCCAACACCAAAATAGCTACACAATTAAACTAAAATTTGGTTTGTAAAGATTTTAAATGATAGTATGTTGATCCACATTGTCATGAGATAACTTATTTATTAATTAGTAGCACTATCATTTTCTCTTCTCCACTTTACAGTTGCTATAATAAATTCTACCGCCAATCAGCTTTCATTAAGTTATCAGCCCTTCTATTTGTGATAATCAATACTCTACCTTTCTGCCATCCAATTCTACTTTATCTCTTCTGGCTACATAAATCTCTAGAGCCTATGGTGTCAAAATATTTTTTTAGCTTCAACCAGACTTCTGTAAAAACGTGAAAGCTACAACATTTAAATGCAAAGTTTGCTATTAAGTTACATCACATGTCACACAACCATGAATCTTAAAATAAAATGAGAAAATATAAGAACTTAGATAATATTATAAAAACTGCTTCAGTTGGATTCGCTATTCAATAAATGAAAACACTTGAGAATTCTAGTAAAAATAAACCTTGAGATGGTTGAAATATCCATTCTAAATAATGGGAACATTTAGGTAATTGTCTATACAAAACAAGGATCAGACTTTTTGAGGTCATAAAAAGCTTGACCTTCCGGGATAAGATGAATGCAGAAAGCGTACCACTAACTTACACAATAGGGATAAGATTGTTGAATCTATCTGCAAAATAACATTTTCAAAAGCTTCATAAAGTAACTGATTCATTAAAGAAATAACTGAAGATTCTTTCTCTTTTCTGATGAAAGATCACAAAACATTGCAATATTTGCAAAAGAGGACGAAGTGCTCGTGTCTCACTTGTGAGACATGAATACCTCCTTTATTACCTATGTTCTTGCTATGTATTGAGAATGTTGAAGAAAAGCAGTTCCAAAAGAACACAGGTTTGCTGATCCTCGGTTCCTGTTAATATCACGATATAACAGAAGCTTTCACATAACATCAGGGTGACAGTTACTTGCTCTGTACTCAGAGGGACCAATTTTCCCCTATAGACATGAACACAGCACAAATCACAAAGAACCAAAATTGAGTGTAAGTGCAATCCTCTCAATGTCACTCAGGTATCAGCAAAAAGGACCAGTTTGGCTATCTAGGAAAAGAAGTCAGGTCCAAGGAGTTGAAGGGGAGGGCAGATTGGCATTGGGATAATTTATCTGCCTCTACGATAGTTCATCTGTCTCCCTGAAAAGAATTAAACCAACCTTGCCAAAGATTTGTCTCGTTTAGCTACAAGCTGTCTCATTGTATTCTCACCCACTTCCCATCCCCTCCTCAACTATTGTTTTCTTTGGAACAGTTTCTTTTCCCACTTAAACCCTTTAACTTCTCTTTTACTCTCCCTCTCCCTCCCTCCCACCACCACACACACACATACACACACAGAGAAATACACACTGCATGATGTTAATTGTTAACTTAAAGGATATTTTCTTTGGAAAAAATCACAAATGATTATTGATATGACAGCACAGAAGGATGTCAGCCTGTGAAGAAATAGGGCAACATGATCTAAATCAAGTGCTAGATACATTAGTATACTTACTGTGCATCTTCCATAAGGGGATTACCATGCTATAAACAAACTTGACAAGGATTCACATAAAGATCCTAACGGACCTTTCGGAAGTAAAGTCAGGCTACTATGAAATGCTATTAATTGCAGTAAACATGTCAGATTCTACTAACGTGATCCTATCTCTCTTTCACGTCAAATACACAGATATTTAGGATAATTTGGTAATTATAAACTGAGCCAAGTTAGAATAAAACATAGACAGGAACATCTATGAGTGTCAGAAAAAAGAACTCAAAGCCAGAGCGAAGGGGGGAGGCGGGGGCGGAAGACTTACTGGACCCTAGGGCATCATATTCACATATACCCAGATATTTAGGATGATATATAGAATAGTAACACCAATGTGTAGACAACAGACAAGACCTAAAGCCAAAGAGAGGCATGGAGGAACAACTGGGACATGCTTATTAATGGATGCCCAATCCATCAGATTACAAGTAGAAAAAAATCTACAGACTAGCATGAAGAAGCAGTAAAAATTAACACTTGAATTCTTCTTAGGGCTCTAGGTGGTAAAAAGTCACATGAAAGAAATGTGAAACCCAGATATGTTCTATGGGCACCTTAGGAATCAGCATTTACACTTTATTCTTAGAACATAAAATCCAAGCTTAAAAACTAATGCAAAAAGAATGTGGATTTCTTTAGACTCTTATGGGCACAGATCTACGGTCACAGGATAGAAGGGAATGCTAAAACACTTTGCAAGGAGCTACAGAACTCTCATGTAACAACCCCCTTCAACTAAAAAGAAGCTCACCATAATATCAGAAACAGCTCTTCTTTTGTTCATTCAGTCAACAACTATATATGAAATGCCTGTTGAAGGCAAGTATGATTAGACCCAAAAGATACAGTAGTGAATAGAACATCATTCCTGTCTTTAGCAAGTTTATGTTCTAGTAAGGGAGACAATGTATATAAAATATAAAATACAAGGTCCTGTACAGAAAAATGCCAAAAGTAAAAAGCAGGGCAAGGGAAAAGAGAGCGTAGATCTGATGATGCAGGTATTTTAGATAGAGTGCTGACAAAAAGGCATTCTAAAAAATTCTGGCAGAACTCTAAACAAAGTAAAAGAGTGAATCATGAGGCAAAAGATACTTCAAGAGATGAGGCAAAAAAAATTAGTAAATATATAGGAGATTTAAGTATAACTAATAATTTTGAACTAGCTGATGTGTAGAAACTCTTCCCCTCAAGGATTGCATGTTCTTGCCAAACTAACGTGTAGTATTTATAAAATTCAATGATTACTGATCTATAAAATAAGTTTCAACAAACACCAAAGAAGGCATATCATACAAAGCATGTTATCTGACCACAGTGCAGTAATATCAGGAATTAAGGCAAAAAAGCCAGTTTAAAAATCCCTATATGTTTGGAAACTAAAAAATACATTTATAAATATTCCATGAGTAAAAAAAATCATAATGGAAATATTAAATATTTTAAAGTAAACAACAATAAAGACACTACATATCAAAACCTGTGGGATGCAGCTAAAGTGGTACTTAGTAGAAAATTTATGGCTTTAAATGCATATATTACATGTTAAAAAGTTGTAAAATTAATTAGTTAAAGATTAACTTAGCAAGTTAAAAAATAACAGCAGAATAAAGCCAAATAAAGGAGAAGGAAATAAATAATAAAGATTATAACAAAAATTAACGGCATAGAACTTACATACAATAGAGAGCAAAAATGGGTTCTTTGGAAAGCCAAAATGGTTCTTTAAAAAGACAATAAAATATATAGGGGAAGAAAGGGATAAAGAAAGGGGGGGTAATCAGAAGGGGGAATGAAACATGAGAGACTATGGACTATGAGAAACAAACTGAGGGCTACAGAGGGGAGGGGGTTGGGGGAATGGGATAGACCGGTGATGGGTAGTAAGGAGGGCACATATTGCATGGTGCACTGGGTGTTATACACAACTAATGAATCATCGAGCCTTACATCGAAAACCGGGGATGTACTGTATGGTGACTAACATAATATAATAAAAAATCATTATTAAAAAAAAAAAGACAATAAAATATTGGTGTAAACCATGTGAAATTATCAAAATTCATCCTAATAATAAAATCTATACTGATCAAAATATTATTAATCATTAAATATTAAGCAAGAAAAAGGCACTAATTAATTAGAAACTTTAGGAATGAGAAGAATATATCTCTAAAGATAAAGGAAACATTAAAATATTATGAGAGAATATACTAAACAATGAAAGGCTAATCAACTTACAAACTGAAATGAAATGGGCAATTTCCCAGAAAAGTGCAACATAACAAAATCAACACAATGAGAAATAGAAAACCTGAGTAACTTTATGATCAATTGATAGCAAAATTGATATTAAAAAAGAGAACACAAGAAAGGAAACATATATGCTAATCTCACTTAAGAATTTAGATGCAAAAATTCTAAAGGAAATAGCAAACCAAATGAGCAAAATGCATGTGCATTTGTGTACATATACATAACTACATAACAATTATAGAATATTTATTCCAAGAATGTAAGAATTGTTTAACATCACAAAATATAAATACAAAAACATTAATTCAAAAAGATACATGCACTCCTGTGTTCACTGCAGCATTATTTACAATAGCTAATATATGGGAAGAACCTAAGTGTCCATCGATGGAGGAATGGATAAAGATGTGGTGTATATTCACAATGGAATACTACTCTGCCATTAAAAAGAAAGAAATCTTGCCATTTGACACAACACAGATAGACCTGGAGGGTATTATACTAAGTAAAATAAGTCAGATGGAGAAAGACAAATATCCTATGATTTCAACTTATACACAGAATCTAAAAAACAAAACAAAAGTTCATAATATGGAGAACAGATTGGTGACTATCAGAGGGGAAGGGGTTGTGCAAAATGAGTCAAAGGGCTCAATTTTAAGGTGATGTAGTAACTAGACTTATCACAGCGATCACTTTGGAGTGTATATAGATATCAAATTATAATGTTGTACACCTGACACTTATATAATCTCATATACCAATTTTACATCAATAAAAAAGAAGATATATTAAGTGATACACACCATATTCAGAGATTAAATGAGAAATACCATCAATCTCTCAATATAAAGAAACAAAAAAACTCCAAACTTTATAAACATGGGTAAAAGACATGAAATAGACTAAGAAAAAATATTTGCAACATACATAACCAGTGAAGCATTTCTCTCCCCCCCCCCCCGGG